>NW_026099576.1:26593946-26738823 GCF_025091365.1 Daktulosphaira vitifoliae
TACTAGGCTCCGCCTAGCTGGGGCTCCGCCCCAGACCCGGGGCCCTTCGAGCCTTACGCGCCTTCGGCGCGTAAGTCTCTTCGGGCCGTCATCATAAGTAGGCCACTGATTCCGGTAGAAGTACCCGGCTACGCCGGGCACGATAAGTGTTTTTCAGAAAAAATATTACTTCAGAATCAGTGAAAACTATAGAAAACTATATCTAAAAATGTTATTATTAAATCAGGAAAATTCAAAAAGAGAATATAGTAAAATGTATTGGGTATAAGGTTGAAGCCTCTTAATGAGGTATTCCCTTTAGGCCTATTCAAAAATTATTTTAGGAGGAAATTTAATATTTTTTACTTTGTTGAACATGTTATAGAAATTTTTTTGCTAAAACTAAAGTAATGATGATAAAAAAGGACATTAGGTCCTTATATATTAGAAGTTGCCTAAAAAAATATTGATAGCGCTTGTTCAAGGAGGGGCCAATCTCTTTTAAATACACCCCTGTTATACACAAAAATTATTAATAATGTAATTATAATTATTGTGTTTATATTATAGAATAATTAAAAAAAAAATTAGCAGGTTATTATAAGTAGCACATTGTAAATTTAAATTAAAATTAATAATAAAAATAAAAATAAAAATTCAATTTTGATAAATATATTGGTAACTGCGATTTAACGATGAACATCATAGTTATCATAGATGAATCCCAATTCAAAAGATAAACTCATAATCTCATACATCATATATGAGAAAAAAGAAAATTATTAACTCTGTACTTAGTACTGTTCTTATAATGAAAATACAACCTTAAATAATTATAACGTCTTGAAATTTAAATATAACATATATGAACATATAAGGTTCATAATAAACGTATCAGCAGAAATGAATCACTGTGCATAATAAAACCATGCGCGTGGACTTAAAAAAATAAAAATAAAATAAAAGCTTGTAAAACGGTGAAAAATGAACGGATTGAATTGATTTTTTTATCACATCTCAAGAATGTCATTGAGCGGGTCTGATGAAAATTTCAAACCTTAAGTCGTAAAACGCTGGCGTCAGCGAGCGTTTTTCTCGAAAACGGTCGAAATTTTAAAACGCTCGCGGGCGAGCGGCAAAAATTTTGCCACCTTCGCCAATAATTTTCCTGGAGTCTGGTGACCGAGTACTTTCGTTGAAAAAAAAATTTTGAAATTCCGAGCACGCTAAGTAATTTTCCCAGAAAAGCGTTTTTTTCCTTGTTCTAGTATATAATAAGATTTGCATCGAAGCGTTTTTTTTTTATAGTGATTTTAATCACTGTCAGAAATCATTATACATGATTCAACTATACCACGACACCATTGTGCCGTGACCCTCCTGTGCGGGGTTTTTTTTTTTGTAGTGGCATTTATTTTAGAAAAAGTAGTTTAAACTCCATTCCTGTCAATAGAGGTTTGAGAATAAATTAATTTTGGATGGCTAATTACTTCATTTTTAAACTCGCTAAAACCCCAATTTTGCCTTTATAAAAAAAATTTTATCAGCAGTACACGAAAAATTTGTTCTTATAATATAAACAATATTTGTTTGGAAATTAAGAATAATTATTTATAAACTTTGGAACATATCACTATTGAGTGATTTAGGTGATAACATGCAAGTGCAGTAGGTATATCCATTGCAGTGAGTAATGATAAATATTTTGGGTATTATTTGTTTTAATCCAGTATACAAAAATTTCATTACTAAAATCATATTACGAATTTATTTCATAATACCATAAAAGATTTTGTTAAATATTAATAAAAAATATTTCCTGTTATATAAAATAATAATTACATGAATGAGTTAAAAAATAAAATGTTCAGCAATAGATAGTATTTGTGTGTTTTTTTATTAATATGAGAATGTGTTAATAAAGTAATATCTACACACTAGTCTGTTCAGATTTGTTTCAAAACATTTCTTATGAAAGTGATTTTAATCTCTGTCTGATATTATCTATACTTGTCCCTTATATTCCATATCTATACTGTATCATGATCCTACTGTGCTAGTGTATTGAAAATTATTATAGTTCTTGACACGACTTACGTCGCAAAAATGTGGTCGACACTGGTTTTTAGGGTAGAGACCCGTGGGCCGTTTATTAAATGAGCGACAACAAGTTATTTTAACAGAAAATAAAACAAACCGATAAGATAAACACAATAATAATAATTTTCGCATAATATGGCGGCACTTTCGCTGGTGTGGACAACGCGCTGTCCTGTCGTCGTGATCCTTGAGTGACAGAAGGTTAGCAGCGTTGTAGGCGACGGTGCGCGGGTGAGGATTGGTTTGTTGACGTCGTCACTTGGACAACGGAAAGAACACTCCCGTATCATTTGAGGCGGGACGTCGTCGGCCGTGCGGCACTTGCTGGACTTTGTACTGTAGCTTATGACACATGGTGTTGGTCAGTCAGTCAAATAATAAACATATTTTATTTAAATAATAATGATATTTGAAGTAACATTTACATGATACTATCTCATGACGCTGACAAATCATTAAACAGAACAAAAAATATTCAATTTTTAAATTTACATAAAGCTATAGTCTTATCTAGATAGTTTTAGCATGAAATTATCATGAAAAATGAATTTGAAAATTAAATACTAATAAATTTAATAGTAATATTAAATGTTTGTTATTTTAATTAAATAACCAGTTAATAAGTATGAAAACAAAATTGTTTTGACATAATTCATTATATAAAATACTTGAAATATTTTAAACAAATATTAATTTATAGAATTAAAGTTTTTTTATTATTTTATTCTTTATTATATTTAATCAAACTCTAACTCTTAAAAACATATTTTTAAATGATTTTAAGTAATGAGAATTTTATTTTACTTTATTTTTTATTCAATTTTGATTTTATTACAATTTTGATTATTCGCTTCGTTAATTATTATTCGTGTATTTAATTACAATATTCAATTCATAAATATTAGCAGTAAAATTTTTCAAAAAAAAAAAATAATATATAACATTCAGTCATGATTGCATTTTTTAAAGATCAGCTCAAAGCTACATATTATTATTCAAAAATAATTGCATAATTAGTATGGTTATCATCAGAGATATTTACTTTAGTTAACGTAAACATTTTGAAATGTGACAAAAGAGAATTTAATAGGTGTTTCTTTAGCATGAAAAGGATAGACGATGATCCTAGTCATTTTATAAACAAATAAGTTTCCAGGTTCTCAAAGTAGAGAAAAAGTCCGAGCTATGACACGGAAACTTCTAGAGAGAGAGAGAGAAAAGATCCAGTGACCTTTACTCTTATGATAATGACTCTACTCATCTTGATGTCAAGGATATCCATGTACATTATGTTGACACGCACACATAATATTTCCACGAATGGAACAAAAAAAAGGATTTGGTACTTTCATCACGTCAAAAGATTATCATGATAAAATATTTTAGCACCTAAATGTGATCTAAAATTAATTTTAGTGAAATTCATCATATCTTCTAGAGTAATCTAAATTGAATAAATGAGATTTATCGATCATCGCGAAGGCTCCATTTGTAATTAATAAAATTAAAAAGAAAACTAAATTAAATAATTTTAATAGTATTTAAAAAAGACAAAATTATCATTGAATTTATTTATAGTACTTTTAATTCGATAATTATAACTGAATTACATGATTTGTATTAAAAAATTCTTATTATCGCATAAAAGTAGTTAAAATCATCAACTGAAATTATTATTTTCTTATTTAAATAAAATTATTGTCTTTAGATTAATATGGTTAAATTCGATATTGAATTGTATACTTAAGTATACAGCTATAATTATAGCTAGAATTTAATAATTTTACTCCTTGAACCCGGACATCCGGGTATCCGGATATTTGTAACGGGGTTGTAGTTAATTACCATACTTCGAAAACCAGGAAATTGAATAAGACAACCAACAAATAAAACAAACACTGCGAGGATCGTGATTTGAGATCAGCCTTAAATATTGTTAAGACAAAACTATATTTCTAGACTAACAAACAAAAGTTCATTGTTACTTTTAAACATCGTTTTTCACATTATTATTTTCTAGGTTAATAAAAAAATTAAAACAAAAGGTAAAATAACTATTATATTTAATTATAATTTTTAATAACATCATTTATATGCTAATGACTAGTATATTTTACTTTTAATTCTATAAAATATCATAAGTATTTGAAAAAATGTTACAGACAATAAAGAATGTAACGTTTTCTTGACAAAGTTTTTTACGTTCTTAAGTTAATATATGATTTTCAATAAATTTATAAACTATCAATTCTATTTCAACTCAAATATTACTCACCGATAAGATAAACTTATTGCAGCGTTTATAATAATGACTGCTGTCATAATAATACATTCATCGTGATACATTAACTTGGATAATGGTACTTAGGATATCTGGTCCAATTAATAAACATTCTTTATTAAGTGAACACCATAAATACTTGTAATTTCAACTCTTTAGCAGTAAATTTTAGTAACTTTGATGATTTGTGATGTATAGCTTTTTTTGTTCTTTGCAAGTCAATTACTTAAATAATTGAAGTTTAAGGAAAACTTAATCAACATTTTTCTCTTCATTAAAAATATTTTTTATTTATTATATATCTAATTTTTCTGAACTTTGGAGAACTAAGTTCAATGAACTTTACGATGACTATGATTAGTAATAGCAATTGTAACTATTAGTTAATATTTTTTATATAAATTCACTTTACAAATACTTATCTATTACAATTAACATGTATATTGCTAAAGTAATTTTTAAAAAAATACGCAGTCATTATTTTTTATTATTTTTTGAGGTAAAAACTACCGTACTTGGTAAGTATACATTTTAAAATCATTTGCTTTTTCTTGGCATTAAAAAAAAATAATAATAAATAAAATTTTTTTTTCAGATTCAAGTACCGTGATAATTGAAAAAAATTTCAATTTCAATTTAAGTTTATTGAATTTACTTTGGATTGAGAGTAAAATTTAATATAATTTTATTAATATGTTTAAAGTGAAAAAATAATAGTATATTTTAACGTCTTTATTTGATTTCAAAGTTGCATTCTCTATTTCACAAAAATATTTTTTTCAAACAGATTTATATGCTTCAGTGAGTTGAGAATAAGCAAAAGTTTGATTTGTGGCGAAAAGCGGATTACTTAGATCAATGAAAAGGTAAAATGTACTTTTAGATTGCAAACAACAAATCTTGATATCGTCGTATATCATGCGATTAGTCTATACACAATGTGTATCATGCGCTTTGCCATTCAAAAAAAGGAAGTGCATGATACTTATACACGTGCATTAATGTAAATACTAATAATCTCCACTATCTTTTCTTCGTCAATCATCTCCAACACTATACCCATAATATGGAGTTCAGAAAGTACCCATGAAAATTCTTATTCGTGTTGCGTGTGCCCGCCTAATATCGATTTGAACACGTACACCTCTATATATACGAGTATATATACCCTTATCCACAGTCGGAGAAAGGACAACGGGTGTTGAATATCGTAGGGAAGGTGAATGTGCCACCCTTATATCGATTCGTCAGTTCCCTCGGCTTCCTCGTTTATACATGACTAAGAAATAACCAAAGCACATTCCCCCTCGCGCCCTCGTACCCCAAATTTCTAGTACACACGTCAGTCACATCTCCGGGGCTTCAGTGGTCAACTTGTTATATGATACTGTACACGAAAAATCATGGTTATTATCAGTTCTTTTGAAGAACTGAAGTCGAGATCATGTATTTATCATGGAAATCTCTTAGTAAAATACCAATAAGAACAAAATTATTCAGCAACTTTTCACAAGTTTTCTTTTGTTTGTAAAATGAGAATTTTTTTTATAACTAGCCAATATTTAATTATAAATCATTGAATTCAAGACTCATTCAGTCATATGAATAATAGACGTGAATCATGTGACAATACTGCCCAGCTACTTAAAATTGCAGTAACTCCAAAAAAAATGTTTTGGAAATTCTTTTGCAAAAAAGACAAAACTTAACCACCGGCAGCTACAATGTAGTTTTTATCACATAACGGCTAGCTATGATAGCGAAAATCACAATCATCTAGGCGAAGTGTCATAACTCCTATAACATATGATTGCCACATCATAAGTTGAATTTAATTTTAAAGTCATTTAATCTGTTATTTCATTAAATATAAATAATCGCAATACCTCGAGTGTTGTATATAGAAAAGAAGTTTTATGTAGTTGGTATGTAAAACATACCGTAACCCATGTATAGATTAAGAAATAGAAATAAAATACTTGAGGTATTTAACTAATAAAAATAAATTATGCAGATAGATTAATAATAAAATGCAATAAATTTATAAAAAAAAAAATTAAAAATAAACATTGACAAAAATACAAATGTAAGACTAAATCTAAAAAAAAAAAAAGTAAATTTAAATATATTTCAAAAATAAAGCTTTTAATAAAAATAAAATATAATTAACATCAGAAAGTTAATAAAAAAATCTTGGAGTATTCCGGACACTCGTTACTTAACTTTGGTTAGAGAAAAGAGGAAACACGAGCTCTACATACTTAGAAGAAATAAAATTAATTTAAAATAATGTAAAATAAAAATATAGCTAATTAAATAAATATAATTTTAATAAACGATACTTAGTTTCCGAAGGGACTAGACCGATGGTCTTGATGCTTAACCGAAAAATCCTGGGAGATCGCCTTTAACGGCTTTACTCCATCATTGATACTTGCAAAATAATAAGAAAAATAAAAAAGTGCACTCTAGCACAGTCAATGGCAGAGAAAATGAAGCAGACAGAGAGAAACACCGATCTAACAGCGATTTCAAATCGATCACTGTCAGTCCTTGGGAAGGAATCAAAGCCGATAAATAAATCAATTTTAATTGTACTTATTCACCCTGCTTGCCTTATCTAGCGGTCAATGGCTTAAATAAAGAGTTGTTTCTCTGTTGCATCGAAAAAGATTCATCCGCGCATTCTAATTGGTGATACCAAAAAAACAAACTGTCCACTTTCGAATTTGTCACGTTACTCCTACTACAAAAATCAATTATTTAAAATTAATACGGATATTCAAAGTTATTGACAATAGTATATAATAGTCTCAGATATTTTACTATTCTAAGATTATAAAAAGGCGTATTTTTGGTTACATATCCTGAGGTTTACGCAGAAAATTAATCTACTTCTAATTACAGCTTAAGAAGTGCCATTAATTTAATCCTTCCCATTAAATCCAAGCATTCTACGATTAATTGTTGCAATAAATTTTTATTTTTAAAGACAGCTCTTTCAAATTAAAGAAATTGATCATGTCTCGCTCCAATTAATTCGAGTAAAAATTACTTGTAAGTTTTATCATGCTTTACAAATTTTTTATTTTCCCAAAATATACCGATATATTATGGATCATTTAACTTATTTTCATAAGACATTAATTGAATTTGTAAGTGACTCTCGTTAATAACTAATAAAAACCATAATCTACTATTTAGTATTGGAATAATGTATAGTACAATTTTGAAATGAATAAATACTGTAGGAAGTTGAAACACATTTTAGTAATAATAGGTTTACTTTAATAATTTTTGTATTTATTTTTTATTAAACCTATAAATTAAATTTAAAAGTAGCTAAACAAACTTATTTTTATTACTCATTATTTTCCTTATAGTATAGATAAAAGGGTTCGATGTACGTGAATGTATAGAAAATCGAAATGATTAATGAAATTGGCTGCTGATACGTTTAAAGAAATTCTAAACTCAATTGTTTTGAATATTACTTTAGTCCATACGTGTGATATAAGTCACGTACATACGGTTAAGAATTGACCGAAATTCCAACATTTTAACCCTGAAGGTTTAAATTTAGGTTTAGGGTCAAATCGATCTTAAAAATATTACTTATTACATTGAAGATTTAATTTAGAGTTTTTTAAAATGTTTTTGTGATTTAAATAAAGTTTATTTAGTGGAAAAAAATTTTGTAGAATAATTTTTTTCCAGTGTTTTGTTTTGGACTTAGCTGACTGGTTAGTTTTAAGTAAGACACTAAATTTATTATATATTTTAATAGCTTTTGTTTTCATGAAACTTATTGATTAAGGCATTTTCATAAGTTACATATTAAATTAAACTCAATTTATGAATGAAATATATTTAATTTCTTACTAAAAGTGTTTAGATCAATATTGATTTTCATACTTTTTCAAAGTCCATTTTAAAAAAGCACTGCTATTCATTTTTTTTTTTAAGTTTCTTACTTAAAATGATTAAATATGTTTAACCACTTTGTACTTTCATCCATAGAAATCAACATTCTGGTTAAAGTCTTTTATTAATTACTAATTAGTCTAAGAGTCTTAGAATCAATGGTTTTGTGATTTTGTATTTAATAATTGTTTAAATTGAATATCAGTTGTTTAATTATAACTTGACCAAAGTGATTATGAAATCACATTAATTACTAATTACATTATTTATGTAACTAAATAGTAAAGTTATGCATTTATATCTGTTAACATTTTTTTTGTATGTTCGATTTATATTAGACTATGATACTATTGTGGCGAATTCTCAAGCTTCTGTAGTTTTTTTGTTCATTAAAGGCAATTTGACGTAAATTTGTCCATTGATTGGTTTTATCTTGAGACACGAGTTGCTTTCCGTTAAATTTATATCTATTTGTCTATTATCACAAGTAAATTCTAGTTGATGTTCGTATAAAAAAAATGGGTATAATTTTTCTAAATTTCTATTAGCAAATGAATTACATTCTTTTATCCTTTTTTTGAAAGTTATTTTCAAAGTTTCTTGTTGTACAACATTTTATTTGAATATGCTCAATCAATTAATTAAAAAAATGAATTTGTCGAAAATTTCACTATTGGAAAATATCTTATGAATATAGATAATATTTTTAAAGTGTTTATTTTATATTTATATTTATACATATGCATTCACATTAAAAAAATTGTTTAATGTTAACTTATATTAATTAAGTACAACTTTTACTTTTATTTTATTTTTTGACTGTATTCAGTAAATTGAATAAAAATTTAATACTGCAATTATTTTACATAACACCTATAAATAAATATTATTGTTACCAACTTTATTTTACAATTGTTCATATCTAAAATAATTATGTTAAATAGAACAAATCTGTTGAAAAAAATTTTAATTCATATTCCAAGAGTAAATGTTACACATTTTATATTAAATCTCAATTCAACAATTTTATTCTGTGTAGTTCCATCTATAGAATATTAATATTATAGAATAAATTTAAAATATTTTACTTTCATAACTATAACAAATTGAAATTAAGATATATTAGCTTATGTTTAGTTTAATTGAGGCATTTTATAAGATAAAAAAAATTGTATAAATGTTAGTTGGCCATAATACTTTTTAGTTGAATTAATAAATAATAAAATGCTTAATGGTAGTGATATTAGGTGTGTGGAAATGTAAACGAGACATTCTAAAGTTTATATGTCGACAATCGGGTAGTACTCAAACATTTAACAGCAGTTGTAGTCAAAATGTAATGAAGTAGGTAATGTGTATCAGGTGCGCACACATGACACATACATGTATGTGAATGTGTTTATGTGCCTGTGTATGAAAATATAAAATTTAAAATACTCCATCTGCCTACATTAACAATTAACTTAGTTTGGTATTATACCTTACATGGGTGTAATTCTAAAGCATTGAATTTTACAGGATAAAAGCACTAGATTGTTTATTAAAACTATTTATTTAGAACACACCCAACAAAATATTCTTCATATAATTTTTAGTGGATACGAATTTATCAAAAAGTTTATACGGAAATATTGATTTTTTATGTATTTTAACAAGTAATATCAATTTTATTTCAACAATTAAGTGTACTATAGGATATTATATATAAAAGTTACAACTCAAAAATAAAGTAAATCTTAAGTTTTAAGCGATTAAATATTAAGCATAATTAAAATGATACTCTTAAATAAAAGAACTTTGAGATCAACGTGAAATCTTATTAGCGTGTTAAGAATTTACAAAGCTAAAAGTAATAATATGTGAGCAACTCAAATAGAGTAGTATGTATTAAAATTATATACATTTGTGTGTGTGTGTCATTTTATTTACATCTAGAAAATATTGTGATAACTCATCACATAGGAATAATACAGCCCAAAAAAGAGTGAAAAATCTCTGGAGGGAAAGAAATGTACAGAGTCAGTCAGATATATAAATCCTAAATACGCTTACTCAGTAATCAGCTTTCTAAGCCTTTTTTTCTATAACGTTCTTATTCGCACTTAGTGTCTAACCATGGCACTTATTTAAAACATTAAAAATGTACAGTTGTGCACCGTGTGGTAGTTAAATATTTACATTACATAAATATAACTTTTCTCATGATTGTAACTCAATATGTATTAATAAGAGTAGATGAGTCATTGATAAAATAAAAATCAAAAGTTTATGATTTAAACAATAATTCAATGGGCATAAATGTTGTCAAATTTATAATTTATGTTTCTGACATTGTTTTTAATTAGCAGTAATATAAATCAATATATTGTTGTGCGTATAGTAAACAAAATATGGTTCCTTTCATTTAAACGGTGTTTTTAAATTTATATCAAAAATTAATGATTGTATTTCATGCATGTATAATAATAATAATAATAGATAGTTATAAGTTTTACTCGTGGTAAATAATTATATTGATGTCGACCAATATAATATATCTGTACATGAAATTTCAACCATTTCAAATGTTGACAACGCTTCGTTTTATAGTTACTATTAACTACTCGTTTTAACAATATTTCATGGTTAAATTAAATTTATGAAGACCATTGAAAATCTATTGGAATGGATATTGAATCTCAAGCATAATGCAATGCAAACAGTGAATATGGACTGACTGAATCATCAATCGTTAGTCGTTATTGCATTTATGGCCTACACAAATGCATAAACTGTGCCAAATCGTATTACTGGAGGGCTATACATTCTTAATGGTGTATTATAAGTAACTAGATTTTTTTTTTAACAATAGAACTGCGGTTGAATCCGACTATAATAAATTATTGGAAACGTGCCTGAAGAAGTTGACACTAGGGATTTTTGTGGGCACCAGACTTATCTGGGCCGCTTCAAAGTTTTTATTCGTTGAATTGGTGTTATTATTTTTTGATGAGGGTCCATGAACGAAATTTACAACAAAGTAAGAGGACGAAAAACTTCTGTTAGCATGTTAACAATGCAATGTTATAATCAAATTATAAAATATTACTACTTGTTGGCAAAGAAAATCAATTATACTAGGGAAAATTTATAATGTGAAAATAAATTAAAGTTTATAATAAACAATAGTTTTTATAGAGAATCTTCGAAGTAAATATATTAGTTAAATTGTGCAGTAGTAATATAATTGAATCTTGTAAAGTTATATTTTTTATATATGAAGATAGATGTATTATTTAATTTCTTTCTATTCGTATTAATGAAATTAAAAGATTTATTTTTTAATCTTTTAAAAATAGTATTCATATAATTTCTAATTTTTAGTATATATAAATATGTATATATTTTTTTTATAACTATCAAAGTACTTTTATTATAATTAATTATTTTTTTTACTTCTTTTTTTTTAAGTTTGCGGAGACATTTTAAATACGGCACAAACCTTTTACGCCAACCTAGATCAAGATATTATCTTTAAATTGATTTGGAAATGATCTCAGAGTAAAATTAACTCTAATTAATAAATTAAATTAAATTAAGAGAAAATTATTGAATTATATTAAGTATACGTGTAAGGTTAATGAAAAAATGAATTATTAAAATTTGCTCAATAGTAAATCTTAACTTGAAATTAGTTTGAAAACATTTGAAATTACTGTAACTTTAGAAAAATTATGATCCTTCTAAGATATTTGAACTGATAGAGACCTACTAAAAATAACTTACTCTTAAAATTGATTGAACCATTAATTTTGACTAATGAAATTAAATTTCATTAATTATTTATAAGTTGAACAATACAACTTGAAACTAACGAATAAGGTCAGTTTATGACATTTTATGATATAATTAGACGTACAATTTTTTGTGACGTAAGTAATCCTATAAATATGTGCAGTAAATTTTTTTATTTTTAAACTTATTAATTTTTTGTTCATTCATTATTCAATCATAAGGTAATTTGAGACGTGACAGAATATTAAATTTTAGCTTATAACATTTTTTAGCAAGTAATTTGTTTTAAGTTTAATATTTGAAAATTTTAAGTGAGAGAATTAAGCACGCTTGAATGTTAAAGTGTAATGACCTACTTTGGCTTTATCAAAGCATATATTGAAATTATACGTTTCTCAGTATTTGAATGTTAAATTAATTTTATTACATTAGTTAAATAAATATCTACTTATCCTAGTTCTATTTTAAAGTGAAAAAAAAATTTGTTTCTATCCCAATTAATCTTCATTTTATAATTTTCAAAATTAAAATTGAGTCATTGGATAAATGGCTAAATTAAAATAGTCAAACTGAATCCATAAAATGTTGAGTATACTTTTGTCGCATAATCAATGCATTTTATGATTAAGTACAGTAAATTGATTAATAATGATTTTACAAAGCATTATTCTAGAGTAATTTAACTGCGTGGAGTAATTAAGATACCTAACTGCTGTTTAATTAGTTCTTAGCAACAGTCATCATTTCAATCCACTCACTATTTACTCATGCAAAATACATTTCCTGCGCGATATGTTAATACAAACATCTTTATAAAACTCTATAATTGCCAATTAAACTAAAACTCATCTGCACTTATTAGTTATAAATAAAAATTAATTCAGAGATAAAAATATTTCAAAACACAATAAGCTTAATAAAAGTATAAAATATAATCAAAATTACATTTGGAAAAAACTAATTAAATTTAATCTTTTTACATTTTATATTGCTTTCAAAAAGTAAAGTTCAAGTACAAAGGTTTTTATTGAAGAGACTACAAAACATAAATTGTTTTTATTAGTATTGCGTATCGTTTCTTGGAGATCTGACAGGATTATTGCAAAATCCAATAATCATTTTTCAAGTTAACTTAAATTTAATCATTCTTCATTAATTTATCGATACTTCTGTAGAGTTTAACTTTAATATTAACGGAAATGTGATATATGAAAAGTATTTTATTAAATAAACTTTTTTCGAAAATTCTTTCAATAAACATTTTTAATATATCCTTATATCTATATCTGAAAGCAAAAATGAATTATATAAAATTTCTTGTAATTTATAAAACTATATTTAGCTTGTAGTGGATAGATTTTAGTAGTATTTTGATTAATTTCTTAATAATCAATACAACATTAACGATAATGGTATAATCATTAATGAAAAATAAAATATAGCACACAGAATACCAACGATAAACTACCACTAAACCAAATTATATTACACTAACCATTTTCAATAAGAAAAATTTTCTCTGAAAATTTTTTTAAATATATATAAAAAAAAATATGAGTTCTTTCTGTATTTGACTGTTAGAAAAATAGGAATAGTTATAAACTACAATAGTTTTTCTTTTTATAAACATTTTTTTTCAATAGTTCCATTAAAACTCTAATCAACTGTAATTTGTTGAAGAATCGGTTAATTCAATCCGCATTTTAAAATATACTATGTTTCGTAACATTGGCGCAGTATTTTATTTTGATTTTTCTAATAGGGCGATGATTTTTTTATTAATTACAAATGTAATATAATATTTCAAAGCAAAAAAACTATTATTAATGTTTACTTATACCATCGTCGACCACATTATTTTAACTGTACGTAAAAACATATATAATTATAAAAATTTCATCAGGAAATTGACTCGAGGCGTTATTAGAAAATAATTACAAAAGTACAATACGACAGATGTTCAAATAGTACATTAGCTACACGTTAATCTAATTGATTTTATAGAAATCAATTAGTATTTTTAAACGTAGTAATTGAATAGACACCGAATAGGTTACAACAGTTTTAGCGGAACGAAAATGTTCTCCAAATAAACAGAGGTGTGATATTATCGAATTTAAATATTGCGTGCGAATGACAGCCACTACATATTTGCCATTGTATTGTATTGGCAATGACCAACAGCGATTTCAAACAACACCGCCGCCGGCCATTTCGTTGAGTACGTGCCAGTAAACGCAGTCGATCTCATACATTGCAACATCGTGTTTGGGGCGAAAAACACAGTACCAGATAATTTCACTGTTACATCTGTGCAATGCGGTTTATCATAATTATTTATATCTTTCATTTGCTCCGGACACCGGTTAACTTGTATTCTGAACGCGTATCAATATTACTAACATCTGTCAATGCCCTTTTTGAAAGTTTTTCCAGAGCACTTACCATGTGAACACAACTTAGAACCGAAAAAAATCTTCTTGGTTTATGAATTGTTGTGTTTAGTTGATAACAATACGGAAAATAAACTTCTAAATATGATCCGTTATTTTTTAAGTAGTGTTTCAATAAATTTTTCAAATGCATGGTGATGTAGTAATGATTTTAAGTGAATTTTATACTAATGTGTAAGATCAATTGCTTTGTATAAGCCAAAAATTCATTATCAAATGAAAAACATACCATGCTTATGTTTATAAGGAAAATAAAATAACATATATAGTGGAACCTTTTGATGATTAAGTTTTCTTCATTAATTGAACATTTCTTAAATTCGTTTCAAAACTCGCATTAAATCGTTGTAAGTCATCACTTTTAAAAAGATTTTATTTTTAGAATATTCCAATAAAATTGATAAAATTAAATAAATTTGATTTTGTGAAAATGCCAAATATATCATTAATAATAATTATGTTTACATAAAACAATGCCGTGTTTCACTTAATTATTAAAGAAAAATGTGGGTTGTCTTACTGTCAAATTCAATTTTTAAAATAATTGTTTGCTTTACATGCAACACATAACATTGTTGCTCTAATAATAACTAACATGTTTAGTTAAACGCATTTATTGAAATTTTTAATTGAAGACTCTTCTGTTTTTTAAAACTACATTATATTTAACTGACTATATTTTTTACTTTTTTTTCGATAAAAGTACTTTTTTTCTGGGGGAATTTATCAAATAATATAAAGATATGCAATCCAGTGCTTTCTTTAAAAAAAAAAAAATAATAATCTTCTTAGTAAGGTTATTGTCATGGCTTGATTGAAATATATACTTCACATAAATAACTTTTATCATTTGTACTAGTGGTAAATTGTCGTGGTTGTGATTTCAATTATATAGGTACTTTTTGAAAACATATTAAAACGGAAATGTAACGTAAAAAGCGGATTAAAATTGTTTTTGAGTAATAAATTATGGTCCAAATTATATAACCCGGATGTAAACTCGGCACATATTGGTAAAGTGTTGCTAATGCAATAATTCAACATAAAATACGCAGAATGAACTCTGCATTAATGATACTCATACTTTGCAATACACAGAAGAAATAAATAAAATTTAAATATTTATTTTACGCATAAGTCAAATATCACAGTGAAAATATACATTTAAAAACTTCCTGACTTGTGAGTTAGTTTTTTATAGCAAAAATAAATCAATTATAACAGTTTCTTCTATTTCATAAAAAAAATATTATCCTAAAAATGCATTGTTTATATTTTTAATTCAAATTATCATTTATGAGATGTTATCACATATTTCACAACATTATGCTAAATGGAAAATTATGCAATGCATACCATCAAAAATATAAAACTAGATTTTATATGATTTTTAGTGCAAAGAATTTTCGTACAAATTTATTAAGGAGCTGAGTAAACAATGTTTGCAAGAATAGAATTTACGTGAATTAAGTATTACTTTCTGTTTTTATTGAAAAATAAAAAATGGGAAAGTAACGTATTGATGTTATTCTACTTCAAAAATCACAAAATTGTATTTTATAACCCACGGTGGGTTATAATTGAGAATAATGTAATGAACACCCCTCATTCACTTAATTTTATTAAAACTACATTGAAGTACTCACATTAAATGAATAATAATGACCGCATCGTCGTAGCTCATGTTTGAGGTTTCACTACAGTATGTTAGTATTTATCATGAGAAGAAAGGTGGGATATAATGAGAGAATCTCGAGCTTTATTATACTAAATATGTTGTACACTAATAAACTTTATTTTGATTTAATAAAAAAGTTTATCAATTAAAATTACATTAAAATAATAAAACTATATTATATTTTAGATGCTGATAATGTAAGGAATATGTGACATTTAAAAATATTGATTTAGAAGTACAATTTTAATACAATATTTGAAAGAAAAATTTTAACATGGTATTCTATCAAAAACTAAAAATTTTTATCTCGATTTTTTCGAGTATAAAAAAATATCTAAAACCTCCTCCCGCATAAGTATAAAAAAGTTCATAACTTCTGAAATATTGATAAAAAAATTGTTATCGACCAGTCATTTTTTTATTTAGATCATAATCTAATAAATAAGCTTGGTAATTGTAAATGTTCTCAATTGAAATATTAAAGATGACACTTTTATAATATTTCTATAAAAATTTTATTTGTTTCATATCATAATACCTAATTATTTTTTATAAAATACTGAATGTGTTTGTTTTATTATTGTAATAATACAAAAAAATTTTTATTATTATAATACGTATAATGCGCATGATAATACAACATTATACAAATTGTATTTTACAATTTCTGCTTATTTAAAATAAAATATCAGAGACAAATATGTTTTTGTTTAATAATATGAAAAAATTAACTATTGAGTGTCTGGCCTACCTTTGTACTCAGAAATTGCCTGAAGCCCGTGGATATTTGCCAATATAAAGGACCTAAACGTTATGACCATCTAAACCGTAATTTAAGCCATTTCCAAAAGGGACTGTATTAAATGCTATTAGAAAAAATAAGTATATGAAATTTCACTTATTACAAACCAAAATGTTTTTAGTTCAAACAATTATTCATAGAAAATCGTATTTAATAAATACATATATTTAATTAATTATTTAGTAATTAAAAATAGCATCCATTTTAATTAAAAAAATTTGCATAAAAAATATAAATTTTGTATATAAAGTGATTATTTTGTCATTGATCACTTGATAAATTTATCGAAAAACAAAGATAATACAATTTAAAATTAAAATTATATTTATAATATAGTTTTAAATGTAAATTATATTAGGCACAATTTTTATTATATAAAAATAATAATAATTTTAATAATAGTGATATTTTTTTATTAGTTTGTTTAAATTCAATTTATCAGTCATGAACTATTTATTTGTTCATTCCTTATGCATTATGAGGGTATCAGCTTTAATTTTCAAATAGAAATATGAATAATTTCTAAGCTTTCTATTAGATTTATCATTATCAATTAAAACTGATACTACTATAAAATAGTAATTTGATTACAAAAAGCTAATTCAGTGACACTGTTAGTTTCTTTTAATAAAACTTTGAGCATTAATAGTTGAAATCTTATTTACTATTTAATATTGTTTGAATTCCATTTTAATACAATTTTTTGACTTATTGATGTTTTTCAATCATTAAATTTCAAATATTTTTTACAGAAAATACATATTATGCATGTATAACATCTAACAAACAAAATATGAGTTTTTTACATAACTATTAAGACAATAATAATATCTTATGGTAATTTCCCATGTCAAATCTCATGTAACAAAGACACTTCAATAAATTAGAATGCAAAAAATAAAACATCATCATTGGTGCAAAGGCCTGATCCAGTTGCAAGAGATCCGATTTCTTACAATGAGTTAATCGAGCGTACTATCAGTTAAGGGATAATGTCACGAAAAGCCTAAGGTCTTAACAAAATATCTTTGTTGGGTTAAAGAAACGAGTGGATCGTGAGAATCCATTAATTACTACAGAAATAATAATACAGAACGATAGTGTCATAGATAATACTGGCCAGAAGTTTTGCAGGGTTTCTCTGGTTATTTTTTCAACTTATTGATCAAGCAAATGCAATTTATATAAGGAGTAAATCATTTTTTACTTACATGAAAATTTTCAAATATAACTTTAAAAATAAATTATTATTTCTCATTAACATTGTTTTACGTTATAATTAGTGTGACGTCTATCGATATTACATATTTCTGGTTTTTTTTTATTTGGCTTTTTTATTACCTTTTAACAATCTTTTTAATTTAACAATATTACCATAATGTTTTCCTGTCCATGTTAGAAGTTATTAATCTTAAGACATATTATATTTTTAGTGAATCTGTGTCCTAAAAAAATATAATTTCTCAAAGAAATTAAATTTTAAGTAAGAGAACTGTAATTAGTTAATAGTTACATAATTTTTTATCTACAGTGTAACTATAATAATCATGAGATAAGTAAAAATAATTGTATATAATTTATTTAAATACAATCTTAATTAAATTAAATTTAAATTTAAGATTTAATTAAAATTAAATAAATATTAATTAAATTTTATTGGCTTTCTATTTATGTCATTAGTTTTTATAGAAATTTTGTTTGATTTATATATTTGATATATTGTTCAAAAGATACTAAGATTATTTTAGTCAACTACAAAAGAAATTTTCCATTTTTTTTTTTTTGAAGAAAAAGAAGACTGTCTAATAATATCATTATTATTAAATAATGTAATAAGAATTGGATTACATGTGGTTAATATTATATAAAACTAAATATATATTTAAAATAAGACTGAATTTCTCAAAATATTATATAAGTGCTACTATTAATATAATAGTTATACGATAATACGTAAAAAAAAATTCCAAGCAGTCAAACAAAAGATATGTTTATATTCTAAAATTGAGTGCATCACAACGATTTTATCTCTAACAGAAACATAAAGACATTAAGTTTAAACTAAATTGAGGTAAATTTCCAGTATCATCTGTCATAACATTTTAGCGATAAGGCTTTCTCTAAAACTTTTGTCAGGTATTAAGCATCTATTTTATACTAAAATTACACTGGAGTAATTTATGAAGATTAATATTGGTTCATTAAACCAAATACGATCGCGTTCTAATTATCATAAAATAAAGCTAAATTCATTATTGTACAGTTAGAACTGTTTATAATCAATAATATTGTTTAAGAATAAAAGTTGAATAAGTCAGCTGGATAAATTCTCACGGAACAAAAATTTAAAGTAAGAGGAACAATAATGTCTGCCATTTAACAATGAGGTAACATCTGCTTAACTTTGCATGGGTATTTTCATTAAACATTTGGCTAGCTGTAGCAATAAAATAAACTCAAGCTATTGCAATAAACCTTCTTTGTGAACCATTGTGACCCATTGAACCAGAGTATTTTGATCTGTGACCGGATCCTTCATCAGATATTACATTGCAAAATAAAATGTTATACAATTCCAAGTTCTAAGTTGAACACCAAAGAATGAAAAAAGAATTTCGAAATTCCGAAAAAGTACATTTTTTTATTTCTACTCATTGTTCGTGAAGCAAAAAGCAACATTTTTCCTTTAACATCACAAATGTTATGAATTTTCTTTAAAATTCTGGCTAGATAATTATTTTACATTGAAAACATAAAAAATTGTCTAAAAAAACTGATAAATGCTTTACATAAAAATTATTATCATGCGAAATGAAATACTCAATTGGTTTGCATTATGTGATTTATGTATATTTATAGTAGTAATTGATGTATATTCTGATTTTTATAAAGTTTCATGTAACTTAGAGTAATGAATTCTGTAAAGTTATAATAATATGTAAATTTTCATAAACATAAACTTTTGTATAAAAGTTCAGCAGCCGATTTAAATGTATTCAGTAATATTTTTCATTTTTTTATTGTCAGACTTACAATATTGCACACAGTTTAATTTGCATATAAAAATAATTATACTGTTTTAGAGTAAAATGCGGCGAAAAAACATTTTGTTTTATTGAAAAAGTAAATTTACCTACATTTTTATAATGCTAGTGTTGCAATATTTTTACTTGATAATTTATTCTGGGGATCCATATATTAAAATTCTGTATAATAAAACGCCTAAAAGATAATCCGTACCTATAAGTTAGTTGTCATGTTCATCTAGTTTTTCCGAGTTCGCATATTTCACGCGGAAAATATAAATCATATTGCCTTACCTTAATGTGTGCGAATTTAATAAAAAGCAATCGATCGTATTTTTATGTTTTTAACAAGTGCATGCAAATATATAAAGCATGTAAAATTATCTTCGTTTCATATGATATAAATTATAGTACCATTGTTATTGTAATATTTCATGTTTTTTAGCATAAAACATAATATTTAAAAAGGATAATCTCTTTGGATAATATATTTGCGACAAAAATACAGTAACGTTGTTCATTATCAACACAAACGTTTTATATTGAAGTTTCAATAATACTTTTATAAAGAAATATAAATACATATAAATAGTGATAATCATAATAATTATGAACATTTAGACACATTTACTAATATATACTATTACTGTTTAGGTACTATTGAATGTATTAAATGATCTAAACTATGTAGTGAAACTTGAAAAATTAAATAGCTCTTTATATAATAATATGATATTGGTCATGGTATTCTTAAAATAAATATTTATTTAATAAAGAATTAAATAAAAATAATTAACTATTGATCATTTTTAATTCGTTTTTAAATAGAAATAAAATATTCTAGTTCAAATATAAAAAAATATAATAAAAATATACTGGACGATTTTTAAATTGATATTTTAAATCTATTTTTAATTTTAAATTACATAAAAATATATATTTGAATTTAACGTATTATTTCTTGATTATTGAAAAAAATTTAATTAATAAACCTAAAACGAATAGTAATAAGCTAAACAAATAATATTTATAGGTATTTTTTATTTATATAATAAAATTTTAAATGATTATGGACTCAATTTGAACAAAATATTTGAGAAAATAACTTGATTTTTCTCCTCCTTAGAAATGTTCTATATGAATTAACATGCAATTTTCATAATTTTTCGAGTGATAAGCTCTCTATAGATGCTTTTAGATTGTGCTTATGTAAACTGATCTTTATCAATGCAATATTTTTAATCTTGTATAAAACCTTAAAATAAAATATAAATATTTTTACTTTATCCACCTCAAAGTAATGAAACAAATTATCAATTTCATTAGAAATTCATAGTTTGAATATTCATAATATTTTATATTAAACGTTTATTAATTAAATATACTTTTTAGCATTACCGTTTTAACTAAATAACATTGAACCCTTTTTAATTAAGAAAACTACTTGAAACTAGAATATGAATAAAATTAATTAAAGAACTGTTAAAATATATTTTGAATTTTATAACATACTTTAAAGCAAACGATTTTATTTCAAATACCCAATTAAATAATTTTTTTGTATTATTACTACCAAGTAACCACATCTGGTTACTTTTTTCCTTGGGCAATTCTTATGTATACAAAAGTAAAATACAGTATTAAACATAATTTATTGTTAATGATATATCTTATGTTAGCTTGGTCAAAGGCAACTCTTATCATTTTATTCCTAAAAGGCATTTAGTACAAATGGTGACATTTTACGAATAAGAGAAATACTTGAAAGTGACGACATAAGTAAGTTTGATGCTAATGTGGAAAATCATTTGTAATGCTTTTAACGTAATGCTTTTAAAACAAATTTATGATTTGAAAATAACTAATTTTTTAAGGGTATATTTAAGTTACAAATATTAAATCAACATAAATTGCCTTAAAATAATATTACGATAATATTGAATTTATCTTTTCAATAAGCAGTTGCAAATTTTTATAAAATGTAGCCTTTAATGATCACTATATATATAAATATATATATATATTTATATATTTTTTTTTTTTGTTAACAATATAAATAAAGCAATCGGATACTATAAACCAACAGTGCCGAGTTCTTCCATAAAAATTGATAAGAAAAATGTGAAATGTTCATATGTATTGAAATAGAAATACAATAGAAAATGTGAAAAAATCCTATCGTCACATTTTTTTACAAAATGGTATACAGAAATAAAATCAATCAAATTGGTTTTGTCAACTCCGAGGAATAACCTGAGAGCCATCAGATTGATTCCTTATATGACGACTGTGGTAACCACTTAAGATACGGGTGGTATGGGTAAAGAGTGTGCGGTTGTTGGAGTGGTGGTGAGAGGGGTGGCAATTGCTGCCGTGAAGCAATCGATCAGTAGACGCCCGGCAACGTTTTTCGATGGATACCGGAGATTAAAGTTGCCGAAACGTTTTGCGCTTTTGTTCTCATGTTGGCGTACAGGCGGCGAAGCATTAATTAATGTCTTTCCGCTTCCTGCTGGTATCTTTACGGTACGTAGTATATAAACAGCGGCTAAGGACTTTGTTGTACCATCACTTTGCTTCCATACAGTCGCCTTGGTCGACAAAATGTAATTGGATCTGCACGAAACGTTTCACAGTCATTTCTCCGAGGCTATAAAAGTTCATATCAATGAATCTAGTCTAATTTACGAATATTTTACAACTTTAATCAGTGTGTTAGCGAACTTGATACGCTTAATTAAACATTACACAAATCTCAAATTAATTCTGCCTCGAAAACTTACAAAATTATTTTGTTATGTAGAAGTAACATAATTTAGAAGTAGTTCAATACAGCATGATCCCAAGAACAATTGAAAAGTCCAGTATGCAGTTTGATTTTAAGCTAGAATGTGTAAAATCTAGACAAATTTAAGGCGAAAAAAATGTGATGCTAAACCAAAATTCTTACAGAGTTGAGTATAGTGGAATTTGAATATTTTAAAGTTTGTCAGATTCAATAACATATCACTGGGTTTGTTTGGAACAATTGTAATCTTTATATAAACAATTTTTATTTCTACGCCTACAAATAATACTCAATAATTTTCTTGAGCTTAAAATTCATAAAACCAAAAAAATTATTTTTATTAAATCCAATAAGGTGTATATTATTTTATATTTAATACATTTTTGATCTTAATATTTAACTTTAGTCTCACTTATTTGAAAACTACACCGAAATGTGTTCAGTATCATTTAGAATACACTGTATTTCTATTGAGTTGAAGTTTGACAAAATCAAACTTGTACAACTTTTCACTGTTTTAAATTAATTTAGTGCGAATGCTATATTAAATTAATATTTGGCCGTTTCTATGGACCAAGTATAGTTTTAAAAATAATCATTTTCTGATATGAACAATCAGAGAAGCATTGTATTACTTCATCTAAATATTTGAAAAGCCATTAATACTTCACAACTTTTCAAATTAATTAGAACTCTCTCAATAGAAGATCTTAATCAGAAATTATTTTTTTAATTTAAATCGCCTTTAAATGTTAAACTACATTCAAATGAACTTCATACTACAAAAATCAAAGTTGTAATTAATATGTACACTAAGAAATTAATGGTTAATACTTATGAATTTAAAAAAAAATTATTTTAATTATGTTTTTGGTAGTTAACAATTTGCTACTTGATATTTCAAGACTTAAATAAAATACACAGTATAAATAATAATCTAATTGCATTAATAATGTAGTTTTGTGTTTGCTATAAAATTAGTATTTGGCGAACATCTCGTAATACGATATGACACAAAAGTAAATCTAGTGAATTTTAATTTTCAAACTGATATACATTCAAAATGAATTAACTTTACTATTATTAAACCGTACACCAAAATAACATGGCAAATCTATACGCCACTTATTGTTTTCAATTGTATCGGGCGCGATCAATAAGATATCGTTTTAAGTTTAACAAACAGAAAGCGATCAGAAGTTTAACAGCAATATTACTTTTATGACTAGACAAAGTTATTGCAGGTAAGAAGTTCAATTAAATTTTTAGAATAAGGCAATACATCTTTAATCATCCAACAAATAATTATGTACATTATAATAATAATATACATAATATTGACGAATATCATTCATCAAAATATTTTTTTAACGTAATTATGTATTCTTGTTTCCATGTAATAAGTCTGTCTTATAGCTAAGTAAATACTAAATAGTTCATAGCTATTCAGACGTATTCAATTAATGACGTTATTCTTTACATGACAAAACAATGTACTCAAATATGTTTTATTATTTTTTAATAAAAACAAACTATAAATTATCAAAAGCATATAATATTTGAATGTCATCTTGTTTTTTATCGAGCACATTTAAATATTTTCTACGGAAAAAAAAAGTTTTGTTCGATTAGTCGTAACATATCTACAGATATGATCCGTAAAAAAAAGGACGATGTCGTTTGACATAAAAGTTTTTTAATCCCAGATTTTGTGCAGAACTCACGTTTGTGGACTTCTGTTTTATTATAACAAGCGTCCCAGAGTAATCTTTTGAAGTGACACCGTGTCAAAAATACTCAGTCTCTTTCAATGTACACAACACACGCACACTTATTGTCTTTGCGCATGTACTATATGTAGCGTTCATATATACCGCTTTACGTGGGTTTTAATTAATTCCTGTGTGTAAGTTCGTACACATTATACGAAACAACTGATCCGTAAACTTAAAATCTGTGTGTCACTATAGCAAAACGCAATACATGGATATTCTGTACATATTATTCGACAATAATTACTATACAGTAATACCACAGAGAATCTCGGAAATTATTGAATATAGTAAACCATAAGTTTATGTCAACTTAATCATTTTATTGTTACACTTGTCAACAGATTAGTGTTGATATTTCTTGAATTACTAATTATGTTAAGAACTCATGTATTTATCCCGTACATTTGTTTTTTTAAGATTCAACAAGTAAAAATAAAACTATAACAAAATATATTTAATGAAAGCTATGCTTGCGGTTTCTTTGAACTCGATTCCTAGTAAGGTTAAGCTATTTTTCATCATGTGTAAATCCTAAATACAATAAGTACATTTAATGTTACTAAAGATTTATACGTTCAAAGTTCTCTAAAACTTTCTTAAGTTCAGTCTTAGTGTTTAAACTAATCCTTAGAGACGGTAAACCAAAGTACATACCACGCGAATGAAATGCAATAAAAATTACTATTAATAGGCAATATTTAAAAAAAAAATAATAATAAAAAAAGTAAAAGTAAATTATGAACTATAACTGACCTAAATNACTTATTGTCTTTGCGCATGTACTGTATGTAGCGTTCATATATACCGCTTTACGTGGGTTTTAATTAATTCCTGTGTGTAAGTTCGTACACATTATACGAAACAACTGATCCGTAAACCTTAAATCTGTGTGTCACTATAGCAAAACGCAATACATGGATATTCTGAACATATTATTCGACAATAATTACTATACAGTAATACCACAGAGAATCTCGGAAATTATTGAATATAGTAAACCATAAGTTTATGTCAACTTAATCATTTTATTGTTACACTTGTCAACAGATTAGTGTTGATATTTCTTGAATTACTAATTATGTTAAGAACTCATGTATTTATCCCGTACATTTGTTTTTTTAAGATTCAACAAGTAAAAATAAAACTATAACAAAATATATTTAATGAAAGCTATGCTTGCGGTTTCTTTGAACTCGATTCCTAGTAAGGTTAAGCTATTTTTCATCATGTGTAAATCCTAAATACAATAAGTACATTTAATGTTACTAAAGATTTATACGTTCAAAGTTCTCTAAAACTTTCTTAAGTTCAGTCTTAGTGTTTAAACTAATCCTTAGAGACGGTAAACCAAAGTACATACCACGCGAATGAAATGCAATAAAAATTACTATTAATAGGCAATATTTAAAAAAAAAATAATAATAAAAAAAGTAAAAGTAAATTATGAACTATAACTGACCTAAATCTTGATAAATTTTTTTCAATGCTTAAGTTTTTAAATAGCTAAAACAATTATTTAATGAATAAATAGTCTATATTGAAATTTAGCTTATGAAGTTTATAAAAAAAATGAGAAAGTTAAAGTTGCTCACTTGAAAAGTGTTTGGATAAAGAAATCTACTCAGTGGTTGAAGCATTTAACCAAGTCCATGAGACAGTTCAACTAAAACTTGACAAACTACAGAAAAAAAAAGTTTGATTTCTGAACAATTAAAATTTTTCAAATGACAAAAGATGAACCGTTTGACAATATTTTTATTGAATTATAAACGATTTGAATTTGGTAATCAAGAAGATAACTTGTTGAAAGTAAGAGCTGTACTTAAATTATGTGATCTTAAATCAGTAAATTATGTATTTATGTATTGCACATTGATACGGCTACCGGAGATTGACCGCTGATCGTTGAAAGTGTTTAGGAAATAATGTGAAAAAAAGGCTAAAGTACAGGATTATAACACGTGATACAAAACACCGTATAGACAAACCTTACCATTAGGCCACCACACACTTATTATTCAAATCCTGATGCACTTCCATATAGGTTGATATCGTTTTGTTCGGCTGAGGGAAACCGTGTCAAATGCATTAAAATAAATGGAGTCGGCACCACTGTTTGATCGTGAAACATGTGCAATTTTAGTTTATTTCCAAGAGGTAAACTATGTTCTAAACTAGCACATTCGCTTACATTTTATTGTTACAATTATTCCTTTCAAATAAAACGCAGGCAACTTATTCCGAAATGAATAAAAACACTGCATACACTTTAGATATAAGAGTTCAGCTCATTGAGAAAGAGAGAGAGTCGCCAAGTCGAGTGGAAAGAGAATCGCTACGTTTAGCGACTCTTTTTATTTTGATGTTTCACATAAAAAAGTTTTGATTGATTTCCCCCCCGGACTGTTTTCTTATTTTTCTAATAAGCCTTACCTACAGCTAGGATGTTCAAAAATAACAACTTTTTAATTTAAAGTTATGATAATAATGCTTTATTTTAATGTTATTTATACATGTTGAGTTAACTTAACAATGTAAAATGTTAGTAATTTATTATATTGTTAAATTACGATTATATATATATATATATATATATATAATACATACTGCATAATGAGATTAATTTAAAAAAAATGTTTAATAATAAAAATCTATTAATAGAGTTACCAAATTTATTTTTGATAAGATCATTTTCTGTTATCTTAAGTTCCAAGTATGTTTTTGTAAATTAATAATGTACTATAATGTGACTATTTACTGAGTTAATTACTTAATAAAAATAAAATAAAATAATAGAAATAATTGAATTTAAATTAAAACTGTTTTATTTGTTAATAAATCATTAAATATAAAACAACAAAAAGACTGTGATAAATTATTTTATGTGTTAATTTAGATTTCTGTATTTTGTGTACAAACTATATGTTTTTTTACTATCGTTATTGTAGAAATCGTATTACCAAACACCGCCGTAAATAAAGTATGTTGTGTAGTTGACTCTAAAACAGTTTTTAGGAGCTATCAATTTAAGCGTAGTTGTTCCATTATCTTATAGTTATGTACAATACTTAGGTCGATTTTTTGTTTCATGACAAATATTGCTTTACGTTTCTAATGGAGTCTATACATGAAATATATGAATATGTTAGAGTCTTTTTTTTTAAACAATCACTATAAAAAGACTGAAATAAAATGTAATTACACTACTATTCATTTTTTTTAGTTGAATTATTATAATCCTTACGCATAGTGATACGAATCAGTATGAATTAACTATCAAAGTGTTTTTATTTTTTTATTTTTTTACTCAATAGATAAGCAAAACTTAATTTTATATTTAATACTGGATATTTTTAGATATAAAAATTAAAATCCTTTTTGTTATTAACAAATACTTAAATAATATAAGCCATTTTACATGAAGTAATTAAATTACATATTTATATTTATTTTTTGCAAATATAAATTTTATAATCTGAAAAAGAAAGTTCTAAGATTTGTAAGATTTAATTTTGTTGTAACAATTTAATAATTGGAATCTTTTCAAAAGAATTCATTGTAAACATATACTATTTTATAATTTTTTTGGAACTAATTATACAATTTTTTTTTTCGAAAAATTATTATTTTTGTTCTGCGTTATTGGTGAACTTTGAAGTCGTATAAGAAGTTAATAAGTTGATTGATCGCTTAAGTTCACTTTGTCATTGGAAGTGGTTGAAACACTAGTATGATCATTGTTATTTTTATAAAACATAAATTAAAACTTCGAAAGTACGAGTATTTCGCAGTTGTGATTAATGAGTTTAAGGACGAAAAAAAAGGTTTAATTTAGACTTAAGTTACAACTAAAATATATTATATCACATTGGCAAATGGAATGCAATTTATACTCCAATAGTGCATATATTTTTTTCAAACGTATTACAAAAACTTTGGATAGCTATATAACATTAAACTAATAAACGCTAAAATATGGTAGCTGAAACAACCTTATTTGTATTTGTGCAGGTATCTCGGTGAAAATTTCTAATTGAGTAGTTTGCTCTTACAAGAAATGATTAGCTTACTAAGAAGCAATAATAATTTTTTTTTTTTGCAGTTATAAATAAAGAAAATATTATTTATTTAAATTTATATTTAATACAAAGTATCCTTTTTAGATTAAATTCAATAGTTATGATTTATAATAAAGACAATAATAATGAAACATTTATTTACATAAGAACTAAAATACTCCAAAAGCTCATTTAAGAAATATGACGTTTTTAAAATTGTTGGTACATTTGGTTTTATACTAACAATTTACGGCTATTTGTTAATGTATTGGAAAACTTGAAAAAATTGAACTGCCTAGATTTTATAGAGTTTTTATAAAATCCAATACAAACAATGCGATTTGTTGAAGTTCAAAATAAATATTTTTCGTTGAATGTATATTTGAAATTTCAAATACATTTATTTTTTTTTAATTAGGAGATTTATATTATTTGAAAAGTAGTTTACCTGTAAAAATACAGTATCTCGAGAGATTGGAAATTGAAAAATCATTTTTCATTGACATTGCAGTAAAGTAATAATAAACTAACGATGATTAATTGGTACAGAACGTGATCATTTACCAAAACTTAAGGAATTATTCGAGCAATAACTTTGCACTTATAGTCTATGTTAAAATTAATAAATGAATTTTAGTTGACATCAAAAATAATTTATGGGACTTCAGTTAGTATTTTTTTTTAGTTTTCATTGTATTTCTAATTTCGTATAAATGTATTTTAGATTATTATATACTCATAATTCTTATCTAGCTATTAACGCTGCAACATAAAATTGAAATAAGTTATAAATGATACACAATGTAAAAAAAGAGAAAAAACTTATAAAAATAAAACTTATATAAAAATAAAAGTAAACATTATACCTTATGAATAGAAAAAGTTAATAACATGACTCAAAATTAAACTGATCATTGTCAGTATTCTTTTGATGAAACGCAAAAAAAAATTTTAGATTTCCAATAATCATCAAAATCCTAAACATAATTCAAGGTATAATTTAAATTATGTGTTTTGCGATGTTTCAAATTTATTAATTTCTATTGAAGTAATTTAAAACTTGTCTTAAACGGTAGGAGAAGTTCATGCAGAAAAAAGTGGCATTAAGATGATAAACTTTAACCTTTAACATATAGAACTTAATAACTGTTCTAGCAACTAAAATGATTCATATTAGAGTAGGAAAAACGGAAATTAAATTTTGTTGAAAATTTACATGTCTTTGAAGAAAATTACTTTTATATTAAATAAAGAAATCTTGAAGGGTAAATTATGTAACAGATTTTAAAAATTCTTAATAATGTATCACATAGAAAAGTATAAAATCTCTACAGCGTATGGAATTATTTTAAAAACTAACTTACTAATTAGTAATGAACTGTCAAAAGACTAATAACGATAATACTTTAAATTAATAATTACATTTTTTTTTCAAATAGCATCTGACAAAATTTTATAATTGAAGATTTATAACGGGAAAATAATCTCACAAAACTGTCATGTTCATTTTACAAAGAATTTAGAGTTTTTCTCAATAAGTAAATTTAATATTACAAAAATAATAAACCTCGATTTGCACATTTAAATTGATTAAGTGAATGCCAGACCAATAACCATTACGTTTACTACTAAGTTTACGATAGTTAATTAAAAAGTAAAGAAAACATTTAAAATTGAAAATATTCGTAACTGGTTTATCTATTAGCTTCCGTATAATTTATGGAAAATAAGAGAAAATTCAGTTAACCGCAACTTATAATACGATCCAGACCGTATGCTCTCTGTTAACGACTGCGAAGATCGTTTTTAAATATTATAATTTAAATATAGTCTTTCCGGTCCAGTATAGTGCATCATCATCACATGTTGTATTACATATAAAAATACGAGAGAAATATAGATAATGTGTTTCTCTATGTCGAAAAGTTATATGACACTCCAAGTTTTATACGCCTGTTTTGCAACAGTCAAGTATATCTAATGTAATATCATACACGTTACACGTGTCTAAATGGTACTTTTTTATCACAAAAAAAAAAGTATATGAGAGTATAGAGGTTTTCCCAAGAAGCCCACCTCTACTGTCGTACCGCCAACGCCACGGCCACCGTTGCTGTCGCCGCCGCCCCTTGGCGTATTGATTTTACGCCCGTGCGTGTCCGTAGAAATAATACGCCCGTTCCAACGTGTCACCGCAGTTCAAAATTATTATTTATTTATATTTATACATGTTAGCCACTAGGCCACAGTAGAGATGAACTATACAGTTGACACTCGGATTTGGCATTGCCGTCTAACAAAGTGCGAGGGTGCATCCTGATTCGTGAATATTAGCAAGGGATAAGTGACATCCGGAATAGGCCGAACGGAAATAATTATCACTACTGTCTTGCTCCTCACAATTACAATCATTCCTTTGGCGGTACACGTGTGACTCTTGGCCACTTTTGTATTGACAAATTTCACAAGCTTTTCTCATTGTTATAATTTATGACGTTAAACAAAGAAATGGCCAGAATGGTTCTAAAAGTTTTTATTCCGATTGTTTAAATAATTTCCATTTTCATTTATTTAAATATATATATATATATATATATAAAGACAACAATTATTTACCACCAATGTAGCTGGATTTTTTAATTATTCATTTTTGTATAATTGTTATTTCAACCTTTTATCACACAAAAGTCTTTGAAAATATAAAAAGCAGAAGTAACTTTATAGAAAAATGTATTTATTATTACTAAAAACATGCCAACAAATTTAATGGCTGATATTTGAACTCTAATTCTTTTTAAAACTTCCTTATTGCATTTTAACAAAGTTAAAATTATTCAAATGCAATGAATGTAAATATACATAAGTTGTCAAAAATATAAATAAAATTCATAAAAATCATAATTATTTATTAAAGTAACTTTTTTCGTATAGGAATACGTCGATCTTAACTCACTCTCCGCCACTAGTATTCCTCTGAAAAGGATATTTTAAGAGCAATCTAAGGTACTCCTCGATAATATATTTTATCATAGCATTTGATTCTCTGAATATATCTCTGAGTTGTCAAAAAATTTAGAAGCCATAGAGTGCAAAATTTGTTGAATAATGGGGTTGCGATATGATTTTTTTAATTCTATTCTAAGAAAGATAGAACAAGGGAGAGCGTTGTGTTGCAAAACTTAGCTTTGTGTGAATTTTGACGCTTCATCATAATATGTCTACCTAACGTTTCAAGAATACATTATAATGATCCATAATTAATGGTTGTGTCGGGCTAATAAACTTACCTTTTGAATAAAAAATCATCGACAATTACAACATTAGATAACAATAATGGCACGTCAACAATAATTTAACACTAGGTTATGGTTTTCCTTCCATTATGAAATCGAAAAAATATACTACTGCTGCTAATACTTTTATACATACCTATTATTTCTTTGTAGATCTACCTTAGTTAGATGATAGTTTTGATTAAAAAAAACTTCTTAGAAGTGCAACAGTTAAACCCTTTTTTAAGGTAAAATTTTTAATTAAAGTAACAACGTCAGAAAATATTGTATGTCTAAGGCTTTAGTTTGTTAAAAATAAAATTAAAATATCCCAGAAATAAAGGAATTTTCCTTATTTTAAAATATAATTATTATACAATGATAACTTTAAATTAATCAAATTTATTTTATTATTATTATTCATTTATAATGAATAGCAAGTTAACTATCAATTAGCGTTTATTGTTTACAATAAAATACTCTTTAGTGTTAAATAATATTATTTCCTATAAAATTTACCTACTATATTCATAACTATTATGTTCTAGTAACCGTAAACTTTGTCAAGGCTTAAAATGTAATATAAGCAAGTGTTCATAGTTATTCCATTAAATCCAGACTCTGAATAATAATGAATCTTAATGCCATTCATTATTAATTAATTTTTACAAACTGGGTTAGTGGTACTAAAATAAAATATTTGTCTATTTAATGTAGTGATATTTTAAATTTTGCGGGCTACATACATTCTATTTTTGTATTTTTTTTTTTTTGTATTGTTGGTACATATGTACACCCTAACATATGTTTATATTGTAAGCCATTTTACATTCTTAGTTTATTGTTAGCAGTTATAAATGTCACACGCGTTTTTTTAAGTTTGACAGTTTTTTACAAAAAAAATTAAATTGAATATGTACATTGTAACAGACAGTTTAAAATGATTAGATTAATTGTATTTTAATAATTTTTTTATAAATATAGTTATATCCATAATTTCTCAAAAACCATTAAATTATTTTTTTTTCATTGTACAACAGAACTTTTATTATTAAATATAATATATTTTATTATACTAGTGTGAATACACAATTTACAAAACTAATAAATACTAAAAATAATTTTCTAAACATAATTATTATAAGAGAAATCAAGTGTCTAATGTTTAAAATAGTCATCTAGTACACGTATTTTTTTAGCGGGCAACAATTTATATATAATTTGGTCGTTTGCAATTTGTTGATTGCCATTTCAACAAAAATGAGGGTGTGGTGATTGGTGGTCAGGCAGTGTGAGCGTTAGTAGTTATTGACTGTCTAACTGTGGTCATAGTAATAAACAAATGCACGCGATTTACGTTACCCCTAACGCCGCTCCAATGTACATGAACACAGAAATTAGAGAAAGAAGGACAAATTTTAAGGCAGTATAAAGAACATATAATTACGTACAACAATGTAACCAATTGTAACAAAATAATTATTCAAGAAATTGTATATTTTGTTCAGAAATATGATTTGTATGTACAACGTCGGTGTAGGCTACAATCTTTCAGAAAATCATAAAATAGATTTGCGCATAAAGAACATTTCTATGATTTAATAACTATATAAAACTGTTAAAAGCGGTTTGCTTAGGATTATCATTGTAACAAATATTCATATTATTATATGATGTTGTAAAATAACGCAAAGTTTGTTGAACGTTCATTTAACGGTTACAACCTAATTTTGGTAAACAGAAATGATGATAAGCAGCACATTCATTACTATAATGTTGGTAAGAATATTAGTTTAGCGACCATTAATAAATTATCGGTTAGGTTTACACGAATACGGTACCGTTTTCATGGGAATGTATCGTAGTCACCACTGAACTGGATTATTGTCGATGCGACCGCATTAACAACTATAAAATAATGCTAAAATAAAATGACAAAGAAAAAAAACAATATCCCGTTCGCTTCGATTGCCAGCGGCACGTTTTATTTTAACAATTGTGTGATGGTTCAATCGGATATCCGACAATAAATAATTATCGAATTTATTATTCAACCATTGCTGATCATGTTTTAGTGTCGATTGTTTCAGAAAGATAAGCTTTTGTGGTGTAGTTATATCCTAAAAAGCAACAACATAAACAGATTTACCACTAAATCTATTGATATTTCGGGGTTTACTATGAACGTAATTGTTTTCTTTTAAAAACGAAGTCAGAATCGTTTTTAAAGGAAAACAATTACATTAAATATAATGACTACCCAAACTATGTCCATGTTAAGTCTTTCGTTAAGAACAGGTATATTCGAACATTAACCTAATATTTAATGAAACAAGACACAATATTTATTTCTTCAGTGTACAGAGTGATTCATTTATCATATTCGACTCACTTATTTTTTCGGCTTTTTTATTTACACATTTTAATTAATTATTGAGTACATTTCGGTTCATACCCTATATTTTATAGGGACTTAGGCTTTATTTTTTTAAATAGTAACGTATATATTTAACTACTATAAGAAATGATCTTAATAAGAAAATTTCAGGTCAATAACAATTCAACAACCAGTACTCCGGATATTATTCGGATATTACCTAGGTGGTAAGTGAAGTCTGAACGAGAAATTTATATAAATATAAATATTAAATATATTTTTATTAATTTATATAATAAAAAAAGCACATCATAGTAAAATTAATACATTCTCAGCTTTGCATCGAAGCTAAAATAGTAATACCTTCCGAACTACTAATAAGTGCTTATAAGTTTCAAAAATTGTTAACGACCAGTCATTTTCTTTATTAGATCATTCTCTGTTATAAAATAGTTAAATATATATGTTGTCATNATTCTCTGTTATAAAATAGTTAAATATATATGTTGTCATTTAAAAAAATAAAGTTTATACCCTCATAAGATATAGGGGATGAACAGAAATGTACTTAATAATTAATAAATCAAAAAATATATGTAACTAAAAAAAAACAAACAAAATTATTTTTAATTATAAATAATTGAGTGGTTAAAATTAAAATTATAGCTAATGAAAAAAATAAAAATGATTAATTATATATTAAATTTTAACTTAAAACGAATCATCATTAAGGTCGTTAGTTTTAAAAAACAGTATATGTAATATAATATTAATTGAAAATTATAATTTGTTAAATAATTGCTTTTGGTTTAATTATTATTATTATTATTATTATTATTATTGTATTTAATGTATGATTTACATTGTTTAATGTATGATCGTAGCTTTATAGTTAGTATTCTCATTAAATGTTAAATTTATTAAAATTAAAGCTTATGAACACAGATTATAACACCAAACTTTTGGATACTATGAGTTTTTCCATTATAAATTCTCGGAATATATATCTATAAAAAAAAAGTGTTAATAGAATTTTTTTAATAGTTAATACTATTAATGGTTACGAGTAAAAATATTTTGATAGAATGTAATATTCAGATATGGATGTGTTATTATTGATTTTTACTCGAAAATAATATATTCTGAAGTGTTAAGTTCCTGTTGGGATGCATCATCAAAAACAATTTACGTTATTGCGGTTGAAATCAGACCACACAATGTATAGGTATGTACGTGCTTTCGGCAACTACTGAAAAACGTGTACAGTTAAGTTGAAGAAAAAAAGGAAGATAAAGTTATTTTCGCTATGCACTACAAGTGTCTTTTCGACCCTCTACTAAGAATCAACGCAACAGGGTTGAAAATAGAACCTATTGTGTACGTTTTTCCCTCTACCGAGTTGCCCACTTTGACCGCCAATGTGAATTTGATGTATTCCTATGCACATAGAAAAACCATTTACAATCCACGCCGGTTTAACTGATATTGAGTAAAATGAGAACTATAAGGTTGAGCAGCTTAATAAATATTTATTGAATTTCATGTGAAACGCTCTTTGAATATGATAACTACTAAAAAATAACCGAATTGTTTATTATCGAATACAGTTGTACGCTACTGATATAACTTCATGAATAAAAAGATACGGAAAATCCCTATACCTATAAAATCCAATCTACTTATCTATTATCCATTGGACTTTGGTCAGCGAAATAAATTATACTTTATTGAAATTGGGTAGATTTGAATAGCTTAAAGATGACATTATTTACTACAAGTTTTTTATCCATATAATCCATTTGTTTAAAAAATTGGTTTGAATATGTTTTAGAATTTAAAACCCAACTTTTTTACTTAAAAGTTTTGAAACATAAATAAAAAACAAACATTTACTCCTGTGTACAAAGTAACTTTCAAAGAGATCACTGTAAAAAAACAATTTAGAAAATAGTTCACATAAGTATTCTTACAAATAAAACGCCGCTATTTAGTACTTAAGACAACAAAGGGTTTGAGAGCAATTACATTACTTAAATTGTAAGCTATAATTTTTATTAGTTATTGTTTGCTATCGAATGTTTTAAAACGGTCAATGGATGAAATAGGGAAAAACAATACTAGAGTAAAATTATAATTATTTTGCAATTTTAAATTCTTTTCGAGCTAAGGTTAGATAATTTCCATTTTATAGCGATTGCCGTTGGACGAAAGCCAAGTATAACCTGAACAAATACAATAAAACCGTTATACGAGCGTGTTATAAATGCTATTTAAAATTACCTCACGGGTTTAATGTTTCATGTTAAATGGTTTTTAGCGCTACATTGTAATAAGATTCGCATAATAAATCATTCTGATATGACTTCATGTGTGTTTTACTTCAACATCTAATACACTGACACGGTCAACTTAACTAAGACTTATCATTAAAATGTTTCAAATTTATTCTTTTTCGAAAAAAAAAAAGCTTAAGCTGTTTCATGTTACATAGCATAAATTACATTTTACTTGAACAATGACATATCAATTTATTTATTTTTATTAAAATTTGATGTATTTTTCAGTATTATGAAGTATTTTGCTAAATGCATTTTCAAAAATACACATCTCTGAACTTTAAAGAAATATTATGAGTGCATTATATATTAATATATAATATTATATTAGTCATTGAAATAAAGCGGGGTAAATTTTTTTTGTGAATTAAGAGTTGATGACATTGAAACTTATTTTTTATAAAATTAAATTCTAAAAAAATTGATATTTTTAAAAGTCATTTATAAAAAGCATTCTATCGCAACGCATGTGATTTTCTATAATGGAAGTACTATTGAACTCTGAGTGTAGTAAATATTTGTAACATTTAACTTAATATCAATATTATTTGTTTTATACCTTTTATTTTAGTTGCCACTTAGCGCCGTACAAATACGGCAGTCCTCTGGTGTATTATTTGGAGTAGCAGACGCATACGTCAATTTAATGAGTGTTAAATCCTATAAAATTGATGGCGTGATAAACCAACTGCTTAGCATAACTTCCGGCATCCTGTTGGACACAAACATAACACTAGTGATTAGTGTAAAAAAAATAAATTACAAAGACAGTGTAATTAGCTTTGTTAGCGCAAGTCATTATATAATATTGTATCTTTATCTTTGTTTATCTGCCTGCAATGAGTCTATTGTAACATAGGTTTAATCAGTGTACGTTCAACCGCTGAACCATCAGCGATGCGCTCATAGTCATAATTGTGTTTAAATATTTTTATTTAAGTTTTAATTATACATAAAAATAGAAACAAATATTATGTAAAAATTATTTATTCTTGTTTAAATTTAATGTTTATTACATTGATCTCAAAATTAAAAATGTCAAATAAATTATTCATAAGTGAGCGTTCGATTTATTACCAATAATAATCCCGCTTCAGTACATTTCTGGTCCTTCGATCCGCAATACTATTAATAATTAAAAAATAAAATTTCGAGTACGAAAAGTGCGTATGTGCGTAAAGCTTTTGTAGTGCGTTTTACTTGTTTAAATTAAGCTAAAAATAATATTGGGTTTTCTTTGGCCATAAACAACACAATGGCCGAGCAACCAGTTGTGTATAATGCAGCATTGTATGGTACAATCAAATGTCAACTGACAAGGTTTGTTACTTTTGTGTCTGCAGCAGTACCGAAAGGTGGGAATAGGACTTCACTTAAAGTCCGCCGACAAAAAATTGAAGAAGTTTGAACAGAATTTCAAAAAATTCAAGCTGAAATTGAAGAATTCAGAGATCCAGAAAGTCTAGAAGATCTATACAGATTTCAGTTTGAAGAAATGTACTTTAGGGCAGTATCAGAGTATGAACGAATATTGGCCAGTGATCAAGCAGAAATGGAAGAGATAATTTTTGTAAATATTCGAAACACATCACAGCCACCCATAATGACGTCAACGCTAACAAACAGTTGTATATCTAATCAGCCATCAATTGTAAAATTAGCTCCATTAAGTGCACCTACATTTAGCGGCAGCTATAAAGAGTGGTCAACATTCAATGATATCTTAAATGCGTTAATTAACGAGTACGAAGCGTTAACTGATGTACAAAGGTTTTTTTTATCTAAAAGCAGCTTTATAGGGCGATGCATTAAAGGTAATACAATGCTTTGAAACATCAGCAAAAAATTATAAGATAGCATGGGATAGTTTGACACAACAGGTTTAATAATAAACGGATTTTGGTGCAACAACATACAAACGCCAATTATCGAGGAATCAGCGAACAATTTGAAAATTTTCACTGACGATTTAATCGGCAACATGAAAGCCCTAGAAAATTTAGGTCACGATGCAAATTTATGGAGTCCTCTTATGATTCACGTCATATCAACAAAACTAGACACAAATACATTGCAAGCTTGGGAAAAGCAAGCACCAAAAACTGAAGTTTCAGAAGTCAAAGATTTAATTGAATATGTAAATAATCACTGTCAACTATTAGAAGCAGTTGAAGGTGCAAAAAGGTAAAACGAATGCGGTGACAATCAAAAAAAAGAAAAGAAACGATTTGATTATCAAAAAAGGACCGTATTGCATGCAACTTCAAAAAAATTAAAATGTTGCTTATGCAATAAAACAATTCACGCTATATATCTCTGGAAAAAATGCTCAGACTTAACAATAAAAGAGCGTCATCAAAAGGTTATTCAATTGAACATTTGTAATGTATGTTCGGCTTATCATTCAGAAAACCATTTATGTAAATTTTCAGGCTGCAGGAAATATGGAGAAGCACACATGTGACTTGTGCAGAACAAAAACAATTTTTGTTGTCAACGGCAGTGATAAAAATTAAAAGCCATTTAAATGAAACATTCATTGTAAGAGCACTGCTTGATTCAGGCTATCAAACTAACTTTATAACTACTGATTTAGCACAAAGTTTAAAATCTCCATGAAAAAGAGTAAATATTAGTATATCTGGTGTTGATAATTCTAAAAGTAAATCATTTTACTCTATAACAACATTAATTCAGTCACGAAATACTAAATACAATAACCAACTCGATATTTTAACTTTACCAAAAATAACTTCATTTTTACCGACCGAAACAATTAACACAGCTGGTATCAACAAACGAGATGTCATACTATATGCCACACCATGCTGTTATATGCAATCATAGTGCAACAACACAAACCCACGTTGTATAAGACGCATCTGCACAGTCTACTTCGGGAACTAGTCTAAATCAAATGCTTATGAAAGAGCCGATAGTTCAAAATGAACTCATATGTATTTTGGCCCGCTTTCGGGGATATAAATACATGCTGTCAGCAGATATAGCTAAAATGTATAGGCAACTATGGGTAGCAAAAAAGGATAGAGTTTTGCAAAAAATATTTTTGCGATCTCGACAACATGAAGAATTAAAAGAATATTGTCTGTCAAAAAATACATACGGAACCACAAGTGCTCCATAAATAGCTACGGCGTGTCTCGAAAAATTGACACAGGAAAATTGCACTAGGTATCCGTCAGCTAGCAATTTCGACAAATTTTTATGTTACGATTATTTGGGCGGCGAAAACACTATTGAAGAAGCCATAACACTGCAAGATCATAAGATAAAAAATATCGATAGCTCAGGGTTTACATTACGGAAATGGATAGCAAATGAACCGTCATTGCTGTCAACTATAACGAACATAAGTAATGACCCGCATTATGTTATGAATATTGACGGCATCGCAATAAAAACTTTAGGCCTTTTGTGGAGTCCATGCGATTATTATCAATACAAATATAATAACATCGAATCAAGTAAACAATCAATTTCTAAACGTACAATATTAACTACTATAGCGAAAATTAAATAGATTTTTCATAAGTGAGCGTTCGATTTATTACCAATAATAATCCCTCTTCAAACAAGCTTCATTTAAATTAAGTAAATACTTATTCAACGCGAGATTATCTATTTTATTTAGGAGAAAATTAGTTTTATATAAAGTTTTCAGTAAATAATGTGATAAGTAAATAATGATACATTTAAAGACAATCAAATAATAATAATTTATTGCTATTACAGTTTTTAATAACACATCGGTATATTAAAATACTAATGATAAGTTTCAGAAGTACTCTCAGACTTTTTTAACATCCCTTAGTAATTTTTCAAAAGCGTAGTACTTCGACAGTACTGATCATTATAAGTGTAGTACTACAAATTACCCAAATAACGATGACGTTTTACTGTACTGATTGCCAGCCAGTCCAGTGCCATTACACAACCAAAGCTATATCCGTAGGGCCCGGGGAAATGTGCACTGGAATTTTTTTAATACCAGTATTACACTAGTAGTCGGCCGGCCAACAGTATTGACCATCAATACCAGAATTTGGTAAATTTTCAATTAAATAATTATTTCGATAAATATCTATTCAAATAAAAAATTATATGAGTTCTTTTCTAAATGATTAATAAAAACTATTCGAATAGTTTTAAACATCATTATTCGAGTAAAAATAATATACTATGCTTTTTAATTTCAAGCAAGAAAAATACATACTAGGACAAAATCAGTTAAATCTCTTATTTTTCTTAATGGTTTAAATATTGATTAATATTGTTTACAGTAAATTAAATATATAGTTTTTCTGTTAAAAAGTCAATGACACTCTTATCTATATAGATTAAATTATTCTATTTAAAATATAAAAAAACGTTTTGCTACTGCTAAACCGATAGTTATATCTATACACAAATTAAAAATATTTAAAAAATTAAAAATAATTTACAATTTACAATTATTGACTTATACTTCTCAAGATATCACCAATTTTTTTTTTATGTTAAGTTCATTTTAAACTAATTTATTCCAAATAAAAAGGTTGAACTATATAAATGATACTTTATATTCTTAGTAGACAACTTTCACAAAAAAAGTATGCTCAATAATTCATAATTTAGCTCAAATTACCATAAACTCTCATTCTTACTGCGCTAAGTATCTTTAAATAACAGAGTTGTCAAATTAATTAAACTATAGTATGATTATAAACAATCCCTGAGGCAGAATTATTGGTGTGAAATATTTAGTTGCCGACTGTCGGCTTTATGTGTTTGTATTAATTATAATCAACTATTCCACCGGTACTCTCCGAGGCCTTCAACAGATATGCGCAATGACAAATTTGGTTTTTAAAAACCCTATGACATAGGGACGCTAAGAGAACAAATCGAGTGGAAAATGTGAGAGCATACTTGAGTTGACAGCTACCTTTGAATTTTGGTTATTGAACGAATAAAAATTGCAAGTAATATCAGACAAGATGAATCGACCAAGACTTGTTGATTTAAATACTCATCATAAATTAGATAGGGTTAAATAATGCTGACTAAGTAGTGAGTTTTACTGTTATTATAAAAAAACTATTTTGTACAGTTTTTTTCTTTTTTATTAGTAAAAAGACTTCCACTAATATGTTTTTTAATATTGATTTATGTGGATCATAGACGCAACTATGAACGTTGAAGGTATAGTCCTACAAAAATCAAGAAAATTATACACATTTTAATAATAAAAACTTTTAAGGTGGTAAAATTAATTTAGCAACCTTCCTCAATTTTATTTTAGTTTCGCTTAAGAGTGGATTCTCTTTCAACTGAATTATTATTACAATAAACCATGAGCTAGTGTAATACAATATTTTGATCAAAATAATTACAATGAACCTGCATTTAATTTGAATAACAAATTCGATAACGTATCAAAGTAATTTTACTTAATTTAATAATTAATTTATAGTTATTTAATAATATAAGAATTAAGTAATTAAACTTTTAACTACACCTTAATTAATTAAAAATAATTATTTTTAAATAATGGGAATTTTACTATATAATAATGTATTTTAATATTTTAGAATGGTAAGAAAAAATCCATTGAAGAATTAGCACCTTTTTTTATGCTCTCTCTGTAATTAAAATGATAAAGAGATATTATTTTTATAGTTTAAGCTATTAAACTAATTATTTTTTAAGTCAGGTTATCATGAATGTTTATTGATAAAATTCATCATAATAGTTTTAAAAATTAAATTATTTTAGTTCTAGCAAGTATGTTTAACATCTCTAATTGAAATCAGTAGTGTAGAGCGGGTAAGATCATCTTTTTAAACGTTAGAAATGCTATTTGCTAATTAGGGATGGCTCATGAATGTATTTTTTACCATTGTAAATATCTCGTATGAATATTATCGATAATCAGTCTAATTTAATAAAATTAACAGCATTATTTTCATGTTTTTTCATATTATCTACGTTACATTTGTTCTACTCGGCGTATGGTTTAGTCTACAGTAAAAGTAAGTAAATAATTTTATTTTAACTTTATTATCTCGAGTTTGTTGTTATGAAAAATGTTATTTAATTATAGTTTTTAATTTAATTTTAATTGTTTAAAGTATTGACGGATTTTATTTATAAAAAAAAAACAGTATAGGGCAAGATAAAAATTGAGTCAACTTACCCCAACAAACATTTTTTATTGTACATAGATATAGTACTATAAATATTATAGTAATATAGTATTACATTGCATAAAATTTGTAATAAAAATGTTTGTGATTTTGAAATTTAAACAATTATAATATTGCATAGATGAAAGTTGAAAGCAAAATTTTTGTAATGATTTTACTGTAATTTAGATTATAAGCTCAAATCATTATAGGTTATAATTTTTTTACTAATTTACTGAAATTTAAAATCGAGTGTCCAATTGTCCATTGAAAAAACCATCATGTCCTAGCTTTGGAACAAGATGAAGTTTTCACGTTTTTATTGATTAATTATTTTAATTTAATTTATCAGTTATACTTGAACTAATTAGTATTAAGTAATAATTATTTTACTATTTGTTCTTAATGTATTAAGGAGTGTATCTACCAAATTTCAAGGTTGTAGGCTTAATGACGATAACGATTTATAACTTGCCCTACACCGCCCTAATTATTTACTTTTTTTGTCTTTATTATTCATTATTATTATAATAATGTTCCATAAGTATAAGATGGTATGATCTAGGCTGAAAGCTTCCAGTTGAGGAGGATTTTCCATCTCTCCACGTGGGAATGTTCATATAGGTACCGAATAATTATAATACTATATTCATTATTTATCATCTATAGTTATCATCATGATCCAACATTTACTAATCTTAAACATCGCCTATAGTTATATAGAGTTACCATAATGATTTTTTTTTATATAATTCTAAAAAATATTCTTAAGTATTGATACTATAGAAATATAGTCATCATTTATATCTGCTATACATACACATAGATTGTTAATTATGTTTAATTATAATAGTATGTCAGTACTTTGAAGTATATTTTAAAAGTTCCACTAATGTTGTTTAAATTATAATGATAATAGTAAATATAAAAACATTTTTTAAAAATATGACAAACCTTAAACATAGCCGACTTGAAAAATGAGATGATATTAACATTACTTGACATAGGCAATATTGTTTAGATCATAATGAGTATTTGAAAAAAGTATTATGTTTAGTTTTATCTTAGTGTTTTATTTTTTTGGGGAGGGGGATAGAATTTTTTAACTTGAGATCTAAGGAATTCTTATTCATTGCGAAATACACGTATCTATACGTGCCAATCTTCACTTACATACATCTACCTAGAATCTGACAGCAAAGGTGTTGTAATATAAACTCATTAACAACGGTCCTTAAATTTTGTCAATATTGTTAATGAGTCTTAACTTTAAACTTTAATAGAGTTTTAGGGATCAAATAAGGATCGAAGAGGAGACATATTATATTAACAACACCACATCTTTGATCTGAACCATTCATATTTATCAGAGAAAGGGACCATAATAATAATTTAACATCTACTGGCCAACCGAAGAACACGCCCGTTTATACTCGAAATGACTGTTTTATTATTTCATCAATAAAATATCTTTCGGATAATTACTTTCGATAGTTTTTTTTGTACGTCACAAATTAATAGAAAATAATCTTAGATAATCCCTAAATAAAATAATTTGATTTTCTTAAAAGGTATAAAAAATATATAGTCAAAAAATATTTATTATTATAAAAATCCCGTACAGTCGGGACACAGCATAGTGAAAATCGGTCATAAGGATACCATTATAGATTGAAATCTTACAATGATTAAAATAACAATCATAAAACGATTCGATGCTATTATGTTCAAAGAAGTTCAGTTATTCTGATCTTCGTTCATTATAATTTGAGTTTTAAAGTTTGAATTTAAGTTTATCATAAGTCACTTGTAACTGTACACTTGTCTAAGTAGTATATTCTGATATTTAAATACACACATGCATTATTACATATCGTGAAGTAGGTGTTATAATCAGCGATCAGCTGTGTGATTGCTGATTCTCCAAACTACATTGGTAATATACAAAGTGAAATAAATTAAGATTATAGGTAATGCAAAAAACTACAGAGCCATTCGTTACAAAACTGTAATATTATGTATACGCATTGCTATTGTTATAATTATAACACACATAATGTAAGTGTACGTCAGAACTCGTGATGATTGAGATGTTAAATATGTAATATAAGTATCATTCAAACATTACTTAAAGATCTTATATTAGTCAACAAAAACGGCAAAAGATGTTTCGAGAGCATATCATTTACAAGAATCCTCTCTAAAAGTATTTATAGCTAACAACACTTAAATCTTATTTAATTTTTTTAAGAGGGGAAATTTTTGAATAATTGGGGTAATATACCCCATATATGACCTATATAAATGTATATATATATAGGCACCTAATAAAAAAAAATGAAGTAGAAAACAATACGAAGGACAAACAATGTATTTTTACATAAAAATAGATCATTTTGAGGACGATAATTTTTCTCAAGTCTCATTTAATCAACTTTTTTTAACAATATTTAAAAATATTACAAATTATATCTAGCTGAAGATATTACCCTCAAAAATTGAAAATATTTTCTCCATTCCTCGTCAATGGGAGAAACCTGCAAAAAGGAAAATTTTCTAATTTGGTATATTTCCACGATTTTTAAACTTTTATTATTTATAACTATCATCACTTTTTTAAAAATAAATGAATCAATAAAAATTTTTTTATACATACCTTCAGAATTTACCTTTCATTAAGAAAATTTTTTTTGAAATTTTAACCCTTAATCTAACTCTAGAAGGATTCAAAATTGCTACTTTTTCAAAATGTTATCGAAATACTCCAAGTTTCAAACATATTTTAAGTTAAAGCTTTATTTACATACTATTAGTTAAAAAAACAAAAATATCTCGACATTTTATCTTTTATACATAAACGGCCCCCAAAATTAAACAAAAAATGTTATTTTTGTATAAAAAAATCACTATTATTAATAATAATAACAAATATATGTAAATAACAAAGATCACAATAATCGAATTAAGAAAGTTAACTTTATTAATTTTTTTTAATAAATCCATACCAATAACTTTGATATACGTTTTCTATAGAAGTGACGAAATAACCTTTAAATAACTACTCTATAATTTTTTTATAATTTTTAAGGGAAAATTATAATTTTTGTGTAAAAATAAAAAAAATTAATATATTTTTAATAAATTATTGTACAAAAACTTATTTTAAAGTGTTTGTAAAAATGAGTGCAAACTACATTGGACGTATTAAAAAATGAGGTAAAAGGGGGGACTAATCCATTAAATTTTTATTCGAAAATATTTATTTTTACTTAAACTTATATAACTTAAAAAAATAAAATTTCTTATATTTTGAGTATTGCTCGTTTGTCAAAATCACGAAAAAAAGGATGTGTACACATTTCCCCCTTGCACAAAATAAATCAAATACAAAAATCTCTCTGTGGAAATTTTTTTTTTTTTTCAATATTACATCGTTATTACTTTTTAAATAATGTAAAACTCGGCGTTATTTTTATTTTAAAACACCTTTTAAGGGGAGGATACAAATTTTCATAAAAATTAAATGAATCGAATTGACATAGAATATAAAGTTAAAGTTATTTTTAATTTAATGGTTCTCTGAAGTCGTGAAAAATTACATTGAAATTTTGAACTAGCTTAAAATGTCCTTTTTATATACTGACAAATTTGATATACGGTTGCCGCGTGGGTAATAATTATGTCTTTTACTTTCGGGCCACGATGTTCGAACTCCACTTGACAAATAGATACTTCTTATGAATTTTTTTTGGGTTAGAAAAAATGCAAAATTTGTTTCAGTTTTATCTCATTTAAATTGATTTAGACTTGGCCCATTTTTTCAATAATACGTCAAATGATTACAATTTGTATCTATTTGAAGATATTACCCTCAAAGATTGAAAAAAAACGTTCTACATTATCAATAAAAATTTGCATTCTACATATAAACAATTAAAATCATTAATTTCTAAAGTTTTCGTATATCGTACTTATAAACCAAAGAAGTAATAATCTGGATATCATTAAGAAAATATAAATTTATGTTGCTCTTGGAATAATTCATACATTTTTTAAAATTAAACATTTCAGATTTGCATCAAAGCGTTTCTTATGATAGTAATTTTATTCACTGTTAGATATCATCTATACTTGTCTCAACTAGGTCAGGGATCTACTGTGCTACCATTTTTTTTTTTGATAAACTCATATAACATTATATTTATTATTCATTGAAGGTCTTAAATGCTAATTCTGTCAACAATACCTTTTGTTTCTATCCTATGCTACAAAAAACAAATAGGTTTATTATACAGCAATTGATTATCAAGAGAACAAAGGTACTTATGTAGAAATATATTTACTTTTATTTTATAAAATAGATGAATGAAATAAAATTGCTCATCGTCATTTAATATAAATGAAGTGAGCTAATCATCTTCATAATGATTTCTTATTACACCAATAGTTTATAAAAAATTGTGAAACAAAAAATATAGTATATAATTGTATTAATTATAATATAATCATTAGGATAATTCAATATTTTCTTACAATTAAAATATTTTCCTTCGGAGTATAATCAGGCTAATCATAATTTAAACTGATAATAAATTTGTTTAATGTATAAATCAGTAGATGTAGAAAATTAACGTACACTAAATCTATTTAAATTCTACTATTTAATTTTATATGCTATTTTTATGATGTATGAAATATGAAAAAAATTTTGTTAACATCGATGATGTTAAAACTCAGTATAATTGTATACATTAAATTTTTAATTATAAATATTAATAAATTTAACAGTAAATGTCTATTTTTGTTTGCTGATGATGCTTACATTCAGTATTAGCATTTTGGTAAGGGGTCGATACACTTGCCTTCCTTTAACGCACACAAACAGTGACTAAAAAAGGGCACTACTTATAGCTATTATTTATTTTGAAATAAATAATATCCATCAAGTATAAACATGGATATAAAGATAATAGATTTAAAACTATCATCGTCAAATAAATACCTTCTAACATTTAAAATACCAAAATATCTTAAATGTAAAACTTCCAAAATAATATGTATGTTTGTTAAATATACCTAAATTACTATTGTATAATTTTCATAGTTTTATTTTTATTTCAACAGTGGTAGTCTCCACCAGTTACCATAAATACATCAGTAAGAGCGTGTAGATTTCAAAAATTAAATTAGAAAAAGAAAATAAGTTTTTATAGCGAGCACGCTGCCTAGGTACTCTTCGTGCATGAAGAGTTCTACATCGCTCAATAAAAACAAATTGAATTACCGTTGCAAAAGACTTCTATTATAGTTGTTTTAAAGTAAATACAACATTTTTATTTTATTTAGTTCATAATGGATAATTTAGAACAGTTCTATTTGACAGAATCCTATTTTCTAAAGTATTAATATTTACTGTGAAACTAAATATTTAATTTTTTTTTAAATGTAAAATTTTCCCAAATTAAATTCTAGAAATAACGTTTCTTTTATAAATACGGGTGTACCTTTATATTCCACTTTTATAATCCTATAAATGATATTCTTAGTGGTAGCTAAGTTATATTTATAACTTTTAAATTAATTATTAAAAAAAAATTATTCATTTTTCATTTAATGTTTTTTGACATAGTTATCATACATTATATTTGTTCCAGACAGAAAAATTGAATTAAGAACCCAACCAATATATTGAGGTACTATTTTCTAATGAGTTAGCCGTGAAGTACTCATGGAAAAGCAAACATAGATTAAATAAGCTGAATATTTTCAAATTTATAATAAGTAAATGTATTTTTGTTTCAATTAAAATAAATTGGTGTTAAACATAAATACTGAATTCTGTGGTACAATTAAAAATAAAATTGACTTTTTTGAAACTCTAAAGTTCATTTTAATTACTTAACATATAAAGTTATGAAGTAATAAATGACAACTTATTATGTTAAATAGAAGCAATTTTCAATCGGCTATTTTTCAAAAAATAACCCGCAGCGTAAAACATTTTTAATATGCGTCACTTAAAAATGTAATTTAAATTTACACTTTTTCAATTACAAAAACACCTACTGTTATTTTAAGTTTTTTGTTATAAAAATTTAATTAAACTAATCTTATGAACTGAATGTTTTTTTTATTTAATGTTATTATAAACTAAATCCACTCATATTTCAAATGCTAATACATTTTAAAATGTTGTGCATTAAGAAAAAATATTAAAACCTTATCGTCCCGCTATTAAAATAATAAACACACAACACGAATACTTTTGCCTTTACTTTTCTTATTTGTGTAATTTCGATCATTCCGCTAATTTTGATTTTGCTATTTTTTTATTCTACTGAATATCATCTTACTACTAGTGATATATTTTAACCAACACCCTGTACATGGATTTAAACCAAAACTTAATGAACATAACTTATTATACTTTAGAAAATTCTTTATGATGCAAAAGAGGAATCAGATCCAGTTCTATAGAATATTTTAAATTGTTTGCATTTTTAAAATTTTTTTTTTTATTAAATCATAATTATTTATGTTTATAATTATTGAAGTAATATAATATTTTATATTATAACACATTTTTATAAAATGGAGACAATCATGTCAGCAGTCGTGACTTTTTGTTATAATAAAATATGAATACATTTTATTCATTTTATTTGTATTATTATTTATTTATATTATATTATTATTTATTATAATAATTTATTTGTTAATAAATAAATATAATTTTTATTTTATTTTTGTAAAAAAAACAGCTCAAAAATATTTCTAAGTATACTTTAAAGATTATATATAACAAATTTTAAAAACCTGTTATATATAATTTTTAAACCATTTCATATTTAATTTAAAAGTGGTCACTTTCATTCTATTAAAGTACTTTTAAAATAATCTTTTTATAGTTTGGAAATATTTATGAATGATTTTAAAAACATTTTTAGTCTTATAGGGAACGTACGATCATTTTCTTGGAAATAAAGCAGTTAAAGAATATTAAATTTTTGTATTGTTATAATTTGGACTTTTAAAAAATTTCATATGTATTACCCATAGTACTCAGTTCTCTATAATTTTACAATAGTACGTTTATGCCATTTATTCAACAAATCAAAAAAGGTAAATATTTTAAAACGTTCTTATCTTGAAGTAAATAAATTCCATGTTTTTTTCTCATAAATAAAATGCATAATTAATACTGTTTACAGTAGTTTTATAATGATAGGATCACATAATATATTATGCGGCTGCATGGGCTTTACCTTTTTCAGTTGAATTTTTTAAAGACTCGATTAACGCAAGAAATTCATTACAAAACAATAATAAAATTTAATAAAACACGTCTCCAGTTAATCGAATATATGCTACTGTTTTAGAGACCAATAAAACTTAAAAGTGCAAACACAAAATGTATAGGTTTGGTTTGTGTAAAAATAATAAATTCCACGAGTTAGAAATTCATGGGATGATTTCATAGATACAGTGCTGAAGACGTCGAAGTCAGTCAGTTGGATAATAATTGATTCATTTTTCATTCAGTTGTGCTACGCCATAAATTCAAGCACTTCAAGTATCACGGAATGGTCAATTTTTCCTACCAAATAAAATTAATAACAAGTGGATAAATTATTGGACAGCATACTATCTCCGTTCTCAATGCTCAGGGGATAAATAAAAGTCTGTAGAAAGCTATTACATCATATGAATATCTCTTTCATACAAACACATTTGTTCAATGATAATAATAATAGTCCAATTTTCAAATTACTTATAAATAATTAAATTGTAACATCGACTGCTATAGAACCTAACATGAAATAAATTTACAATTCTTCTTAACAATACCAAGGGCTTAAAAATTGATAGTTTGTTTTCGGAGGTATTTCGAACGTGCCTAGAAGACGACGAGTTGGTATAGATTTATTTGATACGTACAGACATTTCACGGTACAGGCTCCGATAAATTCAAATACAAACCTGTAGCGTTTTTCTTGCATGAATGAATAAAATTGGCACGTTTTCAAAATGGCCGATAAAGACGAAACGAAAGAAATGATTCACAATGAAAAACCATTAATGGATACATTTTTTTTTTTTTTTTGGATTTATTTATTCGGTATCTGTTATTTTAAAATACATCTATTACCATCGTTTAAATTGTTTGACAAAAAATGATCTCGGAACGTACAAACATAGTGCCTATAAATAACGCAAGAGGCGATAAAAAATATAATGTAAAATATTGCAAGAGAGCATCAGTGAGTTTACGGGACGCGTAATGATTTATTAATAAAAACGCGGTACTTGCAGTGGTCGTTAGAGTAACATAATAAGAGTATGAATATTTGGCAAATATTTCCAGAGACAAGTAGAAATAAAGGCGCAAAGAAATGTATTTTTTTCTCGACGAGGACCACTGCGATTTCTACACGGAACACCTAAAACTCTCAGACGCTCATGAGAAACTCAAAGTGTTCACATTTTCAGTTCGTTGGACCGCAAAATCGTAACTCGACACAAACACATTTAGAAATTTTAGCTGTTTTATTCGAACGTCCACGAAACTATACACTCTAATCGAGTTTAAACTTGTTACCGTATTGAGAAACGATCAGATACAAAAATATAAATGATTACGACTGGCATGTGTTGTCTTTGTCGCAATGAGACTGTTCGTAGTAATTCAAAACCACCACGCTGACAAATACCTGAACCGTCTTGGGTCCCATCCAAAATAGTTCTCAGTGCGTGGCACTTGTACACTTGCGGATGCCGATGGTAATTAACTTTAATGGAAATTCGTCCGTTGACTAAAACCGCATGCGTTCCACTGAGAGTCTGTAAAAGTTCATTTGGACGAAACCTATCGATTGAGTTGCACCGACAAACTGTCTGGTTGACACATTTCCAAATCATTTCGACACTTGTCGGCTTGCTGTCTAGCGAATATACCTGTCCGTAATGTTTTGGACATGTGCCAGTGCAAACGAACGTTTGTGACCAACGCAACACACGCGGTCGAATTAACTCGTGTGGGTTTTCACCATTACAGTTGTCAAACATGACAGTGGATTTTAATTGATTTACCAATGAAAAGTACCGTTATTTGTAAGTGTTCAACGAAAATCTTATACACTAAAATGTAATCTTCATTATTGTTCACTTATAGTTTAGTAAAAAAAAAGTATGTTACATAAGCTTTAATTTAAGATACATATGTGTCAATATTTCCGGAATATTTTCAAAAATTAATTTGTAAAAGTTCTAGTTTCTACTCACCCCCCTCATCTGTACATATAGAATAAATCCGATTTGAAAAAAAGTATGTCGGATGAAATGTGTGTATAAAAAGTATTAAAATATAAAAAAATGGAATTGATCCATAAATTTTTCAAAAAGTTATACAAATATAAAGTTAAAAATATATAATCGAGAATTTTAACACGAAAATAGCATATTTTTCAATACGGCAGCCATTTTCACGACGTAAACAAGTTTTTTTTAATTTTATTTAAATCTATCAGTGATGGAATATTTAATATTATCATTCGTTTGTAATAATTCGAATCATAATAATAACAGTAAATAAAAATGATAAAAAAACACACTATCTAAAAATAATACCTCCTCGACTTCGTATAGATTTTATACTATACAAGTGAATAATAACAACCGCCAAAAATTAATATCCAAGCTATTATTTTGCTGTCTAGTACTTATTTATTGAATGGTATAAAGTTTTCACGAATGCCGTTTATTAAAATTTGAATATTTAAAAATATAATAGCAAAGCTTTATTTATCTCAAGTGTTATATAGAATGTCTCACCAAGATTTGACATGTTTAATAACTTTTGATCCAGCGAATATTTTGCGTTACTTTTTTTTTAAATAATTTTTACTGTTTTTGTCTGCGTTAAAAGCATATTTTTTACTATTTGTCTCTAATAAGAAAAATAATTATATTTTTTTTAAATTTCAAAGTAGCCCTATATAGTGACTAATTAGCAGGTGGAGTATGCAATATAAATATACAGCAGTACGAGCTATACTCGCAATACGTACGTGGGTATATATTTCAATTAAAATACTAGTAACTAAATAAGTTAAATAATAGCTATTATGAAATTTTAAATAGATTAAAAACTAAAAATAATTCTTATTAATTACAAACAAAAAATGTGCTTTTAGCGTTTCTAATACTGTAAAAATTATAAAAAAAATGTAATATAAAATATTCCCTGGATCAAATTTTTTTTAAAGACGTTAATACCTGTTGAGATATTCTGTATAATATATTTTCATATTTTAAAAATAATTTAAATGTAACGTAAATGAATAGAATATAAAATATATAGGAAATTAAGTAAGAAAATCATAATTTTCCAAGGGGTGATTCAATTAAAAGAATTATTTGTGAACAATAACAACGATATAAAAAAAATTCTGTTCATCTGAGACAGACAAAATAAGTTAGTATAATTTGTCACTGTGAAGTTTTGAAAACTTCCAAAGTTTGATTTTTGTTTTTTACAACTGTTGCAGCGGTAGCAGCTTGATAAGGTCAAAAGTGAAAAATTCTGTTTGTTTCTACACACTATTTCTGACAATACGTTTTATTTTTCAAGTATTTTATTGATAAGACTACTTTTGTTAAATTTAGCTATTGTTTGTAATATTATGTTATAAAAACAAAACTTTTTGCTAGAATATTCTTTTTTCTTTTCAAAGTATATTTATAAAAATGTAAGCACATAATTTATTTGAATCTGCAAGGATTTTAAATAGTCAAAATCAATTTATTTGAAGTTAACGTTAAAAAATCTACTTTAACAACGTGAAACGTACTATTAGTTACTCAGTGCTGGAAAAATTTTTTTTTTAAACGAACTTCACTCCGTTTTTAGTTAATTTCCAATATAAAAATTCGTTCCTGATACAGCTCTATTAAAATATGAAATCATTATTTATATTATTATTATTATTTTATAATAATTATAATTATTATGAATAAGAGTATAGGGTAAATTTTAATCATTCTATGATTTCTAGATATTACATTCTATGTCTAATAATTTTTTAATATCATTGAAGGTATCATAATCATTAATGTTATTCTTAGAGAAATATATTAAACAATTTATAATTCTAGTGTATTTTTTTTCTAAAAAACTCTCAACTTGATCAATTCACTTAAACAACGCTTGATAAGAATTTAAGAGAAAAATAACATCGCCGAACAGTCATTTGTGCAGCTTCATTTTGGAAGTTGTATTATTATTCAAATTATGTATCAATATTTTATTGTGTTATCAAATACAAAGATGCCGCTATATAAATATGACCGTCTAAGACTAATGCAATAAATATTGTTAATAATCAACGTGAATCAATTAAAAATACACTTTTGTTAATTATACCTTTGTATAAAAAAAAACAACATTATAATATGTTTTTTTTTATTTAAAGGAACTGTAATTTTAGTTGACGTTTCTCAAAAACAAGAATTCGTTCGTTTCAGAAAGAACTCGCTTCTGGAATCTATTCTTTTTGGAATAAATTTCTTCTCAACACTATAAGTACTCAACAGAATAGTTGGTAAAGTGTAAAAAGTTTTCCTTGGTAGTTTCGAAGAATTTCATAACATTTTATTAGATTATATTTTGAAATAATATATAAGATTTTAATAATTTCCATTAGATGTAAAACAAATATAAATGTTAAGTAACGTAATACTAAACTTTTTTTACTTCAATTTTTGTGTAAAAATATTAATTATTTTTAAAGAACTTTAATAATGTGGTTATCATTTTTTATACATTACAATGAATTAGTTTTTTTGTCTTTATCACAAACAAAAAGATGCAAGAGAAGCAGTTTTCTACCCTCGAAACAATAGAAATATTGCAGTTTTTATAATTCAATAAAGTAAGTAACAGGTACCTGTTACTTGGTTTTACTTGTACACGCAGCACATTATTTTGATACCGGTGATCTGTCTTGTAAATCTTTATCATCAAGTTAGACTCTTTTACGCTACTAGTTGTATGTTGCATGAATATTAAAAAACTTGATCACAAGAATTTTTTTTTGTCGGAATTTCAACCCGATGTGACGTAATTTTTTAAATCATGTGCACACGCCCTCCATCAAATAATTGACAAACAGCTACCTCGTTACCACAGTAGGCTTTTTGTTCACAGATAAAATGGTAATTATATGGTCACACAAGGTGAACGCCCGAGTAGCGTCCTACACTCCCATGGGTACTTAATAAAAAGTTTTACTGACCGGCTGTTTTACGATAATTTTCAAGTCACGAATTCAAAAGTTACTTTTTGACACCAAATAAATGTGGCTAATTTAAATTAAAATATAACACATACCTTGAATTTCCTCATCGCTGTCGCCACGCCGTCTCTTTCTTATCTTTAGTTGCAGAAATCTGCAAAAAATATACTCCAAAATAATTTATTCACACATTCTCACACACGGCCGAATAGAAAAAAATTATTAATTAATTATTTATTTTAATTGTTTATATTAAAATTGAAACAGATATAATTATACCGTAAATCATTAATAATTTTTAAAACGGTTATATTATAAACGGCAAATTCTTAAGCGTTTAAAATTATCAACAAAAAATAATATAAAAAAAAAAACAAACGTGCTCGCGCGTTTTATCGATGCTTTTAGCAACAATCGCTCACATCCGTCGGTGGTTGTAACGGCACTGCGCTCTTTTGGGACTTGCGCGACTCACACAGCTCTCAGAACTTACACATAGCCGTTAACAACGCGAGTAACCGTGGTAACTACGGTAGTGGTAACGCAATGCATTTATATGTAAGTCTACCATCTATACGGAATGATTTTTTTATCATAACCAACTCAATTACTTATAAAATAAATATAATTTAAATATTTTTTTTGGTTATCTTTAGTTACACATTATTAATGAATTATTAACTATTTAATACTTTTTAAGTTCATCCCTTATGCCTTATAAGGGTGTCAACTTTGTATTTTTAAATGGGAACACATATTTTGAATTTAATGTTTGAGTTTTTAATTTAATAGTAAATGGCATTTGAATTTTTAATATAACTTTATTCGTTTATTAGATATAAACATTTAAAGTTTCAAAATTTTGAGTTAATATACATATATAATACACAAGGTATTACAAATACAGGTAGCTAATTGATTTTTTATGATATCAATATTCGCAGGTGCACAGCTTTGTTATTATCAATGCTAGTAAGTAACATTGTTGACAGTTTATAAATACACTAACTGATAATATAAAAAATTCATTTACTGATAATCATAATTGATAATAAACAATCCGTGACTGTGGCAGCAATGTCATAAGCTACCTGTATTTGTAATCCCTTGTGTATTATACATGTATATTAACTCAAAAATTTGAAACTATAAATGTTTATATCTAATAAACGAATAAAGTTATATTAAAAATTCAAATGTCATTTACTATTAAATTAAAAATTGAAATGCCAATTACTATTTAATTAAAAACTCAAACATTAAACTCAAAATATGTGTTCCCATATAAAAAAACATAGTTGACACCTTTACAAGGCAAAAGTATTACATAGTTAATAATTCAAGAATAATGTGTAACTAAAAATAACCAAAAAAAAAATGTGTTAAATTATATTTATTCTGTAAGTAATTGAGTGGGTTATGATAAAAAAAATCACTCTTTATATACATTTGTGTGTGTGTAAGAAGCACATATTTCCAACACATACTTAATAATAGTACCCGAAAAACACTTTAGAAAAAAAAAAGGTCATTTGTTAATTTTATGGCATAATATTTCGAATTCCACTAGATGCAATAGTATTCTATAGTAACAGACATTTTGGATTAACGACTATTCCACTTGGGTGTAGATTTTTAAATGATGCCCCGTAAAACCCTTAATAACTATTACTAACAATTATTTCATTCAATAATCTGATTACCAATTTTAAGCAAAAATAATTTAGTTTTAAGAATAAGAATTTTATTGCGTTATATACTATACAGGCTTTATATACAGATGTGTATAATAGTTAAGACAAAAACGCCAACTAGAGTCTTGAACCATAAGATTTTTTTCTATATTAAAGTTTTAAGAGTGTTATACGTTAGACATCTCACAATCAGTATAACCAAATATTTTTGGAATTTATTATTTTATAGTATTTTACGACGTACTATAGTATTGAGATATTTATTTTCATGCAAAATACCCAATGTAAAAAATATAGGTAAATCGAATTATTATCTTGTAAGCGACCATTAATATTTATTTTATCAATTCACTCAAAAGCTACAAATAATTTTGATTGAGTATAATTATTTAAATCTGATTTGTTAAAAATTTTAATTATTATTATTATTATAAATCCATATTTAGTGTGCAAATGTATCATATTTATAACACAATGTACAATAACGTTAAATGTTAATCAGTTATGTGGAAATCCATAATACAAAGGACAATAGTTAGTACAAAATAAAAAAGCATTAACTTAATTTCATATCATTTCTGTTTTGCTAATTGTCTACTTTTAATTTTTGGCTGTTAAAATATTTTTAATACACAATGCTAAATATATATATATATTTTTTTTTTCAATTACCATAAAGTACTTTTTATTGAAACGATCATGAATCTTAATCAATACAACTAAATGTTTTTTTTATTAACACGCTTATATTAGTTTCACGTGTATGTTTGTTGTTTGTTGTTTTTGTTTTTTGTCGTTTGTAAGTTTGTAACTTCACGCGGCACGTGTTATTTTGTCGCGTATCCCGTCGTGTATGACCTTGAGACTATACTGTTGTAACGCATTCGCCCCACCCCGCTTACCACTCGTAGAGAACAATATTTTCCAACCCGTAGACGCGCGCTTATCATTTTTTTATAAATATACAATTAATTTTAAGAAATTCCACAAGTATACTAATTAATATATATATATATATATATATATATATAGAAGTACAACATAAATGGGATTTATACTTCCAGTGAAGTGGGCCCTAAAACGCTAAATATTGTCACAAAAACATTGCATTAAGCCCCGCATCTTTGTGAAGCCCTTTTTTTTATTTAAAAAAATACTTTACTTGTAAAATTTTTTTAAATGCGGGATACACAATACAAGTGTATTAGTAGCTTTTTCCTTATGAAATCTTGATTATCAATGTGAAAGTTATGCCGACAACTTTTTAAGTACTTTAGTTTTGAGATACATAATATTTTTCAGTGAAGGGGAGTTCATAATTTTAATTAATTTATGGGTTGAGTGCAATATTTATCTAATCTACCAAAATATAGTGGCATGTTCAGTGGGTAGGCCTGAGCCTACTCTGTTTTCATATCCAGATCTAAGCATATAATGTTTTATTCTACAATTAAAATATAAATTATAACTAGGGTTCGGGACTTTATGCATTTATTAGGTTTATTCCAATCATCCCAACTACATTAATTATAAACAGTTATTCATTTTTGTTTTTCTTAATCTAAATCAATATATGTTAATCAGAATTTTAGTTTTGGGAGGACGTGGAGGAATCACACCCCTTATAACAAAAATCGCCATTTTACAATTAATATTTTCTTGACATCACATCAATGGTTAAAACATTTATCAATTTTTATAATATTATTTAATTCTTTAATAGCGTTTTAATTTCAGCCATAAAAAAATAAGTGATAAATTTTAAAATTAAGTAGCCTGGATTTATATAAGGCGTTTTAAGTAGACAAAATAGGTGCACTGGTGTGCTGAAGCGAAGTTAAAATTCTAGAAAACACACTATTTAAAATGTTAATGATTTAAATGACGCGGTGGTATAAATGGGGTTCCCAGTGTCAACACTAGGAACCCCAGTGAAGTTTTTGAAACACCAAGAAAACCCAAATAATTCTGAATACAAATTCAAAATTTTCGTCTAAGCAACTTTAAATATTGGTTATAACCAAAAAACAAATTTTTTTATCGTATTTTCATAAAATTATTACAAAAAAAGTTAATGAGCAAAAATAAAAAAATGGTTTTTTATTCATTATGAATTAATATTATTTTAATGAACAGTATTTAAAAATAGCTATATAACATTATATTGCCACTCTGAAATAGTAATGGGAACTACCAAAACGCCAGGATCTCCGACGGCCTTGAAATATAATTTGATTGAGCAATGAAGGTTTTATCCTGGAAGGCAATTCATACGAAAATTTTTTGCTACCTCTCTAAATGAAAAATAAATAATTTTTTTACGTGCAATTATTATTGTAATTACAGTCGAATAACAAGGATAATAATAAAAATAGTGCATAAATTATTCGGAATTTTATCTTTTGTCTTAATACTTAATTTTAGTCTTAATATTTTTCTAATTCTATGACCAGAGTGATTTTTATTTTGTTCAATGATTAAAGGAAAATAAAATTTTGGCTTAAAGCTTAATTGAAGTTTTTTTAAGTAGTTTTATTTTGGTTTTTCCCATGATCCATAGCATAATAAGTCACAACATTCTTTCCGCATATAAAAAATTATAATTAAAAATACAATTTATGTTTAAAATTAGTATAGCTAATGAAGAGTATAAAAGCACGTTAACAGACGTTGTTTAAACGCAACGCCCGGTGATAATTGTGATAATTGTTAACCAATCGGTTAACGTTCGTTCTTTTATCTTTGTACGAGAAATTAGTAGGAGAGTGGACTGTAAATGAAATTGAAAATGGTATTTACAATAGAAAAAATCAAAATAATCGGGAAACAACGCCTTATATATTGAAATAACAATAAATATAAAATACCATAGAATTGGGGATCACNAAAATGGTATTTACAAAAGAAAAAATCAAAATAATCGGGAAACAACGCCTTATATATTGAAATAACAATAAATATAAAATACCATAGAATTGGGGATCACTTAATAACTACATGCCACAAGGCGCAATATATATTAAAAAACAAAATAATTAAACAAAGACAAATCAAAAAGTAACATATGACATATACCTGTCGACTTTATGGGGCTGGTAGTTCACACAATGACCGAATGAATTGTAGTGTCCGAGATTGATCTTGTACGACACCGAATCGAACAGACAGTTGTACACGACATGCACAAGAGCATAGAACTGTTATGACAATTCAACAAGCCACAGCGAATCACAAGAGCGACCGATCAGTTAAACGGCTATGAGTTAGGTGCACTGTAGAACCACGTGGCGAGAACCAGCAATGGTGGCGAGAATAGAACATGATAATATACACAGTAAACGGGACACTTTTTCGTTTCCAATGTGTGGCGCAATCAGTATAGCGAAACAGGGACACGAGTGATTATAGCGATGACGTCCCTAGCACAACCGGTGGTGGTGGTGCAAGTGGCAACAAAATGAGTATGAAATAATGCCTACCCGTAACTACATGTCCCACAGACGCCGAGATTTGAATTTATTTTTATTTCGCGGAAGACTTGGATTTTCAATTAAATTATGTAAACAAACAAAAGAGACGTTATAAAACAACTTTTATCTTTTTTTTTTTGCAGACGTTTTCTTTAAAAGTTGTACTGCGCTTACTTTTATTCCATTAACTTTTTTAATTACGCTTAAATACTATTATACTGTATAAGATTGCGAAAATTAACGTGTTACTCTGGTCTGAAACATAATTCAGTGTACTGTATTAGTAAAGAGTACCTTCACACAAAATCTAATAATATAACTTTATAAGCATTTCATTTACAAAAGAAATTTTTTAGATTTTTGTTTTTTTAACATAAAATAAAATTCCAGCTCCAATCAATTATTTAATTAAGACGTTGAAATATTTTGATTATTACATGAGAAGCCATAAGTAATGATAAATTCTTATTGATTGATTAAAAACATTAAAAATAAAAACCAATAAATATTTTAAATATTACGACATTAAATCGAAGCAAGATGGAATTAATTTTACTACGATGTGTTTTATTTTCTCTGTTACTACAAGTTCTCAGTTCCAAATGGATCTAATTTGTTAAACGATACGTCAAAAGATCGCAAATCGTAACAAGTTTAAGACATTATCTCAAAAATTAAAAAAAGAATCCCCACAAATTGATAATCCCCAAAAAATTTTTAATTTTAAAAACGGTAAATTTCGAAATTTTTTTAACTTTTTTTACATAAAACTTTTTGAAAGGTAGATGAATTCGAACCTAATTATATTATAAATACTTTAGGTATGTCGCTCTTATTAAGTATTTTGTTTTTTTGAAATCTGATACACAAAGTAGCCAATATATTGGCTACTTTTATCAAATGACTGCTATGACATGCCAGTTGAAAACTTTTAAAGAACAGTATTAATTTTAAAAAAATCATAAAAGAACTCATCTTTACTTTTAAAATTCACTCTACTCTTAAAAAAATCCACTTTGAAAGAGTACTCAAAAAACAAAATAATTAATCTTATAAAATATCCATTCAGTTATAATTAGCTTAGTATTCGGTTTTTTACAAGAATATTTAGTTACTATTTTATTTTATCAGAGAAGATAAGATAAGGAGCGAACATGTAAGAGGGAGTGTAGGAGTAGCGTCAATCGTGGATAAGATGAGACAAAATAGACTTGGATGGTTTGATCATTTAAAACTATAAAAACAATTATAGAAATGAATGTTAAAGGAAGAAGAAGTTGAGGAAGACCAAATAAGAGATGGAGGAATGTTATTCCATGCGATATGAGGACGACTGATATGTATATGATGTGAGATATTATGTCAAATGGAAGTGTAGGATAATGGTGGCTGACCTCACTTAGTTAAGATAAATGCAAGGAAAAATAAGTAGTAACAAAAAAATATTCATTTAAAAATGTACTCATTACATGGAAGTAATTCAAAGATTTTTACATTTGGGCGGATTTATATAACATTAATCTGTTTGAATAAACATAATGCAAGGAAAATTAATTAATTTTTAAGTATCACAGACATATTTTAAAAGCCTTTATTATTGGAACTATTGTATTTGATAGTATTTTTCATCAAAATATTATAATTTAGTGTATGTTTATACGGGTTGTGCCGTCATTTGGTCAATAGCATCTACCTTGATATCTCAATAAATCCTACAATTATTTAAGTCGATATCATCAGAGTTTAATTTACAATCCATAATTAGAAAATAACATTTGATTAAAGAATTCTGATACTTATTGAGTGGACTATATTTTTAAAGCTTAAAATAATAAAAATTCCTAATCGTTTAGCTATAATAATACTTCTGTATTGAAAGCTAATTAAAAAAAAAAAAATAATAATAATAATAATAATAAAAATCATTGATTCTATATTCAAACAACCTAGAATGTTTATGAAAACAGTAGTCAACTGTTACCGATTAAGCTGTTTCTATTGCAAATAATAGTGAAAGATAGTCAAAATTATATATATTCTAACCATTAATATTAAACTGAAAATAGTAAGAAAGATATTTCCAAGACATAAAAAATTAACGTACACCGAGATAAATTAAAAATTTTAAAAAACATTTACTTCAGTTAACATATAAATACTGACGTAAAAATGATTTAATAATAGATAAATTTTCATATAATGATTATATGCTTATTATTATTTAATACAATTTAATAAAATCTTTAATAAATTTACTTAATAATAACAACATATATATAAACTAAATATACAGAACATCAGATCTAATTTACTATTCCTGTACATTTAAATACAATTAACACTTAGTTAAGACATTTTAATAATTTATACATTCTGAGACTGCGTTTAATTCAATAAATTTTATATTAAGTCTCCATCTATTTTACTTACATATAATAAAAGCAAAGTATACATCGATTGAACTGACAGATAGCATTGTAGTACACAATTAAGTATATTTTTTATTTGGCATTGCTACATTGTTATTTTTTTTTTATATTTTAAACATATTATTCATGTATATTTATTAACTAGTATTTATTGTTTTATAAAAATATAAGAAAAAATGTTTAAAAACCTCTTATTACATCTTGTGTGTAATGTTAAGCATTTTTGCTAAATATGGTAGAAATGAAAATTGTCTATTAATATTCTATTATTTATAGGATTTATTTTTCAAAAAAATAAATAAATCTGGAGCTATGAGATTTTGCCTAGAAGATTACTATCATAAGTAACATATGATTTCCTTTAATAATACGTTTTTTCTTTCCGACAAATTCAACCTTGAAGTTTATTAGGTAGGAGATCATTAAGTGTAAACATGTTCATACAAAATTAGTCGAATACGTCAGTTGGGTATTTTGGTGTGATAAACATAAGTTATTTTTCGCAATATACCCTTTTTATATATAACCTAGGAACTCCGTAAAAAAATATCTTGTGAATCAATATCAAATATCTACACTTCGTCATCAATAGGTAATAATTTATTTACAAATTAAGGAAAAATTAACTCTTATGACAAAATTATCAACTTAAATAAAAAAATTACTTTATCTAAGAAATTTTTAATAATTTAAAATATAACGAACACATAATATAAAATATATAGATTAAAATTAAAAATAATAAATTTGCTTATTGTATAAGTAATTGATTCTTTTTTTCAACGATATTGTAAATGATTTTACTCTACAACATATGGGTTCAAAATGTGTGTAAAAATGTTAACTATTTTTTTTATGACAATGGTTTAAAAAGAAAATAAACGTTACAAGTTTAATTTTTTAAATATTATTTTTCTAAATCTAATTAATTTTAATAATTAAAGATAATAATTTAAAGATTGAATAAATATATTTTGTAAGTAGAACCGACCCCAAATAGTTGGAATAGAGGCTAAGGAGACGATACAAATCTCTCTAAACCTTTTATAATATGCAAAGTGAGTCTTTTATCATAGACCACTTAATTAATCGAAAAATAAAAAATATTGAGAATTTTATTTTGAGTCCTTTTAGTCACGTGTTTTGCTCAATTATCAATCCATAAAATGTTTTTGCTTATCCTTTATACATTATAAGGGTATAAACTTTATTTTTTCTAATGGCAACATACATAATAGATAATTATCTAATTAAGATAATTACTGGCCGATAACTTTTAGACCAGTATTTAAAGTTATTAAGAATTTAAAGTAATTGCTAGAGATGAGGCGCGTATTTTATAATTTTTATTACTAGACATTAATAGACCTCACTTTACTACTGTATAAGTAATAAAATGTTAATAATAAAACTTCCAAAATGCTTAAAAAAAAAATTAACTACAATAAATCAAAATTTAAATTCCCAATATTATATTTATTTTTTTATTAAATAATTGGTCAATGATAAAAGTATTATTTTTTAGTATATAAATGATATTTATTTATTAATCCATGTTCATTGAACATTGTTCATATCATTGAAGTGACTTTTTAACTCATACCTAAGGTGAAATGTCAAATTTTTTCAATAAATTAATGAAAATAGAATTAATGAATTTAAAAAAATAAGCAAATTACTAAATGACTCTTAAGTGGATCTCAAAGTACTGTTTTTACGCTTTCAAAAAATATAAACAACAAGTAGTAACTCAATTATGTGTTATTTATGTAAATACTGGGGTCAGTATCAGGTTATATGATTATGAAGTATACAAATTACAACAAGTTTTAACTTTTTTAAGTTATCACACTGACAGGTATGATTTTCCAGTTACGCATCTAAGCTAAAATGTGTTATAAAAACCTGCTTAGTTTAAGAAAAAACAAATATGAAAAAATAAAAATGAATATTAACTTAATCATATAAACATATTTTACCGCAGGGGTTCGTATGTTTATTATAAATAAGTTTTACCTTGAATTAATATATGTACCAATTATTTAATGAAAAAATAAGGCATAACCAATTATTTTATATTGTTATTATCTACAAACGTGTTTCCTCTTTCATATCTACTAAAACCCGTGTTTATAAATACATCTGCGTACTAAAACATAATAAATAAAAAAATATGCTAGTGTTATATAAATTATTAGCTATATTTATTGACTTAACATGCTATCTTATAGAATCTAATTTATCATAATTCATTTTTAGTGATTTAAAAATACTGTGGCGTGATTTTAAAAATATTTATTTAAAATAATTGATAAATATTATAATATCTTAAATTGATTCTTTCGGATATACTAATTGTTTTTTTAGCTTCGATGCGAAGCTGAGAAGTTATTGGTTTTACTAAGATATGTTTTTTTTTTTTTTTTTTTTTTTNGCGAAGCTGAGAAGTTATTGGTTTTACTAAGATATGTTTTTTTTTTTTTTTTGTGTCTGTTACCACTTTTTCTCAGCTCTAACCAAACCGATTTCTTTCAATGATACGTCAAAAGATCACAAATCGTATCTAGCCGAAGACATTACCCTCAAAAATTGAAAAAAATTCCCTCGTTCCCCGTAAATGGGGGAAACCTCCAAAAAAGTTACAAATTTAAAAATCGCTAACTTTCGAAATTTTTTCAATTTTTTTTACTTAAAATTGCTATAACTATTTTAAAAATAACCAAATTAATATAAATTTTTTTTATATAAATGCATGATATCATTACCTTTTATTTGGTATATTTTTTTTTTATATGTGACCCTTTACTTGCCCACAGGGGGGGATTTAAAATGGCAACTTTTTCACAAAAAATTTACTTTTTCAACTTAAATTTTGAAAGTATTCCGGAAAGTCTGACACTTTTATATATCCCTTAAATTAAAGCTATTATAATTTACTTTATTATGCAAAAAAAAAATTCGGACTTTATTTTATCTTCACGTTGAAAATGGCTACCAAATGCTATTATTGTGTGAAAATTCTCGATTTTATTTTTTACATTTTTAACTTTATAATGCTTTAACTTATTGAAAAGTGCATGGATCAACATCATTTTTTTATGAGAAATAATATTTTTTAATAATCCCTTTTTCATTTGACATACTTTATCTTAATTATGGATATTAATAATGAACTAGCAGATCATGTAGCTTTTGGAATAATCCATCAATTTTTTAAAATTAAACACTATCTAAAGATTTGCATCGAAGCGTTTTTTTTTTTTATAGTGATTTTAATCACTATCAGATATCATTATACTTGATCCATCTATGCCACGTCACCACTGTGCCGCGACCCCCCTGTGTGGGTTTTTTTTAATTTGTAAAGAAAATAGTCTTATAACTATTAATTTACTAAATATTACACTTAATAATAAAACTTTATTATTATTTTTTCTTTTTAATCTTCTAAAATCAAGTTAGTATAGAATTGTAATTAAAAAATAAAATTTGTTGTGGAATTCATAATCAAAAAGTAATTTAAATTAAAAATATTACTCATGAGTAGATGTATAAGTAATAAAGTGTTAACCAAAAGAAAAATTGATACCTTTATGAGGTTTGTGAGAAATAAGAAAAAACATAAAAAATATTTAATCATATATAAAAAAAAAAATACATAATACTAAACAAATTAAAAAAAAAAACAATGTTCTAAATTATTATTATTTTAGAATAATTTAATAAAACATATAATTGACAAATTTGAAATATTGAAAAAAGTCATTAAAATTTGTATTTAAGTTTTCATTTTATCCTCTTCTATCGAAACTTGAAACGAATTTTACTGATTAAGGTCTTGTTAGAATCATATAGACTAGATAAGTGCAGTGAAGATTTTTATAACTCCATCTTTCATAATTCATTTGCCAGAGAGCTATGAATTTAGATACAACATAAAATCTAATCCAATTTAAATGTTATATTCTTTTGATATTAATATCACAAATATATAATTTAATTTACAATTGCAGTTTAAAAAAACTTAACTAATATTTTAACTTAATAAATTTATAAATGTTTATACGAAGTGCTAATTATTAATTTTCGAATTAAATTTGATTTCCTACTTTTACTTTACTTTTAACTTGGGCTTGGAACCTAAACAATTTTTGAGTCATAGTACAATTATGGTTTCTATTTTTTTAATAATTTTAGTTTCAGTACTGGTATGGAGTTTTCAGTAATAATAATAACCAATTGATAACATCTCTGATAGTATTGCATTGTATGCAGGGTCATTTTTTTATCATACCCCACTCAATTACTTGCGGAATATATATAATTTCAACATTTTTTTTTATTGTTTTCTTTAGTTACACACTATTCTTGAATTATTAACTATTTAAAACTTTATATATTCATCCCTCATGCCTTTTAAGGTCTTTTAAGGGTGTCAACTATGTTTTTTTAAATGGGAACACATATTTTGAATTTAATAAAATGTTTGAGTTTTTAATTTAATAGTAAATGGCATTTGAATTTTTAGTATTACTTTATATGTTTATTAGATATAAACACTTAAAGTTTCAAATTTTTGAGTTAATATACATGTATAATACACAAGGGTTTACAAATACAAGTAGCTAATTGGTTTTTTATGACATCGATATTAGCAGGTACACAGCATTATTATTATCAATAGTAGTAAGGCACATTGTTGTGAATTTATAAATACACTAACTGACAATAAAGAAAGTAAATCTATTGATAGTCATAATTGATAATAAACAATCCGTGACTGTGACAGCAATGTCATAAAAAACCAATTAGCTACTTGTATTTGTAAACCCTTGTGTATTATACATGTATATTAACTCAAAAATTTGAAACTTTAAGTGTTTATATCTAATAAACATATATAGTTATACTAAAAATTCAAATGCCATTTACTATTAAATTAAAAACTCAAACATTTTATTAAATTCAAAATATGTGTTCCCATTTAAAAAAACAAAGTTGACACCCTTACCAGGTATAAGGGATAAACTTAAAAAGTATTACATATTTATTAATTCAAGAATAATATGTAACTAAAGATAACAAAAAAAAAAAACGTTTAAATTATTATTACTCTGTAAGTAATCGAGTGGGTTGTGATAAAAAAATCACTCTGTATATTAAAATGAATAAATGACAAAAAACATACCCTACCTTGGATAGGGTATTGCTAATAATTCGGACTTAAGTTTAAATTAACTTAACATACTTTCTCCAATTATTTTTTATTTAATTATCAAAATATTAGTACTCCAAATTCTCTATATTTTATTTTTATTTTTTTCAGAATATAATATCATGAAGCATAAGATTTTTATTTTGGTAATTTATGTAGCAGTTTCTTTGGGAAAATCTATTGACACTGCAATGAGGCTACAAAAGATTTTTAATAGTAAAATTTTTCTTTTTGATGAAAATGATAATTCAATTTCACATCCATATTCTGAATTCATTGTAACTAGCTATTATAACTTTACTGATCACTCCACTTATCAAAAAAATACAAAAGATTATGACTGTTGCCATGATAACAGTGTTACTTTTAGTAATACAGTAAAAACCGAAAAACAAGGCAAATTTGTAAAAGATATAAATTATATTTATCCAAATATATCATATTCGAATTTCATGCAAACTATTAAGAATGGCGTAGATACACTTTACGATGAAGACATTTACATGCCTGAATTTAAAAAATATCATTTTAGATTAAGAAATAAACTAACAATTCCAAAAACGTTTTATGACAAAGATATTAGTTATACTTCGCATAAAATTTGTGGATATTATTGTTATACCAAGTATGTGTCTGGTAAACGGTTTCAACTTATTTGTGATTATTTACAGTACAGAATTGAAGATACGTCAGATGGTTCAACATTAAATGTAATTGAATGAAAACACTTTAATTAATTATTTTATATTTTGTAAAATGTATTATATGATTCATAAATATTGTAATGTATAATGTTTTAATGATATAATTTGTTTTAAATAAATCATCAGGACACTCCACGTTTATGGTAAAGTTTAATATCTCTGAAATTTTATTTTTTTATACTAAAATTATTTATAAATATTAAGGCTAGACCGATATGTAATTGATATTAAATATATTCTAATATACAAAATATCAATTTTGATGGAGTCGGTTTTTGTTAATTTGATATTACTAAAACAAGTATATAAATTAAATAATTATAATTTTATATGCACGTATAAATAATATACATACAATAAAATTTTTCTTGTAAGTATAGTTTTCAGTAATATTGTATTGAAAATATTTAAAAATATATAATGAAGGTTATTACCCAAATCATCTTAATTTTTAATTTGAATGTAAAATAATACATTTTGGTGAGATTTTGTAATAAATTTTTATAGAAAACATAATTATTTACAAATTTTTCTTTATACATTATTACCATAAGTTTAATAGTTTTCGGAATAATTTGAAGAAACTTAAAAAATTATACCATACAAAAATCAAGGTAATTCTTTTAATGCTAGCCACTAAATTTCTCTTAAAATAAAAATTTTTTTTTGTGGATTTTTATTTATTATTTTTTTTGTTTAGCATTTGTTTGTTACTTATGTAAATCCATTTAACTGTTATAAAATATTTTTTATGTTCATATCATATGTACTTTAAAGGTGTCAATTTTATTTTATGAAATTGAATCATACATATTTAACTAGATTATGAAATAGAATATGATCTAATTACTAAAATTACTGGTCAATAACAACTTTTGGAGCATTTCTTTGAAAAATATTCACAATTTCGCATCTAAGCGAGAGAAGGAGAGCAGCCGAGATACGACTAATGACAAAAATAATAACATCCTCGACTCTTCTCCAGTCTATATGTTAAAATGATAATATTTTAGAAATTTAGAAATACGTTTTTGTTCTGAAAAATTTACAAAAATGGACTACACACTTTTTATTACGTACCCTTCAAATATTGTAATAATTTAGATACAAATTTAAGACTTTAATTTTGCTTATTACAATATACGGTGAGCAATAAAAAAAAAAAATTATGATTTCTGGTTCTGATACCAATTAATATATTTTATATTTGTTTTAATGTAGTTTTTTTAATCAAGGTTTCTAATTTAATTAAGATAATTTAATAAATTCCAGCTATAAGGAGTGTTAAAAATAATTAAAAGTGCAACTTGAAGTTTAACAATTAGTCAATCTAAATTATTAACTATAAATAATTATTCAGGATAAAATAATGCCTGTTCATTCCGTAATATACCTGCTACATCAAACGCCCAGTTAAGTGATGTTAAAAATGTATCTTCTTATCACTTCTTCTATGCGAGGTCTAATAGATATTTCTTTAAAATTGCTAAACTTTGCATAAAATTTAAAAGTTATTTGGAAGACCATGTGATGATTTTAAGCTATCATATTTAAGTTAATTTCTTCGCGATGTCCAGATACAGCATTACACTACAACTTTTAATTCTTCATTAGTCAATCTTATTTAGGGTCTTTAAATTAATAGATATTTAACCTTTTCCCTTCTGAATCTAAACATTAATAAAAAAAACAAAAATATTTTATTAACAATACTTAAAACTTTTAAGTATTGCTAGAAAGTTTCTTTTAAGTTAAAAGAACTTTCTAATAATATCTCTAGATTTAAACACTAGTATTAATCGTTTAGAACTTTAGTAGATACACAATATTGACACAATAAAGATCATTCAAATAAATGTTATTAAAGTTATTCCTAATTACAATATACATAAACATTGTGTAACTGAATACACATTTTTTTGAGTTAAGGTAAATTTTCCGATTAATTTTTTAATAATATCGGTTTTGATAGGATTTTCGAGCGAGTTATAATACTAAGCAATGTTTTACACGACTAATGGAGAAGATAATAAATTTTTTAAATTTTGTAATTGCAATTAAGTTTTCATAACTTCGATATTATAATATGTATCTAAAATATGTTGTTTAAAATAAGCACTAACTTTTAACATTTCTGAAGTTTAAATTATTACATATTTATGAAATAAAAATATTATTCTTAGTAGACTACTACTAGCGATGTATCATATGGCAAAAGAATAAATAAAATATTATTAACCTATCTGTATATCATAACTTTATTATTATAGTGATAAATTTTCCATGTTTTTAGTTACTAAATCTAAATTTTAATGTCAAGTACGTTATTACTCATATTTATGGTTAGAATTTATTTACTATAAAAGTTAAATTTTTTTTATGTGTTATAAGTTATTTTAAATTATCAAAAATTACCATAAAATTTTTTTCAATAAAACTTTTTATAACAAAATATTAATATAAAATATAAAATTATGTTATGATTAATTTATGAATAATCAGTATTATTATTAAAAATTATTATTGAATTTAATGTTAATACATTGAATAGATAATATTAAATACTCTATTTAATTTGTAGATAATCAAGTAATTTTATACATTTTTCATATATACAAATTATTCTTGTATATATAATCAACCCAATGGCAAATTATAATCTACTTGTAATATTCTTAATGAAATAATAAAATAAAAATATTTGAAAGTAGAAAAAATTATGTGTATTAATTGAAAATTTTCAATACTTGAAAAAAAAAAAGTTACAACATAAATTTAAAATTATGCTTTACTATTATACATCATTAAAAAATATAATTTTATGTTATACACAATTGTTAAGAAAATTTCGTTTGAATTATAGGGATCACTATTTTGCAAATTTTAAACAATTTTGGTTTTAAAACCAAATTAAAGTTTTATTTGTAGCTCAACAGTCTTAAATCCTAAAGGGAATATATGAAATCATAATCATGTTTTTGAATATCAAAACATAAATACCAAATTTTAAACATTTAATTTAACTAATAATGCTATAAATTATATTATAGAATTATGCAAAGTATACTCCGAAGATTTATTATTTTTATTGGTATATTAGTTTTGTTAGTTTAGTCCTTTGGCCAAAATTATTAAATCAAGAGTATGCTTGAAGAAGTGCCAAAAAAGTGATTAAAATAATTACTTAAGATAATATATTAATGAAAATAGTTTTTGTGACCTCTAAATAAAAATAAAACGCGCAATATGTTATTTTAGAAAATTAAAATTTATTTGTATAATTTTATTATTTCATCTCATTGGTTTGCTATTAGGAATGTGGCATATCGTCAAAAAATTATTTTCATAATATGATAGTCAGTTGTTTGTTAGTTCTTATACGCTCTATTTGCTAGAAAATCGACTTAAATTTTTTTATATCAATTAGAATATTACACAAAAACTTATATTGTTTATTGAGTAAGTAAAATGTTTTAATACTATTGTACTAAAATAAAAAAGGTAGATGTGAGTAATAAGGTCTACCTTTTATTAAACCTAGTAATGTAAGCCTGAAATTTTTTTTTTCATTGAAATTTCCAGAAAATATAAAAAAAATATGGGGTTTATATAAAATAATAAAAATTATGTTAGTAATTAATAGGTTTTACAGTATCACAGATGTTTAAACTAATAGTTATTAATAATAACTGTTATTATTTTAAAATTAAAATTCTAATAAATATTAATTTTTTTTAATAGATTAATTAAGAAGGAGTAAGTGGACGAATTCAGTATTTCTCAAGATCAATCACACATTATTATTAGTCATTTATAAACCGTTTTACTCCTACTGGCTTTGTATAAAAATTCTAATATTTTTTAAAATACACATCAAAAGTTGTTATTGGCTAGACAATTTTTTAATAAAATTGTTTTTTTTTATTTTAAAACGTAAGCGGATAACATTTTAAAGTGGGAGGAAGAGGAAGGATTAATTTTTTTTTTTTTGAAAGTTGTAAGACATGAACAATTAAATTCTGAAATAAAAAAATATATTAATCATATAAAATTAAGTCTCTAGTTATAATAAAATTGCGTAAGTCATAATTGAATAATAATTGTTAAACATGATTAAATTAAATCAATTTAATTGAATAATAGTAATACAAACTTGTAAAAATACTTTATTACATATTATATGTTTATATAAAGAAATAGTTCACAAAAATCTGTAGTTTTATTTTTCAAATAAAAACATGCATTTTTAGTTATTTGTCGTATTTTTATTTAGTCAATGACAATTTTTAATAAAAAAAAATTAATAAATAGTAAATATTAAAAGAGAAATAAAAAATTTTGTGAAAATTTATATTACTAATTAGACCTACTACCCACATCTACCTTGTAAGACTAAATAACTACAGTACGTTTTATGTATATTTTTATTTTTCAGATACAATTAATCAAATAAGAAATAGTCATAAACTTTATATAACAAAAATTTATCTTAATTATAACAATGAAGCATTTCATGTTAGTAATATTAATATTTAATGTTTATTCATCAAGCGAATTCATCGATACATCAATTAGGTTGCAAAAAATTTTTAATAATAAAATAATTTTATTTGAACATTTTAATAACACTATTTCTCATCCATTTTCTGAATTTATTGTAACTGGTTATAAAAACCAAACTATTCACTCTACTTTTAAAAACAACACAGTTGATTTTAATAGTTATCATGATAACAAGATAACTTATAACAATGTTATTAAAACGTACCACGGTCAATATGTGTTTGGCATAAATGAAATATATCCAGAAATGTTAAATTCAAATTTTTTGAATGCTATTAAAAATGGAATAGAATCATTATACGAGAATGATATTTATATTCCTGCGTTTAGTAAATTTCACTTCAAGTTTGATAATAAATTGAGTTTACCTGAAGAATTTCATAATCAAGACATTGATTACTTATCACATAGTATATTTGGTTATTTTTGTTTTACTAAGTTTGTATCTCTAACTCAAAGTCAGCTATTTTGTGATTACTTGGAATATAGAATCCAAGATACAATTGATGGTAATTCGTTAAATGTGCTTCAATAACTAAAATATTTTTCGTCTTTAATTTACTTAACAAAGAAATATTTAATCAAAACCATCATAAAATTTATTACTAGATGTATTTGAAGCTAATATAGTAGCTTTACATTAACTTAATCATCATTTTTTTATTCTTAAAACTTAAATAATTTCTGCTAAAAACATATATAATTTATTTATCATAGTAAATTGATTTTATTTTTAACTCGAATCTAAAAGGCACAAAATTTATGTAGTAACATTTATGTTACTTAAATTGTTTCATAAATGTACTAATTTCGCCAAAAGCCATTTTTATAATATAATTTATTTGTTATATTTAAGATTGATTACTTTATTCTTTTGTAAGATACATAATATAACTATAAAATTTTATGAATTAATAAATTTGTGATGTATATACAATAAAATTATTTATAGAATATTTTTCAGGATTGTACCCATTTTAACAAAAAATATGTTATAATTTGTTTTTTTGTGTGTGTGTGTGTGAAATAAATATTTAATGTAATTTTTTATACGTGTTTTTATTGCACTCGATTATTTAAAAATTATTTTTTTAAATTTATATTTAATAATAAAACTTAGATACGAATTTTGGTGACAACATTCAATATCTGACCTAAAACTGTGTATTACTATTATAGGAAATAAATTCTAGGGTGATCATTTTGCATTCTAATTATTACTTTAAAATATTAAATATATTGACTTAAATTATTAACTGGAGCAAATTAATTAGTCATAATTGTTTATTTTTGTAATAAAACTTTAATAATAAATCATTATCCTTTTAAAAAAAAAAATTAATGATTTATTATTTTTTAACTTTAATTTATGTTTTAAAGAGAGCTTAAAACTGCATTAGCTCATTGTCCTTTTACTGAACATGAAGGTGAAATACTACTATTATATTTACCACTGAATTGATCAATTCACTGTTCCCTCTTTTGTCGTTTTCTCACAACTATTTTGTCCATGTTTTGATGTTCCTTCAAAAACTTCTAAATTCAATTTGAATATATCCAAATGTGAATGCAAATAATGTAGTATTATAGTCAAAAATAACAATCATTATGAAAATATATGAACACCTTAATTTGGTTGTAGAAGTTGTCGAAAAATATTAGAAGGTTAGTTAAGAGGTAATCGTCCGAGTACGTTTTCTATACCTCGAACATGGAGGGCACCCACAAATCATTTATGATGATTGGCAATTATATTCATTACAAATAATGTAGCAAACTTTAAAAAAGAATTTTTGAAATCCTCATAAAATTTTCTATATATAAAAAATTGAAGTTACAGCAAAAAGTTCAACTTTGTATATACCTGTATTTATGTTACTACATCTTTTCAAAATTATCTATATAAAAAGAGTTAAGTGCTATTGATATCCGTAATAATGGAGATGAGGAATATTAGAAAATTGTACACAATATGATTTAATAAGAACACTAGCTAAATTTTTTGGTACAATACTGCTTTATTTTATTGAGATTTTTTGTGTAGTTTTATTCATGTTTATAGACCATGATAAATATCAAGTTTATTGTAAAAAATATATATATATTCAAAGTTATATAAGATATTATAAACTTTTATTTTAAACCCCCTGTTCTAATAATAATGATTAAATTAAAAAAAAATTTAATTGATTGTAGTACACTAAGTACTTATAGTATTGCACTGAAAATCAGTAGTTAAAAACTAAAAAAATTGGTCTTGCACTCATCGAATAAAAAAACATGACTAGAACAAGATTTTACTCAATACTTTAACCTTGATAGCTACTGAGTAGGAGATCGCCTAATTATTTAAATTGTGCATACGAGAATTGTTTGTATCTTTAGACATTATCGAGAATGCTTAAGTGTTGTATGTAAGTTTTATGTTCATATTTCTATTTTCATATTTATTGACATTGTTGATTTTATTGAATTTATCAATTGAATTGTTGGCAATTGTGCATCATCATCAAGTTAGTAATAAATTTCTCGTATTTTATATTTTAGACGAAATATAGTGAATCATTTTACTTTATCATAATAATTCTNAGTTATTCATCATCTATAGAAGAGACCGAGACTAGTTGACACCGATCAATTGTTATCTAAATATTTTAGACGAAATATAGTGAATCATTTTACTTTATCATAATAATTCTGTACACTAGAGGTAATCTATCCTAAGTTACATTTTTTGAAAATAAGTAAACTATTTTTGGAGTGCTCATTAAATAAATATACAAAAAAAGTCTCATCTCATTTTCAAAAAAAAAAAAATTTATTTTAAAGTAAAAGAAATTTTTTTTAGGTTTTCACTAACAACTTAACTTTTATTTTAATTTTAATATTGAGCTTATTTCATTATGATAAATTTAAAGATTAAATTATATTCTTTAAAAATATGTGTATTATGTTATGTATTTACTTTAAAAAATAATGTTTTTTTTTTATTTTGGCGCCTTCAGGATATTAATTAGACCATTATATTTTACAGAATCTATTAAACATGAAAATTTATATACTGTCATTGTTTGCTTTTGTTGCATATTCATCGTGTAAAGTTACTGACACTTCAAAGAGATTGCAAAAGATTTTCAATAACAAAATTTTTTTATTTGATGATTTAGAAAATACAATTTCACATCCTTATACGGAATTTATTGTCACTGGATATAGTAACAAAACTATACATAGTTCTTATCAAAAAAATACCAAAGATTATGAAAATTATCATGATAATGACACTCGTTTTAGTAATGTAGTCACAACAGAAAAAGTGGACAGCTATAAAAATGAAATTAATGAAATATATCCAAAAATGTTGAATTCAAATTTCTTACAAACTTTAAAAAATGGAGTGGAAACATTATATGATGAAGATATTTACATGCCTGAATTTAAAAAATTTCACTACAGATTTAAAGGTTATTTAGAAATTCCAAGTAAATTTTATGATAAGGATATTAGTTATATATCTCACAGAATATTTGGTTATTTTTGTGTCACCAAATATGTATCCGGAAAACGAAATCAACTTGTTTGTGATTATTTAGAATATAGAGTTCAAGATACACTAGATGGTAAAACTTTAAATATCATGGAATAAAATGCATTATTATTATTACTGATATTATAAAAAACATACATAAATCCATAATTTAAAAAAAACACGTGTCATTGATTTATTAACAAATTAATTTTTTTTTTTTTTTATAGAAACTTTGTCTTATACAATTTGTTTTTAAATTTAATAAATTAAAAGATATATTTAATATTAATAGTATTATTGTTGTTATTAACTATTTTGTATTATTACAAAATAATTATTTTTGATACGGTATTTACTAAATCATGAAATTTCAACAAACAATTAATTAAAATTTATATTTAGGGAAGACCAGTTAATAAATTTTTATATTTTTTGATTTTGTATCAATGATATTTCTGATAGAGTGATAAAAAATCACAAATAGCTTCAAAAACACAGACTTTAATTCGAAAAACTTATTATATTTTTATTATTTACGGTGTTTATTTTATAAATAAAAACCTTAAAATAAATTTTGTGTTATTATTTTTTTAAAACGGGGTAAGTTGACTCAATACCTAAAATATAGTAATGAATCAAAAATATGTTAAGGAGTAATATTTTATTTAATTAAGGTTTTAAGTCTATACTGTGTCTTTATCTATATTTAAGTGGCAAATTAATGTGTGTCAACTTGTTATATTTAGATTTTCTTTTGTTTTAATCAACTCTTTTTATTTAAAAAATAATATCTCAAAATTTATTTTCATTTGTTGAAATTTAAATTTCATATGCTAAATTTTCCAAAAAAAGTTTAAATTTACATTTTTACCTTAAAATTACATTTGTATGTTAAATAAGTGAAATTTTAATAATGTGTCAAGGACTTCTTGAGAACATGATAAATAAAATAAATTTTATAAAATTTCTTGATAAATAATAAATCTATAACAATTTGACCTAGTCTCTCTTTTATAAATAGCAGTTTGCATGGAAAATGTACATAACTGAAAACAATTTAAAAAATAATATTATAAAAATATTATTATAACATTATTTAAAAAAAAAATGTTATTAGGAAGATTTTTTATTATTAAAATAATATCTTATTATGTATATTTTATTTGTATATATTATCATTATTATTAATAAATAAAAACTCCATTAGATCCGATTTAACTCATTGAATTTTCCATGGTAAAAAACATCACTATTAATTTTTTTTTTTATCGATATTTATAATTATATTAATACTTAATGAATACTATATACACTAAAAATATTATTTATATAGAAATAGCTATTTAGTGTTACAACTTATTATTATAATTTTAAGAATAAGAAAATATTAATTTTAAAAATTTAACTTCTTTTCTATAAGAGGGTAAAAATGTAAATGAGTTATGCAGAAAAAATAATAAATAAAATTCTAAATAACATATTTAAATACGTTAAAAAAAATTATAGCAAAATTTTAATTGTACCCAAACTTATGAGACCTGTTAGTTGAATCTGTCCCACTCTATATATATATATATACAGAGTGTTCAGTAAGTTAGGAAACAGTTAAATTGTTACAAACAATGAGTACGATAAAAATTCGTTTCCTTATTTACTGAACACTCTGTATAATTATTTTAATCCGTCCCGAAATTTTAAACAGGATTTTAAATCAAAATATTTGAAATTTCTTTCATATCATTAAAGAAATATAATTGATGTAGCTTTTAGAATAATCTATAAATATTTTAAAATTAAACATTTCAGTTTTGCATCAAAGCATTTCTTATGATAGAGATTTTAATTAATGTCAAATTTCAATCTACACCAGTTTTCAAAATGTCTGGTACCTACAACTTCTTCCTTTTAATTGTATTAGAAAATAGTACATTATACACATAGTTGTAAAAAATACTTTTAAAAAGTATTTTAAATAATGTTCAAATATTCAAAAAAAAATGTATTTAAAATACTATTTGAATACTTTTCATACAAAAGTATTTGAGTAATACTCAATTACTTTACAAAAGTATTTCAAATACTAAGAATACAATTAAAAAATAATAATAATGTTTTTATTTTAACTAAGAGCAAAAGGTTCCACCTAAATAATTGCCAAGAGGGTAATTTGAGTCAAATATTTAGTACTCTTAAATTAAGAGAACTCATTTATTATTTTCGATATTTTTTGTTAGAGATAAATAAAATTAATTATTGGAGACTAATCAGTGAAAAAAATAAATATTAGTACACGTGTAAAAACCTGTAAAGTATGTCTTACTGACAATAGCGTAAATACAATAGCGCAATAGGCTATTGTATTAAAAATAGATGTTTACATAATAGCATTTAGATAAGCACAATAATTATGTTATACTATAATGTAACATATAAAATAACAGAGAATTATTCTCAATTTTCATTTTGACTGAGTTTAATTTGCTTGCTGTGTTACGGTTAGCAAATTAAAAAAAAATATATATATTAATAGTACTGAATATTAAACAGTATTAAATACTAAATAATTGTATTTAAAATACTACTCAGATACTTTTTATTAAATGTATTTAAAAATACTATTCAATACCAATGAAAGTATTTGAATACTTTTATTCAAATACATTTACTCAAATGCTTTACGCCTTTGATTATAAATCATTGCTAATAGATATCACTTTATCAGTATTCTGATTTAAATTCTGTTCTACTACTTTTTTACTCTTATTAATTACTTATTTGGTAAAAATTAATATATTAGTTTATCAAAACTTTATATTATTTTTATTTTTTAGTAAATAACCTTATTTTAAAGTTTGTATGGATACAAAAATAATTTTAATGTCCCAACATTTGTCTTACTAGTTGAAATTTAGGGCTAGTTGATATGTCTGTATGTGAAATATAAAAAAGGTTTTATACTTTTTTGGTGCACAATAATTTTAATATTATAATAAAGGAAAAACGGGATAGTTATTATTGTGATCTATGTTCTAAGTAAAATTATTTTTGTAACCATAAATTATATGTTATAGCTTGACTTATTAATACTAATAATACTTACCACGTAGACCTAATAATGTCATCTAATTTTAATGGATTTTAATAATTAATTTGCATATCCTTGACAATGTAAATCATTAAGACTAATTTTAGTAATTAAAGTTTACTTTGATAAACAATTTTTTGTGCTCTTAAAAAAACAATAATGAAACAATACTAATTATTTTGCTATCAATTAAAAACAATTATTATTTTTTACACTTTTCGGTCCAAGGTCGAATATATCGATATACTACTATGTGTCTGATCTTAGATAGAATGGAAGCTGATGATCTAGTGGATACTTTGTTCTTTATATCTCATAGTAAAAATTAATGGCTGAATACTATTTTAAAATTTGGAAATTTTTAATTTTATAAAAATATTAAAGAAGTGTTTAAAAATCATAATTACATAAATATATAATATAATATAATTACATAAAATATACTTTATAATTTCTAGTATATTAATTAGAAATTCAGATTTAAATAAATATTTACACATAAAATGCTAATGCTTATTAGTAATTTACTCACACCCTTCACAATGTTATAAATACATAAAATCGTGTAAAAAGTAATCACTGCAGCAACTTTGTTTTATAAGATGGAACTAACCTTTAAACAAATGTTTATTACAAAATAATTAAAATACGTTTCATAGGGCTATTTATACAAAATTTTTAGGTTTGTGTTAATCATGAAAAATATTATGATGTCTTGTATTTACATAAGGCACTATAGGCTTTTGCACATAATGTACTTTAAAACTTAAATCAGATAATAATATTATTCCTAAATCTTTCACATTAATAACTACCTCTAGTCTAGTATAATCTATAAAATAGTAATTTATTTTTAGACAACGACACTGGTAAAATGATATAATTTACTTGAATTAACCGATGGACCATTATTAATACACCAATTAACAAATCGTTGAAGTCTTCTTGCAATTTAATACTCATTATGAGATTTTATTACCATAAATAATTTTTAATCATTAGCAAACATTAAAAATTGGCAATAATAAATTATCGCAGCTAAATCATTTAAAAAAAATTTTTAAAAATATTGGTGATAAGTGGCCGCCTTGGGTACATCAGATGTAACCGCTATAGGGCTGGATAAGTCGTTAAATAGTCTGACTACTAGAAATCGATCAACCAAATAAGAAGTTATACAATTTACTATTTTAATACTTAAAACTGATTTTCTAAGCTTATTAATTATAATAACAATAGATTACAATTTTAAACAGAACATGACATATTTAACTTGAAAAATACTATTTCTGATTTAATAGATATGTGTGTAACTAAAAAAAGTTTTAATGATAAATATATTATTTTCATAAAATTAACTGGTTTTACTAGTATTTTTGTCCTTGAAAATGGTATTTACGTACATTATACACACATTCACATTGTTATCGTGTGTAATTTAATATATGTGATAAGCTTATGTAGTATGAAGCACTTTATTCACATATTAAAGTCAGATATTAGTTGATATTTGACCGGTTCTATTGTGCCTTATGTCGTTACAAATAAGTTAAATCATTTTCTAAATCAATTTTAGATAAAATTTTGTTTTCTTGTATTCATTGTTGAACTTGTGTAACCCAAAACTGATTTAAGAAATGTATTGTTCAATCAACTGGGTTATACTGCAAAAATTAAATTATATATTTCTACATCATTAGACGAATTTTATAAAAAAAAACTTGTAAGTGATTTATTTTATAATTGTATATATATATTATATAGAGAGTTCTTATACATATGTCAGTTTTTTATTTTAATTAATTTGATATACATCATGGTTTATATAAAAATAAAAATAGTATATTGGGGAAAAATGGAGAATTACAGCTACTTTAGCAAAATCTTAAAATTCTGACAACCCATTAGTCATAAAATCTTACAATTACTAATTAAATATTAACATGTGAGGTACAACATATTAACATTTCAAATTTTTGAAATAAGTGTAATTATGTTTTTTTTTTATTAATTTTATACACATAGTTTTACAACTATATTTATTTAATAATTGATAAAATATCAAATTTACAAAAAAAAATGCTCGAGGATAAAAGATAGAAATTATATCTATGTTGCTTAACCTCAATCTAGTTTTTATATATTATTATACAAAAATAAAATTGAGTATACCAACAAAAAATTTTTTACCAAGAATTGTTATAATTTAATATTAGGCTTAACTTATTGAAAATTGTTTGTATAAATTACTTATGAAACACAATATAACATCGTCTCAATTTATTATTTAGATATTTTCCAATCTAAATGTTACAATAAAAGCTCCTTAACATAAGAGCTCTATAATTTAAAAAATAAGAAGAATCTTTTAGTCTACTATCCTTTCATGTACATACTATTAAAAGAATAATCTTCTTACATTTTGGTGCAGTTAAATTTTATATTTTTTACCGCCAAAGATGATGCTAATTATAATAGATTATTATTAAAGTGAATATATCAAATGTTTTAGACTTTTAGTGCAAATGATACATGTAATTATTTTAAACCATCAATTTTTTTATATAAATTATCTACATCAATATTATAAATTTAATATATAGCCTTAATAGTAGAAAAACCTATGTTATGTTGTGCATTAAAGGGATCAAATATTTAAATATAATATAGTTCATTAATCTAGTAAACCCATTTATATTAATGCTTCGATAATAATTATCTATTAAACAGATGATATTACAAAAACAAAAAAAGATGAACACAAAAAATATTTTATGGCAGATAAATGGAGATATATATGAAACTAACAAAAGCCAAATAATCGGTAGGACTTGATGCTCAATGAACATACAGGCCTGAGTGCATGATCAGTTCTTGCCCTCCTCTATAAAAACTAAAACTAACAAAAACCAAAAAAAAAACCACAAAAATTATTAATTTAAGAGTAATCGAGTGGTAGCATTATAAATGTTATTCTGTATTTAATAATGAAATATTAGATTTAAACATATTTTTTTTTTACGTGAAGCATTTTTTAATTGTACTTAATTGTATTAAGTAGTCAATTAACAAATTGGTAATAGAATTAAGCTGAGTGTACCAAATTTACGTGTTTGGTGTGACAATTCAAACCATTTTATACTTATTTTGTTGAATGTTATATCCTCATACAAGTGCTTTTAATGAGATTTAGTATTTCATTAATAGATTTTTTTTATTACGTTTCAGATATACAGGATGATTTTTTTATCATAACCCATTCAATTACTTACAGAATAATTATATTTAAACATTTTTTTTTTTTTGGTTATCTTTAGTTACACACTATTTTTGAATTATTAACTATGTAATACTTTTTAAGTTCATCCCTTATGCCTGGTAAGGGTGTCAACTTTGTTTTTTTTAATGGGAACACATATTTTGAATTTAATAAAATGTTTGAATTTTTAATTTAATAGTAAATGGCATTTGAATTTTTAATATAACTTTATTTGTTTATTAGATATAAACATTTAAAGTTTCAAATTTTTGAGTTAATATATAGGTATAATACACAAGGGATTACAAATACAGGTAGCTAATTGGATTTTTATGACATTGCAGTCATAGTCACGGATTGTTTATTATCAATTATGACTATCAATAGATATACTTTTTGTATTATCAGTTAGTGTATTTATAAACTCACAACAATATGCCTTACTACCATTGATAATAACAATTCTGTGTACCTGCGAATATTGATGTCATAAAAAATCAATTAGCTACCTGTATTTGTAATATCTTGTGTATTATACATATATATTAAGTCAAAAATTTGAAACTTTAAATGTTTATATCTAATAAACAAATAAAGTTATACTAAAAATTCAAATGCCATTTACTATTGAATTAAAAATCCAAACATTTTATTAAATTCAAAATATGTGTTCTCATTTAAAAAAACAAAGTTGACACCCTTAAAAGGCAAAAGGGATGAACATAAAAAGTTTTAAATAGTTAATAATTCAAGAATAATGTGTAACTAAAGATAATAAAAAAAAAAAAATGTTTAAATATATTTATTCTGTGAATAATTGAGTGGGTTATGATAAAAAAATCACCCTGTATATAGTGATTATTAAGTTTAGAATAAAATATTGTGGATTGCCAACATCAACTCTTTTTATAGTGCTGTGGCCACGTGGCAGATAATTTTTTTATTTACTCTTCATTTTATTTATTCTACAGCTATATTTATAGATCCTTCAGTTCGATTGAAAAAAATTTTCAATAATGAAATTTTTATTTTTAATAATCCTGATAATTTAATTTCACATCCATACTCTGAATTTATTGTAACTGGTTATGACAATGAAACAACACTTTACACGTATGAGATAAAAGACAATGATAATTACCATGAAAATTCAGATACTTTTAGCAATATTATTGAATATAAAAATGAATATATTTGGAATATTAATGAAATTTATCCTAATATGATAAGTGCAAAATTTTTCACTGCTCTTAAAGATGGAATTAAAAGAACCTACGAAAATGATTTTTATATTCCAGAATTTAAAAATTTTCATTTCAAATTTCACAATAATCTGGCTATACCTAGTAAATTTCATAATAAAGATATAAATATCTTTTATCATGGAATCTATTGATTTTATTGCTATACTAAGTATGTTTCAGGAACTAGACATCGGTTGCTTTGTGATTACTTGATATACTGGATCCCAGACACTGATGATGGTGTTTTATTAAAATTACGTTCACTATAAAAAATTATCCAACAATTTCCTTGTGTCAGTATAGTACTTTTAATATACATGTTATTTTTACTAACAAGTAGTATAATTTTGACATAAATTATTGAAAATTCGTATACTATTATAACATTTTAATCATTATTTATCAATAGTTTCTCTAACATTGTATACGTTAAAACACGTGTATGTGAAAATTCGGACATATATTTTAAGAGTATAATTATTTATCATTGATAATCACTTTTAAATTATTTTGTAAAAGGCTTAAAAAAAATTTGATTCTATAATTTATATATTCTACACGAAACATAAAACAGTGATTTAAATATTCATCTGGTGCATATTTAAAATTTAGTTCCAAAATAACAAGAACACTTTTGTGTTGACCTCTTCTATTATAAAAATTATTCTATAGTAATTTTACTATATTAAATTCAATAATAATAATTATAGTAATAGTTACAAAAATTACTGTAATATAATAGTAATTTTTATGATCTGCATAAAAATGAAAAGCCATTTAAGTAATTAAAAATTGTTTTACTAACAGCAAGTTTATTTTTTATAAAAAAATGTAATATTTTTATATTTTTACCATGCAAGTTAAAAAATATTAACACGAATTTTCTGTTTTCAATTATTTTATTGAAAATGGTACTATTAGAATATTAAGTAAAATAATGTATGAAAGGTCATTAAAAATTATTATAAGCATAAATCGTAAATTTGTCTAGCCCTTCTAAAATTAAAAAAAAAATTAGAATGGGGTCAAAATCATTTTAACCCATCTTTTTTTTTATAAGTTTGTGACTTCAAAAATAATATTCATTACAAAAATTTCTAGTTATGGCACTGATTTGAATTGTGTAATAAATTAATAAGCATTGTCGCAGACAAATGTTGAACTAGTTATGAACATAAACGAGTTTAAATACGCCAAAAGAGAGTATAGATGAAGTTGTAAGTTTTAAGAAAAGAGCATTTTTTATTAATTTTAAATATAAAATTAAGTTAAAAAAAGGATAACTAAAGGAAAGAGAAATAATGGGAGTTATCGCTGTTTATTCAGAAAAGCATTAAAATATATTTTAAATCAAAAAAGAAATTTTATGTATGACAAAGTTTCAACAGTGGTCTCTATAAGTGTCAATCATTATTGTCACATTGAAATAAGGTCAAGGCTACTTCATTAAAATACAATTTTGTTTTATATTATTGTTTAATTAAACTGATATAGTAACATCACAGTATCGCTGCTTAAGTGTTCGTACTAACTAACGATATTTATTCTATATTTATCTAGGTTAGCATAAAATATAATTTACTTATTTTAATATTAAAATATAATTTCTAACAATTTCGTAGACAATAATGTTTCGTACTATTTCTATATAAATTTTTTTATCCATTGATTATTTATTTTTATTTTGTGCATTTTATACTATTATTTATTAGTATTTTGTGTGTTTTATAAAAATTATGGTGAATGTTATTGTTACAATATAACTTTCTTATTTATTATGTTAATTAATAATAAATGTGTTAAATTTTTGTGTTATATTAATCAAGAACCCATTTTTTTATTGAATCATCCATCTTAGTGAATTAAGTGTTCTTATAATAGATATATAACAATTGTAATAATTATTTTTATGAATTTAAATTAAAAATATTCACCAATTAAAAAAATATAATATAACATGTTTTTTAAAGCTTTCAATACATATTATTATAACTCTACAACTATGTTTTATTACTATTAATTTATCTGCATAAAAGTACTTTAAAAAAATATGAAAACCACTCTTTTCAAAAATTGAACAAAAATGTTGTTATATTTAAAAAAAAATCAAATTTCATTAAATTTTCACTTGTAGTTTTTTTCTGTTTTAGAAGACTTGCCAGGCTTTCTTCTTAAAAAAATGTAAGAGTTACAATTTTATTTTAAAATAATTATTATCAAATCTTCCGAACAATAAATTTTTGTTTACAATGTGTCAAAATTTTATTGAATGTTTAATTATGTTATACTTTTATTATATAAATAAATGATTTATTAAAATAAAATAATAAACAAAACTTAGAGTATAATTTAAATTACTTTCTAATTACTATAGTTTCAACTAAAAAATCATCATCAGGTTTGTAATTGTTAATAATATAATTGTTTGTTTAAGGACTCATAATGTTTGGCCTAAAAAATTGACTAAAAAAACACTTCAACAGTTTTTATGAGTTATTTTATTTATTATATGTATATATATATATATAGTAAGCACAAGAAGAGCCTCTATAAAGATTGCTTTACAAGTCAATATTCCCACACTATTTTTGAGCAATATTAACAGTATTATCATACAATATATTATACAATTGAGTTCTCCCTTGGCAACATTAGTAAAAAATGTTTCCCATTGCATCTTATCATCCCAACACCGGACGACAGTCAGAGAAATTAAGTATTACCTCAATATTGTAGAACTCACATTTGAGAATATACAAAATCATCAATTAAGGATAAAGAACTCAATATTTTAAAAACTATTACATATACTATTTTTTTAAAAGAAAAAAATTTTTATTCAAAAAACTACAATATTATGTAATTAAATAATTTTTTTCATCCCATCAAGGTTAAAAAACCTAAACTTTAATTTTCTTTAATGAAATTTCATATTTTGAATTTCATATTTTGAATTTCATAATCAGAGACAATATTAAGAAAAAATCATGGGAAGTGTAGTCTTTAAATGTGCTGACTATTCTTTTAAATACTTATTTCTCTAATAAAAATATTAGTTATACTTTACTACTTTTTATTAATTATCAAAAAACTATTAATCAAATTAAAACACTACACTTGATAAAAATTGCGTCAAATTAATTTTATCAAAATATCTTTATTATTTTTTACAAAAAATCATTTCATTAAAATTTTCATATGTAGAGTTTATATTAGGATTCTAATTTGTATTTGCGCATAGACTTTATTTTGTATATTTTATTAAGAAATGTTTTATGTTATAGATAAATAAGTTATACATAAATTTCAGGACGGTTATAAGTATAGTTTGTACATTCATTATTAGAATAGTATAGTATTAATAATTTTATTTATCTCATATATGATGTATAAGTCTATGAGTTTATCGTAAAAATTGGGTTCCATCAATGACAACTGTCCAACGTCAAATCACAATAACCAATATTTTTATCGAAATAAATTGTTTACATAGTCCAGGTATAATACCTGCCGAACTTTTTTGTAATTTTTCTATAATATAAATACAATTATTATAATTAGAATATTAATAATTATTATGTATACTAAGGACGTATTTAAAAGGGATATAGCGATTGCTCCCCTTGAACACTTGAATTTTCTATTGCAAATTTGTTATTTAGTATATAGTAGTGGTCATTTCCCATGGTGCCACAAAAACATTTTTTATTGACAATTCTTATTATTTGTTACTAGCGATAGCAAGAATAAATACCGATGATAATTTGTAGCCCTTTGAAACAGATTATTGTTACCTCCGGTACTATTTCAATCAAATTAATGATGAAATTGTTTTCTAAATCAAACCTTTAGACAATATAAAATATTAAAATACAAAAAGTCGATCTAATAAAAAAAATATGAGATTTAAATTGTTTGAATTTTTTTTCTTCCATATCGTCAAATTAAAAATAAGGATTCAAATTAAAGAAGATTAAAATTTCGGTCTTTTAACTCTGAAAGGAAGAAAAAAAATAATCACATATTATTTTAGAGTTATTTGAATCTATTAATATTTTTCTTTACAAAAATTAAAATACTCAATAGTTTCTGAGAAATGTGTGTCTTACCCTTAATTGTTCACTCTGTATACATGTGAGTTTTAACATCGATGCTTCAAAATATCGCATATTGTTTCTTTATGAAGAAATATGAAAAGTTTTTCCCTCCGTTCAATAATAAAAGTAAATCTTCCCGAAAAATACAGAGTTTAAATTAGTGAATGATATAGAGAAAATATTAAAAATACTACACTGTAGTTCAAAATGTATTCTTGTAAAAATAATTATACTGTATATTAATTATCTAGTCTATTGCCTATTACACATTAAAAATATTTTTATATTTTACGATTTAATAAAATTTTAATTCTGAAAATTTCGAATAAATTAAGTAGATTATAATTTATTAATTAGTTATACCAGAGTCGCTATTTGATGAAAGTCAAATATTTTCCTATAAAGTTTTTCAATAAATAAAAAACGGATATTTAATATAAATATCTTCGTTAGTTTTTTTTTTTTTTGATATCCTTAATATATTGTTAGGGATATAATAATCAAACAATATAGAATATTTTACAAATACTTTCACTTGGATTTTNTTATATCCTTAATATATTGTTAGGGATATAATAATCAAACAATATAGAATATTTTACAAATACTTTCACTTGGATTTTAAAAATTTTTGTAACCCATTTGACTAAAAACTCTTTTTTATTAACTACTAAGAAAAAACTTATGGTATCATTTAAAATGTAACTAATATCAAAACATCTAAGTTGAAAACACCAACTAATTAAGTCAATTGTCTCATAAATTACTTTCACCAATTATACTAATTGTCAAAATATGCATTAATAAAATAAATAATTTTATTAAATTAACTAGTTTTACTAGATCTGATGTTTTCGTCATTATTGACCTAAATGATATTCTAGTACATTATACAAACATTTACATTAAAGTAATGTCGATTTGTCGCATTCATGTAACAAATTCAGAAGTTAACTGTCGTTTGTAAAATCATTTTGTGTTTCTTGTTGTTAAAATAAATTTTAGAAATTTTCATATTAATTTCTGGTACAATTTCGTTTAATTAAATTAATTTTGAAAATGTACTTGAATAAATTAAAAACTGTATTTCTTCAATTCGTTGTTTAATTAATAACACTACAAGAATCATTTTGCTTACTAGTATAATTACACAATTTATCAGAACAATTCATTTCATACGGATGAGTTTTGTAAGTCATATCTTATAATTATATAACCTATCACATTGAGAAAGTTCTTTTCACAATATATATATATATATTATAATAAAAACTGCAGCACTACAGGTCATTGGTTCATTTTTCACAATTTACAATTTATAATGAATTCAACGATATTTGTAAATAGTTCATAGTTTGTAATATACGGTGTCCTGTTTATATTTCCATTCTTATGACCAAAATATGTTTGTAACAATATGTCCACGTTTGTTTTTTAGATCATTGTTTTTGAGCCATTATTTTATGTTTTCTTTTTTTATGTCCTAGTTTTTTTGTCCAAAAATGTTTGTAAATTTTATTTTAAGTTGAAGTTTTAATTTAAAAACGAAATAGTAGAAAGTGTTTGAAAAAAACAATAAATTAGCAATTTACAGTAGTACAACACTTACAGTAGTCTTTTACGGATACGTTGAATTAAAGAATGCCCTATTCTTCATCCTCGTCTTCAAATGAAGATAATACTTCTTCCGTGAAATTTAATTTTAGGCGATAGTTAATTACTTTTTAAGGTATGTTGAAATATTATTCCAGTCCTTATAATCCTGACAGTTTCGTATAATTACTTTAAAGTGTAAGATTTATTAGCTGGATATGTAATATTATGGTAGCAATGCAAAAGTTGATTTATAAGAACAAAAACATTATATACTTTTTTTTTCACGTAATCAAGAAATTTTCATAAAAATGGATGGACAATAGGTATTCAAAAGATATTAAAAACTTGAAACCACTCCTCCGTGTCTTTTGTACGAAAGTTGTTTAAATAAGTTCCAAATATTTAGAGAAAACCGTGGAGGAGTAGCACACTTTCTACCCCAAACTTTTATATCCCACAAGTAATTGATAATAATTACTATTACTTCGATTATATATGAAAAAACACATTACACAAACAGGAAATACTACGTATAAGCAATTTCTACATAAAATTTTTGTATAAATACTGTGTATAAGTAATAATAAATGTTTTCAAAACACATTCCATTTGATAACCATGATACTTTCAATAAGTATGTTGTTGATTAGTATTATTGTAAAAATTCGACAATGTATATCACAGAAAATTGACATTATGTTACCAGCTCTATTTTTTACTTGACATTACCTTTAATGGATAAAATACATTTATGATCATATTTTTAGACATTCTATTGGTCGATATAAGGTCTTGGTAGATAATAAACGTGATATTTTTTATAAATTAGTATAATGGATATTTTATCGGTTTAGGTGAAATATCTGTAGTATATTTTAATTATTTATTCTAAAATATTTAGATATCATGATGATTTTATGAATATTTAAAAAATAACATTGATAAGTATTCTCAATAACTTCAATGATTATTGTCTATTGCATGTGTTATTACTAAATATAGTGTTTTTGAATGCAGTTTAATTTTATGCTTTTAATATATGACCAATATGTTTAAAACTGTATATATAACAGAAGTTTATAATTTTACAAATTTAATTATATTAAAACTTATTTTTTTAATTTCTCGATATAAGATTTCTTATATGATTACCGTAACCTTAAAAAAAAACAAAGAAATTTTAATAATTATTTTACCACATAAGACATAATGATGCTTTTCAAGTGCATTAGTGTCGTTTTTTCAGCAATACAAGAGTTTTAGAGTGAGTAGAATGAGGTAAATAAATACAAAGTCGCCAATTATTTGTGTAATAGAAATCATATGACAATACTATTAATACAAATAGGTATACAAAACGATAATGCAAAATATCAATAACAAATAAAATATACACGACTGACCGACTAACGATTAATAAATACAAAAATTTACAAAATATTATGACATTACAAATAAATTAAGAAGAATGTTTTTGTCATATTTGAACTAATAAAATAAAAAACACATTTTTGAAATTACTTTTCTAAATAAAAGTCACGATGAGAAGGATTACTAATTGATCGTTTAATAAATATTATTCATTAATGACTCATTGATATTATTCTTAAAGTAAATATACAATTATACATAATTCGTTATTTTGTGTATACATATGTGGCGTAGTAGATCAATCGGTCACCGCCTTAGCGTTAATGTTCAGCTGCGTTGTTTGGTGTTGGTTCCCAGATGGGTGACCATACGGGAACTTTGACAGTGACATGCATCTTGCTCCTCAGCCATAACTAAGGTTGCAGGTTAACACCTGGTGTTAAAACCTGTCAAATCGTAAAGTAGAGTTATTCAAATATAGTTGGAATAGAAGCTAAGGGGATGATGATATGATTCATTATTTTAGACCCAAATTACTAAACTCTATATCAAAACCTGCTGATAACGCATTTTTTAATACTAAATTATTTGAATACTATAATACAATATTTTATTAATAGAGTTTTATTTTACGTTTCAGATGCATCGTGATTTTCAAGCATAAAATAAAATACATCAAATTACAAATATGAACTCTTTCAATTATTTTTCATTCACAAGGAAAATAAGTATATTTTTAATTTTGAATATTATGTATTGTTCGACTGAATTTATAGATCCTGCAGTTAGATTAAAAAAGATCTTCAATAATGAAATTTTTATTTTTAAAAATTCAAATAATGTAATCTCACATCCATATTCGGAATTTATTTTAACTGGATATGCTAACCAAACAGATATTTTTACTTATAAACAAAAAGACAGTAACTATTACCATGAAAATTATCATACTTTTGGCAATATTATTGAATATAAAAATAAGTATAAGATGCATATAAATGAAATATATCCTGACTTATCAAGCGAAGAATTTTTTAAAGCTCTCAAAAATGGAATCAAAGGAAATTATGAAAATGATTTTTATGTTCCAGAATTAAAAAATTTCAGTTTTCAATTTGAAACAAAATTGTCTATACCGGCTAAATGTTATAATAAAGATATAAATGTTTTTTATCATGGAATACGAGGATTTTATTGTTATACTAAGTATGTTTCAGGAACTAGATATCAATTGTTTTGTGATTATATAATATACTGGATCCCAGAAACTGATGATGGAATTTTATTAAAATTAAAAAAATAACTAACATATTTATTTTTAATATCATTTTGAATTTGGAAGATTTATAACAGATCTATTTTACTGTCACATTTTAAGTTGCATGTATCATAAGCCAGTTTAACATTTATATCGATAGTAGTATTTAGTTCATATTATGTTATACTTAAATCAAAATTTCTGGTAGATTTTTATTTTATAGTGTTTTTTATGTATTCATACCTGTAATTTCTTTGTAAATTATTATTTAGATATTATTACATACATACATTTGTTTGATCATTTTTCTTTTTTAATTCAAGGTATATTTAATAAATATTTTTATGCATAAGGATACTAATAATATATATGATAATTAATTATAAATCGTGTAATTTAAAGTTTACTATTTATTGTTATTAAGTAAATAAACAAATAAAATATCACAGAGTATAAACTATTATGTACAATCGAAAATAAGTATATTAACATTATCCAATTATTAATCTAATAAATTATTGAAAACTCAACTTAACATAAATACAATTAATCTTATGTTTTAAAACATAGTACGAAAAATTTGTAGTAACTTGTAATAAGGATTATAACAATGAAGTGGTAGTAGTTTAACACATTATCTAGACAATTTATTGAAAACATTTGGTTCTTTATTTACAAAAATTAAATAAATAAATTTAATTTATTAAAAAAATGTAATTTATTCTCAGAATTGTATCAAAATGTTTAATCTTTTAACAAATTCAATAATTTATTTCACTATTAATATGTTGACATTCTAAAGTACATATGTGCAGCGAAATTCCAAATTTTTTTTAGAAAATTTCAGTATTGTTATTATGAAATATTTGTTGTTTTAAGATGATGATACTTTTAAAAATATTAGCTTAATTTTGAAAATCAATTAACTTTTAAACTCGTTGATTTTTATTTTTGGCAAATGATATTGTGTGTAGAATTATTTTATTTATACATTTAATTTATTGACAGATAAATTTTATTAAATTAAAATTTATTTTTTATTATACTGCCCTGGTTATTTTATTAAATCTGTAATTTACTAGAATATATATTTAAAACAAAAAAAAATAAATCATTTTTTTTATTAATAAAATTATTAGTGTAATTATAATCATTCAATAAACTCGGAGAAAAAATATTATGGTGTTTAGAATATAAGTAATTTTACAAGGAAAAATACAACCTAATACATAATAAGTAGCATTGAATTAATATTTTTACTAGTCCATTCTCAAAATGATGTCCCATAATATTCAGAGAACCCTGTATAAAACACATTTATGAGCAAAATGTTCACGAAGATGAAGGGTTAACAGAGTCAATTCCTGATGATGCTGGTAATGATGATGTTCTCTGCATTGCTATGTCTTGAGGCCTGGGATCTTCACCAAAGGATGCCAGAAGACTTGGCTAAAATATAAATTAGAAATTATTTCATACTAAGTTATAAATAATACGTTTCATTGATGGACATTTTCTGTACGAGTGAATAATTATGTTCAATTGGGTATGAAGTTCATCAATTAAGAATAACATATTTTTATAGCATAAAAATGTACAAAAGAAAACATTTGCTTCCATTCACCTGTAGTGGTAAAAAAACAGATTCAATTGTTGCAGCTCGTGGTTGAAGTGGCGCAGGAGCTACTGTTCCACCACGACCATTCAATACGCTTCCTGAATATGTATCTTGAAGACCTGAAAATTTAAAAATAACTTACAATACATTGACTTCGTTAAAAAGAGATTCAATTGATATAACTTTTTATATTTTTAACGAGACTTTAATAAAGTTTTGTAATATTTTACATTTGGTAAACATAATATTAAATATTACGTTCTATTAATATTATGAAATTCAAATAACTTTAGTATAAATAATTTTATAGAGTATTTATAATCTTTCATAGGAAAATTTTCGATACAATTATTCATTTTTAATTAAAACTTTAAAGATATAATATAAAAAATTAGACTATAGAATTTCTATTTATGTAATTAAATATATTTTTAAGATCAATAAAACTATTTTCTGTTGAAAAAGAAATCCATTAAGTATCATGAGTTAAGAAAAGATTAGTAAGTTTGTTTATAATACTGTATATATATATATATTAAACCTAATGAAAAACATTAAATTATGAAGAATAATTTATGATTATACACAAAATATTTTTTAGTTTTAATATTTTTTTACTTTAATTTATTTGCTTTTATAATTTATAAATTATATGTTATGTCTCACTAATAATGACCCACTGAAATTATTTGTAATTAATTATAACTTGCCTGATATTTTTGGAGAATTATATGGTAAAAAGGACTGAGAAGAAATGCCAGGTATTTTAGGCGCTTGAAATGCCATACTCAATACATTCATCCCGTTCAAATTACCTACAAATAAGATATATTGCTTTATATTTTTCGTTTATTATAAGAATATTTTAACTTTGGTTTTTTAGCTTTGAGACATAACTAGAGAGATTTTAGTTTTACTCATGTTTTTTTTTTTGTGTCAAATTATTAAAAATTACAGGATCAATTTTGATATTAGAGACATAAAATATCACAAATGTATGTACAATTAGATCTAAGGTACCATAGTTTTGAAAAATTCTTCTAAGTTCTCTTTTATACCTATGAATTTGCAAGAAAAATACTTTTGTAATCACAATTAATGAATGCATTATGTTGAAACAAATATAACAATACTTTTTGATCAAACAAAATGTTATTTTGAATTTAACTTAAACCACGTACACTTAAATTATTATAAAATTTCCATACTTAATTAAATAAAATTAATGAAATGCATTTGCATTTTTTAAATTTTAAACAGTTAAAGGACGTTTTGAGTTTTAAATTAAACCTTATAAACGCAAGTATGGGGATAATGGACAATTCAATCCTTTTCCGAGAATAAAACATTTTATAGAGGTTTAATATAAAAATATAATATACCTTTAGAGGAAATAAAATATCCATATTAAGACATAAGGGATGACATTTTTAGCAAATAAAACGTATAATATAATTTATAATATTTTCAAATGTTTTATGATAAAAATCACAGACATATTTTAAAGGCTTTTAATGTTGGAATTATTTGATAGTAGTTTTCATCGAAATATTAAAATTTAGTGTAAGGTTTTAAGAGAGATACAAGTAATGCCGTCATTTGGTCAATAGCATCTACCTTTATATCTCAATAAAGCCTAGAATTATTTACATAAATAATAAAAAGCGTTTATTCAATATTCTAATTATCTAGAATGTTCATGAAAACAGCAATAAACAACTGTTACTGATTAGGTTGTTTCTATTGCATATACAACGTGAAAGATAGGAAAATTAATATATTTTAACCATTAATATCAAATTAAAAATAGTAAGAAAGAGATTCCCAAGATATAAAAAATTAACGTACGCGTAATGATAAATTAAAAGTTTTAATAAACATTTCTTCAGTTAACATATAAATACTGACATAGAAATGATTTAATAATAGATTAATTTTCACGTAATGATTATATGTTCTAATATTACTTAACTTATTAATTATTTAAGACCTAATTTTATATATTTACTTAATAATGACATCACATATATTATCTAAAGGTTTCAGAAGAGTAGACTAGACAATTGCCCCGAGACGCGCAATTACAAATATTTAACAATACATTAATAACAATATTTATACACCAATTATATTTTTAGTGATGGATGAAGTACCATGGTGATATTTAAAGGTAAAGATCACGTACAGGAGTGTGGAAATTATAGAGGCATAAAGCTTATGAGTCATAGTATGAAAATTTGGGAAAGGTAATAGATAAGAGAATAAAAAATAAGACATCGGTATCTAAAAACCAGTTTGGATTTATGCCTGGTAAGTCAACAATGGAGTCAGTATTTTGTGGGAGGCAACTAGTAGAAAAGTTTATGGAAAAGAAGAAAAATCTGTGTATAGTATTTATAGATTTGGAGAAAGCGTATGACAGAGTACCGAGAGAGGTTTTAAAGTGGGCATTAATGAGAAAAGGAGTCCCGAAAACGTACATTAACATAATAAAAGATATGTATGATGGCACTTGTACCAGGTAAAAAGCGTAGAAGAAGTATCAGAAGGTTTTCGGGTAAGAGTAGGAGGGCACCAAGATTCTGCTTTAAGCCCTTACTTATTCTCTATAGTGATAGATGAAATTACTAGAGAAATATAAGGAGAGGTGCCGTGGTGCATGTTGTTTGCTGACGATATAGCGTTAATAGGAGAAAATAGGGAGGAAATTAATCTTTTTAATTAAAATTAAAAATTAATAGAAATTAATTACTATAAAGAATAAGTAAGGGCCTAATGCAAAACCTTGGTGCACTCCTACTCTTACCCAAAAACCTTCTGTTATTCTTCCTACGCTTTTTACCCGGGTACAAGTGTCATCATACATATATTCTATTATATTAATGTACTTTTTCGGGACTCCTTTTCTCATTAATGACCACTTTAAAACCTCTCTCGGGACTCTATCATACGCTTTCTCTAAATCTATAAATACCATACACAGATTTTTCATTTATTGTTTCATTAATTAAATATCAATCAATTAATAATCATATTTTTCATGCTTTTTAATGAGTACCTTATTTAAATGGTATAAATGATATAAATAGTTTAAATTATTTTTATTGTTTTTTTTTTTGTTAAAACCCGCAGTAACTTATGCTATTTGGTTTGGAATATTGTGTTTTTTTTTTTTTTTTTTTGAAAAAAAAAATATCTTNATATTGTGTTTTTTTTTTTTTGTTCTGAAACATAATGGATTTTTCGTTTATGAAATTCAATCTATTTGACTCGTTTAGTTTTAATTACATTTCTGTAGGTTGATGGCTGGTTTAAAAACCTTTCTATTCGCAAAGGTCTGCCAAATGGTTAAACATAGTTTTGGCAAAGATTGCAGAGACAAAAGCCACATATTCTACTCAAAATTCAGCCATAATTGCGGTTAAAGTTTTATATTGCGAATGATATTATTATAATAGTTTAATGTTTCATCGGTTACAATATATATAGAATGATTCTGTAACTACAATTTTTTAAAATATAAATTTTTTTCTACCTAAGTCTAATATATTCTTTTGCTATATAATTATCAAAAAAATATTTAGGTCTATCCTCTCCTCTTACCCAATAATAATTAATCAACTTTATTTTTTTTAATGATAATATATAAATTCATATGACATTTACACTAGAAAATGACTGATAGATAACAAATATCGAACTATTATTGCGGATGTTTTGAACATTTTAAAATACATTAAATAAATAAAATAAATGCGATTATAGCTATTTAATCATTAAGCAATTTTTTTAGAAATTTATCCCAGCCATATATAATAAATTAATTCAAAACTTTTAAAATAATAGTTTGAATGATGTAATATATACGGAAAATATATATTATATACTTTCGTAGTTACGCGAAACAAATATGTAATTTTAATTTTGCTTAAACTTAGATAAAATTCATCAAATTTGCAAAGTCAGTATTTTTTCCTTTCTTAACTGAGTTGAAAAATACTCCTTTTAAACTCAAAACCCATTGTCTTTATGCAAGTTATCCAAATAAATTTACTTAAATATTTAATTATTACTTAATCTGGAGTTTAAAAACATTTTTATATATTTCAGAATATATGTCTAAAGATTTCAAAAAATACTATCTCGAAAATTAAATTATATTTTAGTTGTAAGCTTACAAAATTATGAATTTTTTATTATATATATTTGATTTCAATTTTGTATTCTATATTAATAAAATTTCTTCTAAAAGAACTTGTCAATAGTTTATATTGATTTACCTAACTTAGGCGTAGCAAATGGTAATGGATCTTTCAATATGGCACCGGGAGTAGTTACAGCAGCCATTCTTCTATTTCCCGGTATTAATCCAGCAGCACCCATAACACCCGCACAAACAGCATCACATCGTTTTGGACGAGGTTGTTCGACAGGTAAGACCCTTCTTCTTTTTTTGGGAAGTTTTGAACGGGCCTACAGTATAATATGATACAAATTTCAAAATACGTTTTTGGTTGAACATTTTTTTACTTATTTATTTCCTAAATAAGAAACTTCAAGAGGAATAGATCGCTACTTTTCGTGTATAATTTTAAACATATAAAAACAACTTTCAATTAATTAAAAAACAATTTCAATTTTATGAAATACTGAAAATAAAATAAAGTGGAATGTTGCGGCATAGAATAAATAAGTTTTAGTTGCGTTACTTAATATTATAATAAAGTCAATTCTTACTTAAAATCTTAATCTTATTTAATAAGCGTGATGCCAACATGGTACAACCATCTGTCATTTATAATCTGTTAAATTATAACAAGTGCCTAATGTGTTTTACACATATAAATAATAAAAATGTGTGTTAAGATGTATGTGTTTATTTTAATTTAATTAATGTCTATAGGTTTAGTTTAGATTTGGATCTTAACTAAAAAAAATAAAAAACTAAAAGTTAACAATTTTAAGTAATATAATCGTAATTAAGTTTTATCGAGAATAATATATACAAATAAATTATAAAATTAAATATAATATTTTATTATAAAATAATTAAAAATTATAAAATACCTGAGTATGTGAGTAAAACATTGAAAAGTTTGATACAATAACAGGAACAGGTAATGCAATGGTAAGTACTCCAGCTAAGGCACATAAAGCTCCCACAAACATTCCCATATATGTTTTGGGTGCCATATCACCATATCCTACTGTAGTCATTGTTACAATGGCCCACCATAAGCCTTCAGGAATGCTTTTGAAGTCATTTTGTGGATTCGCCTGTCATTTAAAAATTAATAGTTTTTTTTTTTTTTTTAAAGACACAATTAAATTTTTAAGTTTTCTTAATAAATTATGTACCTGTAACCGTTCAGCGTAATACACTAGGCTTGCAAACACAACAATGCCCAGAACCAAAAAAAATACAAGCAAAGTAAGTTCCTTAGCGGAGGCTTTGAATGTGTGTATGAGTATCTTTAGCCCAGGAGAATGCCTTGTAAGTTTAAACAGCCTTAATATTCGGATAATAGAAAAAAATTCTAGGATTTCAGTATTATCAAAACGCTGGGCTAATGTATTTTGGAGCATTGTGTCTGTGTAGAAACTTAAAGTTGCTACAAAATCAATAATGTTTACAGGAGATTTGACAAAGTTTACAAAATTCGGAGTTACCTAAAAAAAAAAAAATAATAATCTAAAAATCATTTTAAATTTACAGCTTTGAAAATTTGAAATAATTGCATGGACATATCGTTTTTGAATAATGAATAATTTTATTTAAAAAAATATTATTTTCTGATGATAAAATAATATTAATAAATTTGTAAAATATTAATATTAACCTTCATAAGAGCAGCGTTTTAGTTGTTTAAATTACATTACTTTTATTCAATATGTGAATCTAAGCACGTCCAACTTTGAAACATCATGAAAAAACTGCCGAGGTAACTTTGTACCCCAGCCGGTCTTTTGAAGTCTTAAAATGTATTTTTATTAATAAATGGCAAAATCCACTTTTTTCTAAAAGGAATGAATATCTAATCTATTAGATTAGCTATTATTAGCGACTCAAGATATAAACTAGTTTTATAACCGAAAAAAATAATTCTATAACATTTCATGTTGTACTAAATTTCAAAAATATTTATATAAAAATATTAACAAAAAGGAATTTTCAAATGTATCATTTGACAGCAACAACTTTGATCTGATTAGTAACTGTAAAATATAGTATAACGATACTTTAAAAGTTATTCTGACAGTATAAAATATATGACAGCAATGACATTTATAATAATCTGTTATCGCAATACTTTTTAGAGTATGTGCATAAGAAATCTGTGAATTATGGAGCGGGTTTACCGCTGAAATAACTTCTTTATTTTATTAAAATGTTTACAACTTTACAAGATATACTCTTTATTATATTGCTTTCCTTTTTTTTTTTTTTGTATCAATGGGAACCATAAGTTTTGAAAGAGTATACTTTTGTGTCAAACTTACTAAAGAAAAATAGAAATGGCCTATTTAAATAGAATAAAAAGAAAAAGTTTTTTTATACAATGTCTCTCAAACTAACACATAAATTACGCTTACAATAGATCTAGCTAAAAGTTCGAATGTGAACCAAACATTACAGACAAGCTCCACGTAAAAAAAAGCTTCATGTGGATCAGTTCGGTCTTTACTCAGAATCCATTCCAACGGAGGGTTTTTGCCTGGAGCAGGTGGTCGATCTTTCGGTACAGTTACGTTTCTAAGCGTTGCTACCCGAAGATCAGGATGAGTTTTCAAAGCAAATGATAATACGGAAACACATATAAAAAATACTGATATCACTGCTACTATCTAAAAACAGAAATGAAAATATTAATTTAGTAAAACATTTTAATTTTAGCGAACTAATTGTAATTCTACGATGAGTTCATTTTTATTTGCATTTTTTAATGTTTTTTTTAAAAGTCTATTGTTATTTTCCAGAAGTTGATATACCATTTTTAGCTATTTTTAAGAATAACAAATACAAATTGAAAATGGTGTATCATAAAAATCGATACTTTTAAAACAAACCTTCCCAATATTATTAAATCGTCATTTTTTGGCATATGACAGATAACGTTATACGAACTATAAACATTTCAAAAACCCTTTTTTGCTACATATTAGCTTTTGGATATGAACCATAGAGATGATTTTGCTTTTAGCTTAAATTTTCTGCATACATAAATAAAACTTTTGAGCTCTTAGTGATATAATGTATTTATAGGTTACTTTTAAACCCAACCAGAAATTAATTAATAGTTTAATGGACTTTTTATCTGTACTTTATTCAATGAACCAATCAACTTTATTAGGATATAATAAAATGTAAAATGTGAAATATAATGTATAAATCATAAAACTGATGTAATATGTCTTATGTTAAATATAAAAACGTATTTCAATTATGCCTTACTAGATTTGAGGACAAATTTCTTTCAGTTATTACAGTTTGAGAACTTTTATAAAGTTTTTGAATTTTAAATAAAATGCATACATACTAAGTATAAAAAGTAATTTCTTTTCAATCCCTTGCGGATATTAGTTTCAAATATTTATTTATGTTTGTGACCTTGTATTTGGAAATGTTCATGACAAAATTCCTTTGAAATATAAGTAGTTTATCAAACGAATTAATAGCTTTTACGTTGATAATAACGTTATTTGGATAATTTTCACAAGTATGCATAGAAACGGTTTTAAGCTAAATTAGTTTGATAAATTAATGCAAAAGTTATATGAGTTAATAGGATAGTTGTCCCGTCCACAATAACCGATAACGAATCAAAACAACCTGTAATGAAGTTATCTTTACACTTCGCTACACAGTTAATTTTCACTTTTGTTTTAAATAATTTCACAGAAAATTATAATTTGTTGAAATAAGTACGATAAAAAATATATCATATACATACATGTAAGCTAGTATGACAATTAAATAATGAAAAATAAATATTTTATATTAAAAAAAATAACCAATGACTACAAATATGTAAATAATAATATAATTATTATTTAAATTAATTTTCATTGGGTGCTTAATTGAAATCAAACCCTTAAATTTGCTAATATTTATTTATTACAACTAGACTTCATAAATTTAAATATTTTTGGTCTTCTAATTTATAAAATATTGCCAAGTGGTATATAAACTTTATAAAATAAATGAATTTAAAGTATTAAAAATTTTTGATTCCAAGAAAACTTTTATGTACTCAAAGATACTTTTTTTTGGGAGCCCAGGCATTACCTGAAAAAGTTTTGAACTCATCAGGGACTAATATCGTTACGTGCAAACTCAGAAAATGATATAATAATAATAACAAATGTTACAAAAAAGATTTATAATCAGATTCTCTTCAGACTGCAATGCGGGTTGTATATCCAAATAATTAAATCTTTCATTTATTTAAATTTTAACTTTATTAATTTTTTAAAACAAACTAATTTTTCAAATGCATTATATAGTTTCGCATTACTTAAGAAAAAAAGGTAAGAATTAATTTTTGTTTTAATTTAACACGCAAATAGAAGTACTTGTAACTATACTTAATTGCTCTGGTTCAGGTTACAAGTTTCTTTTGTCTTTAATGATACTAACAGGGTTTTCATTGATAACTACGAAAAAAATAATAAATTTATTTTATGAATTAGATTTCAAAGGAGTAAAAAAGATTAAATGAATATAAACACTTTATGATATGATACCGTATTTGATAAAATTAACACAATATAGCATTAAGACTATTACTCATACATTGTTCGCACAAATTGGTAGTTATTTTTAGCTTCGATGCGAAGCTGTGAATTTTACTATGATGTTTTTTTTTGTGTCTGCTATCATTTTTTCTCAGATCTCACTGAACCGATTTATTTCAACGATATGTCATAAAATCACAAATTGTTTATATAGTTGAAGACATTACCTTCAAAAATTAAAAAAATTTCCCTCGTTCCCCATAAATGGGATAATCGCCTAAAAAATTACAATTTTAAAAATGGGTAATTTTCGGATTTTTATTTACTTAAAACTGCCATAACTTTTCCAAAAAAGTATAGATCAAAACAACTTTTTTTTTTTTGTAGATACATTAGTTATATCATATAGTATATATTTTTTAAATATCTGACCCTCTACCTGCCCACGGGAGGGATTCAAAATGATAATTTTTTCACAAAAAATTTACTTTTTATATACACATCTTTCATACGACATACTTCTTTTTTTAAATCGGATGTTTTCTATTTATACAAGGGAATTAAAAACATTAAACACACGTATAGTAATAAGAACTTTTTTAACTTAACTTTTAAAAATGTTCCGGAAATATTGACACTTATATATATATTAAATTTAAGTTGAAATTTCGAACTTTTCACTGTCATAAGAATTACATTACAGTCTAATAGCGTTAACTACCAATTGATTGTCAATTGATATCCATGTAAGTAATTTTTCTTAATTTCTTTACATAATTTTATTCGTGATTATTTATGTTTATGTTTCTGTTTTTTTTTTTTTTATTTTATCACAATAATTGTTTTAATTGTAACCACAGCTCAATTGAAATATTAAAAATAAGAATTCTTTTAATAAGGAGAATTTAGGTTGAATACTTATATTATTTGTTATTATACCGAATTTTATGATCAATTATCTAGATCGAAGAAAATATTCGATAATAATATCTATTAATTCAAAAATTCTAATAACCTATTGTAAATCCTTATTTTAATTTTATTTTAACTGGTTATTACAATAAATATTACCTAACTGTATTAATGCTAAACATAAAAAAAATCAAGACAATCAAATAATTTAACTATAGTAATATTCTGATATATAAAGACATACTCCAACATGTCTCATGAATTCGTTTTCATATTTATTAAAACTGGCATTGGCGCACATTAAGACGGTAATATATCTAAATTCCAGTCTTTCCATTTGAAATGTCGAACTAAGTTGGCAATATCAAGTAATTATCATACTAAAAGTTTTGAACTCTATGGTAATCACATCTGTGGTTTCAGAAGTCAAGAATTCGATATAAACTTTTTTGCAATTATATTGTATACATAATTCATGCCACAAATGACGTTATATTTGTAAATTTAAATAAAAATAATATTTAATTTTATGTATTATTAAAATTACGAGTAAATATTAATTTAAGTAACTAAATTGATACTTTATAAATTATAACGGATTGAATTTTAAATTTTATAAACAGCATTATCTTTTCCTGTAGAATTAAATACTGATTAATTGTTAGATGATTCAGAGATGGTTTGTGGGTGCTGGTAGTAGACATTCAGCTTTAAATATAATAGCACAAGTCATTGGTATAATATGAAACTAATATAAGCGTGTTAAAAAATTGTCATATTAAATATAATAAAATAAGACGCATATTATTTTTAAAGGTCGCAGTAGAAAATAGAAATGAAAATAATAATAATAGCGATAATACTATTATAACAACCGATAACGACAAGCAGTTAATTATAAAAATAAATTACCTAATATACTAATATTTTACCGTATAGACGACGCTGACAGTCGTCCAAAACCCACACATAAGATTACAGATGAACTATACCCGCACGCACACGATTGGCACCTTACTAATAATACAGGTGATCGTCAAACTATGTCTCACTTAATATCTTTCAAAATACAAGTGTTATAAACAATTTTTTTTTTTAATCATTATGAATCTTTGATGATGTGTTTCATAAGAAAATTGAAATTTCTTCCACCATCCCTTATGCTTAAAACTTGTATCAACTTCATATTTTCAAATGGCAACCCTACTTTTTTTACACCATTAGATTAAGTTTAATAAGAAAAATATTTTATTTTATTAAATATTAAGTGCTACACGGCTCTCTAAAGTTTAGGGTTTATTAAGGAAAAATTATAACCGACTCGAACGTTATAGGTCGTAAATACCAGCTCTATAAATAAACATACCAAGCTTATCTTAGTTATTCTGATAACGTGCGTTGACATAGTAAACCGGTAGCTCTTATCGCTACATAAAATAATAATGTGACCATGTTGGAGAGACTACTGATTTTTTCATCCAATATTGTAAATTTCAAAGTAGCGTTCTTGTTTAAAAATCATAATTTTTTATTTTTTTTATGACGAACAAAAATATATAAAAATAATATGGGGTTGCCATTTGAAAATCTGAAATTGATAAAAGTTCTAAGTGTAAGGGATGATGATAGAAATTTAATTTTTCTTGTGAAACAGCTCATCAAAGATCCATAATGATTAAAAAAAAAATTGTTAATAACTGTTGTTTTTTTAAAGATCTTACCCAACCCAACCGAATACTCTGTATACGTTTCAAAACATTGTTCGTGTGTGTTTATGTACTCGCATATATTGAAAAATTTATTATAATTATATTACTGTTTAAAAAATTGCATTTTTAATAAAAATGTAGAATTAAGAATATACAATTATAAAAAAATCATTCTGTGAAACTCATTTTTAAGTATTCATATAATTCATAGTTTAGATTAATAGAATAACTATTTATTTTACATAAAAATATATTTTTAAATGGAATAATAGAAAAATAAAGACATCAACGTACACCGGCGTCTGACTGTCGTGAAAATGCGAGTTGCTTTATTTGCCAAGTATAAGATTGTTTATTTTAAAATTCTCACCATCTCTCTCTGACGACAAATTAATGATCTAGCCAGATTCCGAAATAATTTGCATTTAGTAGCACTCACATTTAATGAGAGCATGTCACGAATAAGTTGATAAAGCTGCGTCTTACAATAGTACGTAAAAATATATACTGAATAACTGTTTAGCATTACATAATTAAATATGAATAAATATGTATGAATGTTACACAAATAAAATACTGATGTGAAAGTTCTTTCTTGGTAATCGATGCTAATAATTGCTACAAATTGTCGAGGAAAAAATGTTATGAATTTAAAAGTGTACATAGTAAAATGTAAATCATGAAATTTTTAATTTACAAGTTATTGTTTACAAAACACAGATATAGTATATTGATTTTATTTAAAAAAACTTACATTTATTTTATTTTATATCAATATGCATGTACGAGTTTTGTTTCTACCATTTGTCATTGTGAGCAACATCATTTTTTAAATATAAATTTACTTACTACATATAGTGTATACTATGTATTTTTTATTTATTTAAAAACATAAATCAATCATTTAAAATAAAACATAACACGTGATTTCATCCCTCATACAAGTTACTATTTCACTTATCTTAAAATTTAAAATTAAATTAAATAATAATAAAAGTATCTTATATAAATTATAAATAACGATTTTCAGTACTATTGACATAGATAATATAGTATATGATAATTTACAAAATACTTTAAGTATTTAAAAAAAACATTATAGTTCGAAGTATGCGAAAAACTGTTTTAAATTCAACTAAAAACTGAACAAAATTATTTTTCCAAAATGCATTCCAAACGTTTTTATCTTTTAAACATTTAGTTTTGAATTGTACAGAAACACTTAGCCGGAAGGACACAAGGGCGATTACCAAACTTGTGCATTATGTTATTTTGTGTTTTATGAGGCAAAGTGCCATTCTAATATATCTGAATGGAATTCTAAATAAGTGATTCAAAGTAGTAATTTTAGCAACAATGAAAAGATAACACGCAGCTGTTTGGAAATAATAATTACTTGTTAATTTATGTTTCAAAATATTAAAAAACAAACATTCACTAGCAATTAAAACTTGAAAAATTATTTAAGTTAAATTTTTCATTAACATATGCATACAAATTCTTATTTCAATGAATCTTTCACTAAAGATAGAAAAATAATTATTCTATAATATTGTGTAAAACGAAAGATAATTGAAAATTATACATTGTATATGCAATACATTAAATATATTTAGGCATTAATTAGATTCAATTGAATAGTTCAATAAATATAATATAATAAAAGACAATTTTTTTAATATTCGAAATTCGACAAAAAATGTTATTTATATGCTTACGATATTTTTTTACATTATACTTGATCACTCACGATAAAATTTTATGGTTGAGCAATACTTTATTACCGAACAGACAATCTGTTATTTTTATTATGACTTGTTGAATCGTATTGACTCGGTCCTGCGTCGCTTTGCCACCTCCATCGCCTTACTACGTGAATGTGGTAGTTTGACTTGTACCGCGGTACCAAGTCCAACAAGGGCCGTAATGGCCGACAACGACCCGCAGCAAATATACGTTGAAGTTGCCTACGCCGACGAAATGTTCGCATGGTTGATCCAAATATGTCTGATTCTGTATTCAATATGGATTAGATCTATTTAAATTTTATGAAAATCAGTGACCCTATCATCGTGACCACCCCTTTGTCAGATAAAACAAAGTATAGATTCTTTAGTGTTTGTTCTTTCTTAAAAGTAAACGGCTCAACGCCATTTACCAGTTAACCTGTGTCGGCTACATCATTCGGGTTAATCATCCAAATAGTATTTACTTTTCTCTCCTCTCTCTCTTACTAAATCACACTGGAAAAAATCAATCGATTATTATTAAATCAATACTGCGTAGGGCGGTTAAGATTTTGTTCTAGGACGGGGTGTAACCATTTTAGCAATTGTATGATTAGAGTTTCGTATTATTGATGACCTTTTGATTTTAAGTATTCAAATGAAAATTAAATACCTAAGTAAAAATTCACCGAGAATTATGAAACGATATTTGAATCCATAGCAAAAAAAAAACTTATTTTTCAAACACATTACTCTTAATTACCTTACACGATGATAGATTTCTTACAAATAACCTATAAAAAAATAAGTTAACTTTTTAAAAATTATTAAATCAAATTAAATTCATCATTATGGTTAAACTTTAATTTGATAAGGTAATACAGATAATTGATCTAGAATCATAGTAGCATCAGAGGGTAAATTTTAATTTCCACTATTTGGTAGCGCTAAACCCTAATTAAAGTATTCTTAAAACCTAAGACAATTTTGAAATAACCAAATATAATTTTTAATCACAATTTCTATATATATGTGGCGTAAAATTTCTGAGGGGCTATGACCCTAGCCCATCACATGACACTATGCTATTGCTGACCTTCAACAAGGTAGTTTCAACCAACATCATCGAAATATTATTAAATTTTACATTGTGTATTCGGCTCTGTTCGTTATAAAATTAATAACTATATACAAGGTGATTGTGATGCATACACAATAGAGGATATTATATTCTAACTCGAATTTGCCAATATGCTCCTTTTTCAGAATACAGAGTGATTCTTTAAACAATAGTTGTTCCATTTCTCTGACAATAATAGTTATGCTTAGAAAACTATTTTTGAATTTTTTAATTTTCATGAACTTCTCAATTCATCAATTATAAAGTACTTTTTAAAATCTATTCCTTATATAAACATGCCACCTTTAATTTTTTTAATGGCAACACAAATATTTAACAAGCTTATAGAATAGAAAATAATCTAATTAAGAAAATTAGGGGTCAATAACAACTTTTGGACTAGTACTACAGGTGTTGTTCAGATTCATGTATATTAGCGGGAGGAAAAGTGCGACTGACAAATATGACTATCTAATCGTATAGTCATGTGCACGACCCACCTCCAGCCTATATTTTTAAATGGTAATAACTTCCGAAATTGTGGATCAAGAGTTGTCACCAACCAGTCATTTTTTTAACTAGATAATTTTCAATTTTATAAGGTAGTTAATTATATATTTTGTCATTAAAAAAAAAAAAGTTTGTACCCTAATAAAGTATAAGGACTGAAAAAGTACATAACTATTGATTAATTGAGAAAAATATGCAACATAAAATGAATCAACAATTTTTTTTATATAAATATTATTTAAAGAGAAAACGAGTGAATAAAGTCAAAAGAATCATTCTGTATACACGGTTAAGCTAAGAGATAGTGATAACACCAGCCCAACCTATTTCGGATCCATATCGACTTTACACCGGACATCGTTACCAATTTATTACTCTATGTCTTTCTTTCACTATCATTAAATGCAGGTTACATATAACAATAGGCATTCAATACATCGTTATTATGGCTATTCTACCATGTTAGTTAGATAGCAGAATGGAGAGAGTATAAATAGGCTTTCTCTAATTACACAGAAAAATGGGATAAACTATTTCCTGTCGATAATTTTTCTTGTAAGTATCGCGAAAAATCTTTTCTTTTTTAGATGCTTAGCTGCTACAAAAATCGTTTAAAAGATAAATCTAAAAAAATGCAAGACAGTTAACACAAAATTGTTAAGTTTTTTATTTCTTTTATTGGAAATCAATTTTTGTAAACACGTTATGAATAACATTCGGTTATTATTATTATTTTTTGTTTTTTCAGTTGTACTGTGTTGTAAAATAACATCTTATATATAATAACTCATATTCGTGAATTTTTTGAGTATTTATTTGGTTTTTTACTAAACATTTTACTATCATTAAGCAAATGTTTAGTCAAGTAGAATTTTATAGCCAACCGCAAACGTGGTCTGCATTTTCACAAATCCCTAACACAATTTCAAGCAATTACATTAGAGTAAATTTTGTGAGTTATTCAACCTAATCTCAATTATAGTTCTCAGATTGAATAATTTACTTTAATAAGTAAAACTAGTGAAAATTCTATTTAGTAATTTTTAAGCAATTGACTACACTAATAAAATTTAATCAATTGTATTTATTTGTTTAAATTGTATTTATTTTTTTTTTTTTTTAGAATTTTTAGAACTGCATATATTATACAACTATGTTATAAAATATTATGCTGAGCACTTACTTTAGCTGATAAAGATGAATGAGGTTCATTGAAAAGTGCCCAAAGTTTTGGTTTGGTCCGTTGCCAAGGAGTTAGAGTACCGGCAAAATATTCTTCTTCGTACCCAAACATTCTAGCAACTTCTTCTTCGTTTGGTTTCTCAGAATCTATATCTAATTTGTCAAGTATAGCGAGAGTGGCCTAAAATTAATTATAAAATTACAATTTTCATTATTCAGAAATAAAATTCGTTTTAATTTCATAAAAAAAATATACTAATGGATTTGATTTGTGAAAAAACATTATCTAACAAAGTATAATGGATAGCATAATAGACGTATAAGCATGCATACATCCCAAATACTGAAACCTTGGATAATAAACTGCTTGAAATCTTAGAGATGTTGACTTTTGTCGGAAACACATTTGCAATATTTCAGTAAAGTGTACCATTAATCAACCACATGATACTCTCTCGAAAACCCTTAACTGTCAAGTCACTTTTAGTCGTTTTCTGAATTCAATATAATAATGTACGTACATTCCATCGCTCCCCTTTGGTGTAAAATAAACGGAGAACAGTACCGAAGAAAAAAAAAAATTACTGTTGCATACCTATCATCTATTTTCCCTCAGGCATTCAAACAGCCTTACGTAAAACATGTTTTCCTTGTTTTTCTTTCAATACAAAAGCGCAACGTACGAATACGTGTCACACTATTATTGTCTTTTGTAAAATCTATTTTAGTTGCTATTGTTTTTTAGCATTTTCAAAATATTTTCGTTTTAAATCTAAACAAAAAGAAACTTAGATGCTTAGGAATAATGATTTGGCTTTGAAATGCTTCCAACGACTAGTAGAATGTTTATTACGTGGATTGTTATTGCGTTTAAAAAGGTCTTAGTGACTACTCGTTATTATAATGAACTACACGATGATATATAACCTTACCTGTGTATCCCTGTGAATGCTGTAAGTTGACCAACAGCAGGGTTCTACTTGATTTGAGTCCAGACCCCAAAATTCTAATTCGTCCTCAAATAATGGACCACAAACGTTTGTCGGGTAATGTAGTTTACCCGTTCTAGACAAAAGATAACACAGTAATGTTAATGTAGTGGTAACAGACTAATTTACATTGAATATATTGCGTTGGAGTAATCTACCTGTAATAATTAAGTACTTGAGCGAAAACGCCTGGGTGTCGATCAAAAAAATACTCGTTGAGTACAGGGTCGTAGTTTGCTAGAGCTTCGGTAAGTCTGCTGAGTCTCGTGGCCGGTATTTTTTTGAGCGTAGCTTTATAAGTTTCATACCGGATGCCGCCGACGTTCAATATGATCCTATTTTCACCATCCATGTCGTCAACTGCGTCCTTGATCGTCACGCATCGTTAGATCGTGATCTGAAACATGAAAACAACATTGATTAATTCATAAAAAGTTGACGTTCATATATTTTTTTGTATTATGAGATTGTAAATATTTTTATAGAAATCATATTGATAGGAAACCTAATTTACCAATCGTAAAAACGTCATAAAATCTATAAATTTATGTAGATTTTTTACTCTCTTTGGAGACTATTACATGAAAGCTATTTAAAAATATTTGTAAAATAACATTTGTTTTAAAGAGAGTATTCTAAATATTATCTTGAAATAGAAAATTATTTTTTGTTTTGTAACTGCATTTTATAAAATTTTAATTAAAACAATTATGTAATGTCATTTTCAAGCTCGACTATAAACCTTTTTGTATTGCAATTTTATTCGTACCATTCTTTTTATGTATTCCAACCGCTGCAAATTAATTACTCACTATTCAGTACTTGAATGCAATTTATGAAGCTTTCAATCCTAAATTAGAACGAGTGATTTATCTCTAGTTATACTTTTCTCAAAGAATTTTATGTAAAGAAAAACAAGTCGCCGAACTTTGTTTATTTAAAGAGTAGATAACAACTTAAAAAAAAAAATAATATTTTTAAAATGTTTCAGATAAATTAATTGTAGTTAGTTGATAAAATGAAACAATTTATGTATAAAACAAAGTATACATTTTTAGTATTGAACATTTAAATATTTAATTATAATTTCAAAAGCTTGTCTCAATAAATTTCTCTAGCTATAAATCAAACTTAATTGTACTAACAGAACGATTTAATTTGTCTGTACCCGGAAATTTCCATTGCTAATTAAATAATTTTCGTTAAAGTTGACGTTCGCTTTATATTAAAATTAAAATAGCGAATGGAGTTAAATATTATGTTTTTGTTATTCAATGATGATAACTCAGTTTTTTTATTATTGAAATGATAAATTATCACTTAATTTAATTCAGACAACGAAAAATCTCATTTCTACATTTCATGAATGTTGTTATAAACATAAAATTGACTATTAAGAAAATATTTCAAAATTTGGTGAAATATATATCATAAAATAAGAAATGGAGAATATGACAAGCACTCATCAACTATTTTAAATTATAACAAAGAAAAATATTTGTTTAAGACTTTTTAAAGTTAGAAGAAAGGAAAAACTTTCAGCAAAATATTCATAAGCATTATTAACTTATCTACTACTAAAAACTTTCTTTATTTGATTAATTTACATCTAACAAGATGAAACTTAAAACCTTAGTTTATTTTTCTCTAAATAAACTTTAAATAAAAAAAATGTATGATCATAAACAATTAACATAATTTAATTGATTTAATTTACAGAATTTTTGTATCCATTTAAAGAAATGATTAATTATTTTAAAGATACATGCATTAAAAAATTCTATTTTTAATAAAAAAGATTTAAAATACTTTCAAAAGATTGTTAATACGATAATTTTAATTATTTAATTTTGTTGATGGCAAGTACAATAAATATCCACAAAATATCAATTTGAAGTATTGATTTTTAGTGGACAACAGATAGTTTATGAATGTTTATAAAGTTAAATTATTTTCCAATTATTAAAACTATACGCAAATTCAACCCAAATATTATGTCATATTCTAGATTGCTACTTGTACTCTTCAACTTAAAATATACTAAAAAAAACCCAGCACAGTGGGGTCGCGGCATAGTGGGGATGTTGCATAGTTGGGTCCAGTATAGATTTAATCTGACAGTGATTAAAATCACTATCATAAGAAACGCTTCGATGCAAATCAGTAGATAGTGTTTAATTCTAAGAAATTGGTGGATAATTACAAAAGCTACATTATCTGCTAGTTTCTTATTAATACCCTGATTAAGATAAAGTATGTCGAATGAAAAAGGGATTATTAAAAAATATTATTTCTCATAAAAAAATTGTGTTGATTCGTACACTTTTCAATGAGTTATAGCATTATAAAGTTAAAAATGTAACCAACCCAACCCAACATCAACTCCTATTTCCTTAATTATATCCAGATTAGTAATTATTTTAATTATATATTATATAATTTTTATAATTAATTATTTTCAAATTATTATTGATTTTTAATATGTTAAAAGTAATCATTTTGAACNATAGAAATAAGAGATAAATATCAACACAAACATTGAATGCGTGATATAACAAAAAAATTTACATTAATCTATAAAAACATTTATTTAAGTATCAAAATATTTATTTTGTGAAATATGAGTTTCAAAAAAAAAGCTAGAATCGAAATAATTTTGGATTTTGTCAATATTTCTTTTAACTAATAATTTAGTTAACCTACAACAAATTTTTTTTTTATATAATTATTGAAAAAAAATTACTAAAATAATCCTAATTCGATTTTAATAATTTAAGACCTAAGAAGTTCAAATAAAATTATTTATACTATGTTAAAAATTCTAACGTTTATAATACTTAATATTAGATGTATTGATAAAGTAAAATGTCCGTATATCACTAATAAAAAATTATTAATAATAGCAAAAAGTAAGTGAGAAAATGCGCAATAACTATTTTCTATTGAGATATAATTTTCTGGTTGTTGAATATAATGTAGTTGATCAATGGTAAAGATGTTAATGATTTATTTAATCTGAATAAATACTATAAAAATACAATGATTATGCGTAATTTGAAATATTCCTATATATTTATTCATTATTGTGAAATTTCACTCGAATTAAGGAAATAATAAAAAGATTTTTTCGATATAAACACCGCGACTTTTTCATTTATTAAGTTTTTTGAAGTTTGCTAAAATAAAAATTGAAATTCTTGATTACATTGGTATTTATTTAAAAAATTTCAAACCTTTACCGAAAAGTCCATCTTTTATTTCTTATTTTAAACCCATATATAGTATTTCAATGATATACATGAAAAAACTACCAGTTATTTTGAACATGAAAAATTACTCAACGTTGAACTATGCTAAGTATCCTAAAATATATCATAAATTTTTTAAAAAGGTATAGCATTTTAAATAAAAAAATGTAAAATATAAAATCGAGAATTTTCACACAAAAAAGCATTTAGTAGCCATTTTCACCGTGAAGACAAAGTAAAGTCCAAAATTTTAGTTTCGCATCGAAGCTAAAATTAAAAAAATGTCGAAAATTAGCAATTTTTAAATTTGTAATTTTTTTGGAGATATCCTTCATTTACGGGGAACGATAGAAATTTTTTAAATTTTTGAGGATATTGTCTTCGACTAGATACGATTTGTAATCTTTTGATGTATCGTTGAAAGAAATTGGTTCGATGAGAGCAGAGAAAAAGTGGTAACAGACACCAAAAAAAAAAAAAATACATTATAGTAAAACTAATGCCTTCTCAACTTCGCATCGAAACTAAAATAAGATTGCTATAAATATCTATAAACAACTTTTAGTAATAAAATAAAAGTGTATAATTGAATGAGTGCCCATCCAATATGATTAAAAACATTTCACATATATATATTAAATATAATCAATTTTGTTAAAGTATTCAAATTCTGTATTTGAATACGATTACTTAAATACTTGTAAGTAGTATTTCTATTTGAAATAATTATATTTGTCATTATATATTTCATAATAAAAACCTAAAATAATTAGGTAATACCCTCACATTTAAACAACACTTAAAAACATTAGAAAAGAAAATAAACACAAGGAATAATATATCATCCAAACTAGTAGAGTATGGCTGGGTGCTGACTCAAACTCCATTAGGATTACCTCATTAGTATTGGTTTTTGCTACAGCAAAATATTGTATTCCAGTTTGGATTGACAGTAAACATGTATCCAAAATCGATGTCCAACTAAATAGCACAATAAAAACTATATTAGGAACGCTAAAAATTACTCCCACCATGGCTCCCTGTGATAACTAATATAACGCCTCTATCCCTGACACGAGAAGAGGTAATAAGAAGAGAGTGGCAAAAATACTTAACATCTCCTAGTTTGCCAATTTATGAGGACATTATAAATTTAAAAAGTGGATCGCTGGAAGGAAGCATGGATTAAACCTTTAAATTATAACCTCGTATCTCAACCAGAACAGAGATTATCTGATTTATTATAATTTTTCAAGGAAATAATGGAGTACCTGAACTGCTTTAGGTGTGACCAAGGTAGATGTAGTCACCTAATATTGAAATGGAATCTGACTCAAAATGCTCGGCGTGAGTGTGGATACTCGAACCAAAAAAAGAGCAACATAACTGAAGAATGCCCCATTTATTTATTCAATAAAGGGCTTCAACCAATTGAATGCGATGTGAGAACAGCTGATGTGAGCGTAGATGATGTGGGAGATTGTGTCAAGTGAGAGTTTAGGATAAGGGTGGCCAACCCCAAATAGTTGGGATAAAAGCGAGGAAAAAGAAGAAGAATATAGGGCTTCAACCTGATATTTTAAGAACACTAAGCGTTTATTAAACATTATAAAAAAACTCATTATTGACTCTAATACTAAACAAAAAATAATAAAGTTCTAAAAAAAGACTGAACATTTTTTTTACGAATTTCATTTAGAAGATGTAACAAGTTACATGAATCATCATCCATTAATAGTACAAACAATAAAATACGTGTGTAGTCAAGCATAATAACAAGATAGAACAAACTTTTTAAAGTCATATTAAAAATATATTATCTGAATCAATTATTAAAAATTAATATAATATGTGGCTTATAAAAAGAAATAAAACTTAAAATATTTTAAATAAAGTTTCTCGTCTGAAAACTATCTATGAAATGGGAGTTATAAAAACAATACATTTTATAGTTACTTGTATATTATTTCTTTTTTTTAGCAATAAAATTTTTAATCACATTTTATTATACTATGTAAGATGAGTTAATTATCACATAATTACAAATTATCTACAAAAAATCTACAATATTATTTAGTACTTTTGAAAAGAAAAATTGAAAATTTTAAATAATAATAATTATTTCTAAAAATTAAAACATCGTGAAATTCATAAAAAAATACCATCTTTAAAAAATTATTGTGCTACAACAATCGTAAGTCATTTAAAAAAAATATTTAAGAAGTTTCCTACACGATTATTTGTCTCAATAAAATCTTTTCATTTTCATATATTCTGTATTACTTGGTTAAATTTTTATGTAATTTATAAGAATACAGTGTGTCCTACAAAGTTTTGACATCTTTAATAATTTTTGATATGGTGAATACTTTGCATTACTTTTTTTTGGAATACGTTAAAAGCTTTTTTACTTTCCATGCGTAACTGTATTACTTAGCTGTGTATTTCTTGTGTCCGTATTTCTGCTCTCTCTAGACTGACTTTGCCAAACAATACGTCAAAATATCACAACATTATTTAGTTGAGGTTATCAGTGGCATTATTTTGACAAATTTCCCTCAGTCGTGGTAATAAAGAAAAATGTCCTAAAAATTACATCTGTCAAAATACAGTTAATGTTGATATTTTTAATTTAAAATTATATTAGCCACAAATAATCAATTCTCACTGTACATTATATTGATATTTTTAGTTTTCATCTTATACTGAAATTAAATTTGACAACTGGATGGATGAAATATTACGAATATATTATTGTTAATACTTTTAATAGACGACATTTGTATTACTAATAATTTCCTTTTTTTTTTTTGAAAATTCAATCATTAACCAAGATATTATGAGGGCTAAAAAAACATATCAAATTAAAGATAATACTTTAATATAAACTATCCAAAATCTAGGTTTTAGGAGTTATCAGTTAAAAAATACTACAATGATCTAAAAAATTGGAAATTTTTATTATATATTTTTTTTGAAATATATTTTAAATACACATTAATGTTTATCACTTTAATGATCATAATCACTTTTAAATATCAATCAACACTTATCTAAAAAATTCCTCTACTCTATTTTTCTGGATTCTACTCTATTTACTTCTTTATAACTTGTCCCTAATAAAATAAATATATGAATTAACACTTTTTTTTTAATTTAAAATAATCTTTTTTTAAATTTTTCTAGCAAATAATTTTGATGTGTCGATAACAATCTTAGGATAAATACTTATTAAATTACAAACATTTAAATACATTCTGGGGGTATGGAACGTGAGTGGAGTATGATCTGTGCCCAACCGTGCTACATACCTACTCTACACCCAAAGAAAAACCTCAATCAATTTTGATAGAGAAATTTTATCAAGGGTTTATGATAATGCTTTATTAATACGAACAAAATAATTATTCTTATGAATAATTATTGTTCAAGACAAGAAAAAAAATCATCATATTGATAAATATATCATAGATTCAATAGTAATGATATATTTATCAAATTGAATAATTAATTTATTATATAGATCTTGGTTTTTCTCTGGGTGTATTTAATTAAATGTTTATAATTCAATAAATATTTATTCTAAAGCAGTTATCAAACCAATAAACTTTTGTATGAAAAAACTAAAAAATGACTATTTGGAAATTTCAAAAAAATTAATTTTAATTTGTATTATTATAGACAAATAATTATGCTTTTATTTAATAATTATTATCCCTTTAATAAGATAGTCATTAAAAATGTATTCAATAGCAATTAATTGTTTTCCGATAAATTCTATATTGAACAAAAAAGGTTTATTTTCTTTAATGTCAATAAAATCAAACAATTAAAAATTAAATTTCAATGTTTTTAAGAACTTTGAATTAGAATTTCAAGATTTTGACAAACAGAACATATTCATAAAATCAATTGTTTTAAAAGTAACTCATAAAAAATATCTTTGAGTGGTTTCCCATTAATATTCTCTTCATTTATTTACTAACTTAACCTACAATAATTTCCTTGACGTTTACCGACTAGTATTGCCTTCCTACTACTCTTTTCCATTCATCTCTGTCTTCTTACTTCCTTTTAATATCTACATATATTAAACCCAGTTTGCCACATGTTTGTGTTATAAAGTTTGATCTAAGTCGCCCTTTTTCTTTTTTCCTTGTTTAATTTCTTCGAGGACTACTTGTGCAGGATTATCGTGTCTCAAAGCACGTCCTAATCCATGTAACTTTCTCATTTTTATGCTATTTGTCATTGTCCGTTGTTCATATACTTGCCATAGTACCTGATCATATATTACTTTCTCTACCCAGTTAATCTTTTGCATACGTCGGTAGCACCACCTATCAAATACTTTTATTCTCTCCTCTTCATTTTTGTTTTATGTCCATGTCTGCGTATAATGCTATAGGCCTTTAGCCTATAGCTAAAATAATTATGAAAATGTGTACGTATATTATGTTTACTCTGAACACTTTGATACTGAATTGTACTCTGTAATTAACAAAGTTTGTACACACAGAAAATGCAATTTTACAAAACTTAAGACAACTACAATATCACGTGCGCTGTCGACAGAGAATATTAAACGTTGGCTAATTTTAATTTTGAAGATTTAATATTGGAGAAGTGTTCTCCGGTATTATTAAAACATAAATTTGTATAATCTTTTAAAGCTTTGACATTATTATTTAAAAGTTTCAATGTTTTCTGAAAAGAAAAATAATTTTCATTGTTATTTATACAAACTGTAAATTACCAAAATTAGTTATACATACGGTTTCTTATCACCTTCATTCAAAGTATTATATTTTTACTGTAATCAAATACCACTTATATAAATTACAAAATATATATAATTTACTATTTATAAGAGAAACATAACAAAATTCACACAACTCAGGAAAGAAGTTTTGTGATTTCTTTGCAAAATTGTGAATTACAGAGTTTAGTTAAAACTTTTAGTTGTAAATTTAGTTTCAATCGTTTTCTGGTCATATAAGATATTTGCCGCTCATTATGATGATATATTCGCCAAAAGGCCTTAAATAATATTCCCAAATGGCTTCTATAGAATGCAGTAGCCATTTCAATCGTTTATTATTATTAGCGAGAGCAAATAGTGGTCATAGTTATATAGATTACTAATTATTGTATTATTATAGTAATGCATAGTTATGTTTAAATAAATATAAAATAAGTTACATTTTCTTACATATTGTTATAACAACTGTTTAGGAAATATTATTTGCTATTGCCAAAAAAATCAAACATTTTACTTAACACCAAAAATGATATCACAACTTTATGATCCTGAAAATTTACGAGATATGTAAATGAGATTGGTGATTATTTTTTCTAAGCCATTCTTTATACGTAGCTGTAGAAGAAGTGTTTTTTATGATATTACCTTATTTTTGTGATGCAATTTATAATATATATTTAATTAAATAATGATCATATAAATATTTTTTGTACACAAAATCGTTGTATTGAAAATAATTGTTGTCATTTTTGTAATACAAGTATTATTATTTATAGTATATAACATAATAATACAACAGACGATTTCAGTATAATATGCAAAACCACGTGAGTACTTCAAATAAAACAATATATGAATACCCTAATAACCTACAAGAAACCTTCAAAAACGATTGTCAAAAGAGAAGTAGATAAAAATAGCAGTCACTGCTACTTTTTACAGTAATTCACCAAGTAGTGTAATAGTAATGTGTAGTATAGAAGTGCGAACTTTTTGTTTTTATTAAATATTATTGATTACTACGTTTATATGGAACCACTAATTTAAAAAAAAAAAAACATTTAAAAATAATTCATAAGGGTTTGGATAAATAAATAAATTTGTATTTACATGGAATTTCTCAAAAACCATTTTTGTGTGAAATATAACTTGAAACATTTTAGACAAAGTAAAGTTAAGTTATATAGCAATTAATTCATATAGTTAATTATAAGAAAACAGTTAGATACAATGAGAACAATTGAAACCCGTTTTCTTAATTACTGAACACCTATATGTCAATTTATTCAGTAGTTTTATTGTTAAACGTAGCCGAAGAAAATGAGCCATTTTTACATGGGTTTATAATATAAACCCATGTATGTATAAAACCATTAAGTACTAATCCAAAAGTTGTTATCGACCAGTTATTTTTTTAATTAGATTATGTTGTATTGTATAAACTAGTCAAATATGTACGTTGTCTTTAAAAAAAATTAGTTTAACGCCCTTTTAAGTTATAAGGGATAAAAAAACTAGGAATTATTAAATAATAAATCAAAAATCATATATACCTAAAATAAATCAAAATTATTTTTCCAATATTGTATTTAATTAGCGAGTAATCTGGTGGTTTGTGGTTAACTGATCATTCTGTATATGGAAACGTTCTTGATCAAAATAATGTACATTGTGGTTGGGTTTTTTAAATATTATTTTATTTAGAGCGTGCAACAACTGTTGCACCGGATTTTATGTTTTTCTTAATGGGAAAAGACTAATAACCCGAAGCTTTTAATACATCATTTCAATATATGGGCTATAAATAATTACTGTGTTAGTCGTAGTTTATACTTTATGCTACAATAGTTTCTTTGAATTAATGACTAATGTTCAGTTATTTAGCATATTACAAAACTTGCCAAGACTTTTCAGTAGAAATTAAATGATTTTACGCTAACATAAACGATTTAAAATTCAAATTATGAAGTTCTTCGCGAATGCTGAATTAATGTACTGGCTATTTGAGAAAATGAATTATTAAAAAGATTTTTAGTGTATTCAGTACATTATAATAATTTGCTGTATAATCTATAGTAATTTTCTTACTGATGAATTGGTATCTTTTGCAAAAGTAAACTAGGTATTGTGTAAATTTAATATATACTTATAATACAATATTACTTAATCATTGCATTATATTTTCAATTGAAAGTGAGCTAATTTAAATCTGAAACGCTGAAATTTGTAGAACCTTAATAAATATTTTCCAATCTTACAATGCTCCTTTGAGAACTACATACCATACCGTTCTTCACAAGTTCAAAAACAGCCGGAGCAAAGTCCAACTAAATGCAATAAATTAAAAGTCTACGAATCTCATTTAAAATGGCATGCGTATGTACTATTACTTAACGTTCAGCGAATTACTTGTCAAACAATAAGCGTTTAAATTGCAAACCGAGTAAATAGATATTAAACCAAATGATACGCCCGGTTGCTCATTTGGGGATACGATGCTGTTACGCCTCCTTCTCCATCACATACACTTACAGCACTAACCACAACTGGAACCTTCTAATCCAATTTGACATCTCGGTCGAATAAGGGTAGACGCATAAGGATAAAAATGAAAGCAAACGTGGGAACTCTTACGGGACTTCCTCGATATTTCAACATCTTAGCAACTATTTTTTTCACTATACTTACAAAAATCCCACGACCTCTTACTGTTGGTCTTTGTTGTTATACTTGACATATTGGCCAAACGCGATACAAATGTCTATTAAAAGCGTCACACACAGTCAAAAACGTATAAAAACATATATTTTCTTGATCTATTTTATTTTTATTTTTATTGAATATAAATATACTCTTACTTTTTTGTTTATTAATTAATAATAATACATTTAAGGTGATTTCATAATAAAACACTACCACAAACTTAATTACAACCTCATTTCTATGTATTTTCTATAGAAATCATTCTATGATAAGCAATTTTGACGACTGAATTAAAAATTCCATTTTGGAAAATCGAAATTATTAATGACTCAAGTTTAATTTCACATCATAGTTTCTTAAATTACCATACTGGGATATATTATAGATCAACATATAAGAGCAAAAATTATTTTGAGCCCCTAAATGTTTCAACGCTTTTTGACAATCTTGGTTTTTGCTCATCAAATCATTTTTCAAAGCATCTCTTAAAAATTCAAATATTGATAATCATTGCAGGGGGGTTAACCCACCCTAAAAAAAAGAAAACGTCCCATGAGTTAGCATTGGGCTAATTTCAGAGAAATATTAATTTCATTTTGGAGATTTAAGGTCTGTTAAATTAAGTAATTAGTGAGTTAATTTTCAATATATAATGTAAAATAAAAATGTTATCACTGATGTGTATATTTTTCTGTTAAAATATAAATAGTTTATTGTTATCGTAATAATATTATTCTAAGTAAAAATTACATTGTTTTATTAAATTCTTTTATTGTTTGAAATAAAAACTTTCATTATCACATTTTGCATTTATTAATTTTTTTATATACACTCAGATTGTTGAAATATTTTAATCAAATCATTATTTGCTAAAGACCATTAATAGAATACAGGTTCTTATGTGGACGTCATTAACAATGAAATAAGTGTTTTGATTGATTATATATTATAACACATTTAATTACAGTTCGAAATACCGTTGACTGTGCTTTTGTTAAATTCCACAACTGTACTTAACATAATCAGTACATATGGCCACTACATAATACTCTACAATACATACACGTGTTACATTCGTATAAAATATACAATTTATAATTTATAAAAATGCAAGTTAAATGCTAAATTAAAAAAATACTTTTTTTCTAAAGAAATTCAAGCAAATAACAATAAATTGTCAAAAAAATACATTGAAATGGTATTTTATTTATTTCTTATTACCATGACAATATATATATATATATATTTAACAAATAAAAGAATAATTGTTAACAATAAATAAAATATAAATCATTTAGTAGAATATTAAAATATTGGTGACATAAATATTTAATTCTTCACTTTGATTGTTTAGGTTTTCTCAATGTCTAATCTATAGTATCCAGTCTGGGACAATTTAGTACAGTTATTTAACATATTTTAACATATCCAACTTTTAACGCTGTTCTTCCACAAATTTCACTAACACTGGTTGGACGTTACTAATTTTTAATTTTTTTTTTAATTCGAAAGAAGAACAAAAACTGAGAAAAAAAGCGGGCTTTTTTTTTTTTTTTTTTTGTAGACTAAAAACTACTGTGAATTATAATGCACAACCTTTTTATTTTCTTTATCATGTGGCAGTGATACCATCACAAAAAAATGTAATGAAAAAAAAAAACACAATATGTCTACATATTTTACAATAGTTATGTTTACGTGTAAATGGACTATTACAACATACAACTTATTTTCTAAAAAAGTTAAATTTAAAAAAAAATAAACTTTTAAGTATAACTATAAAATTTTACGCCATCTTGAAAAGTTATTAAAACTTGAAAATAGTTCCCTTTAGACTATTCCTTTATATTTCAACTATACGATGTACTAAAGAATTTGAATAGTTAAGAAAAGTAAACAATCATAAATGTTGTATAGTCACAATTATTTCTCAAGAGATCTTTTATATTTTAAAATGTAAAACAATCTCATTTCACAGCAAGTATTGTGTTTCCAAACAACTTTACAACGTTACCTCATCTTTGAAAAAATTGTTTGAAATAATATGTATGTTCAGAATAATACACCATTATAGGACACTTTAAACGTAACTCTGATGACCACCGTATAAACATATACAATTAATCAAACCATTGTATTTATTCATTGCAGGGTGTCAAGGGGTTTTGAGTGTTTATGCTCTTCAAATATACTAAAATATCCTACTGTTATAATGTAAACTATGACATTCAATGCAGTATAATTTATCCTCTAACGATAAACAGTTAGTAGCAAACTTTTAGGTTGGTTTGCTACTAATATTATAGATACATTTTTATTACAAAGTTTTAAGAATCTTTACAAAACTATTTCTATATAATTTTTTTATTGAAATTTAAATTTTGTTGATTTACAAATGTATTTGATATGTATAATATCTATGAGCTTTTTTCAATTAAGCTATAAGATTCATTGATTGATTGATCGATTTAAATATTGAAACAATAATAATCACTTCTTGAAATATTTTAAAAATATCTTTGGATTATAAACGGTTTTGTAGTCTTGAATTTTTACTCAATAGACTAAGCAATTTAAAAAATCAGAGTAGATTCAATACAGCAAATATTTTAAAAATAAGTATAGATAAATAACATTAATTAAAGTGATTCTCTTTCATCTATAATTATAAATATTCAGCATGTTAATTATCTGAATTTAATCAACTTTTTTTACTCAATAATAGCTAAATTGTAATTAGAGTAGGTCTAAACAAAGATTCAAATATCTTTTTAATTAAAATATTTCAATGATTCTTCGTAGTTATGCTAAATGCAAATTAAATTAAAAATTGATCAATTAAACCCATTCATTTAAGGTCTATTTTGAATCAAGTTGTAATTTTATTTCATTATATTTAAAGTGAATAAATAATGAATTAATCATTACTTCTACGAACAAAAATAACATTCTTTGCAATTTCTGTTTTTGTATTTCCTTTATATAAAAACTAAATACTTTATGTTTATAACTATACATTTCTTGCAAGTATATTATTAAGATATTTTGAATTCTTCAAACTGATTTCAAACATATGTACAATATATATATTGTACTATACTACAACAATGAGAACATCTACAATTAAACTAACGATAGTCAACAAAATAAAGAAGCAAACCTCAGGTAGAATACTATTTGACAATTTATTTTACCTCACACCATATACACACATATCTCATAAAATATACAAATTTAAAATATATTTGTTTTATTTGAAATAAATTATAGTATATCTTTAAGTATATATTATGAATGAAATGTTAAGATTAAGATAAAAAAATTAATTATTAAATATTATTTATTATAAAATGTTACATTTAATAAATTCTGAAATTAATGGTAAAGTACTTAGTTTATTGTAAATAGAAATAAACATTTTAGACCAATTTTAGACCATAAATACAAAGTCAAAAAATTTTCCTACCAATTGATACCCTCATGTAATATTTGTCTTAATTTTAATTTATAAATGTATTGATTTACTATTAAATTAATTGAAACATTAAACCGTTTTTGTTAATGTTTTCCTACTTAATATAGTCAATAAAATTTTTATGTTTCTATGTATATTTGTTTAAATTATATTGTTTTTCCATTTCTCTTTTTAAATTTAGATAAGGAAAATTGAAAACTCGAAATAAAAAAAGAATTACATAAAAAAACATATAATGTAAGTCACGCAATATGTTCTATATTACATTCTATAAAATAAATTCTAAAAAATATTGATTTTATGTCAATAAGAGTTAAAATTAAAAAACTAAAGAGAAATTCTTCATTTACACACTTAACACCTCATAATTTCATTTCAAAACTCATAAGATAAAAATTATATTTACAATTTAAATTAAATAAGTCTTTCCTGCTTTAAATTTGTTTAATTCTTGTGAATTTTAATTCTATAAGATAAGCTGTCTATAAATATTTAAAACATTGTTTTAAGTGAAAGCCTTATAAGTCATACGACGAAAAAATGGTTTTCTTTTTAACTTTTAATAACTTATCAAATAAATAGTATAAATATTATCAATATAATCTTTGCTTCCTAAGAGAGGAACTCTCCTAACTTTGTTAATGTATTATTAAAGCTACTTGACATCTAATTTTTATACTATCAAATCTTATAATAATTTTATGTATAATTTCTAACAAAACTAATTCTTCTTCTTCCTTGCCTAACAAAACTAATTAAATTATTTTAAAGTATTTCATTTGGACAGCAAAGAGAGATAAATAGCAGTACACTTTAGCTGAGTAAAATTTTAATGAGATATTAGGTGTTTTAGTATAATACAGACAAGCCAACTGAATAATTTTAAATGAAATATTGTACCTTCGAGAGTTTACATTATTATCTTGATAGAAATACAGCGGAAATTGAAACAATCACAAGATGAACTGATCCAAATAATGAAAAATGGTCTACGAACAGAAATGTCACATAAAATTCGTCTATATTATTTCTAAGGCAAAATAAATGACATAATTTTTCGGCTATGCAGCATACTTTTATTTTGACAAACCTTTACTGTCTGAAAAAAATATATCTGTATTCTAGTCTGCATTATAAGGCGAAGTATTGTTAAAATATATTACAAAAAATAAATCCTAAAAAATAAACACTTTGAACTTTTAAGCTGCTCTTCCATCAAACTTGAACTGTCACAAAATTTATTTATTTTTTTGGTGTTCGGTTATGCATAAACATATGAACATATCATGAAGGCTTTGAAAAACAGCTAATGTATGAAATTTTTTATAGGTGAATCCTGTTAACTACCAATTGTCGTGGGACGTTAACATCATATTAGTAGTTAGATATTTGGCATCTAAAAAGAAAACATTTTTGGAAAATATATTACACACGCAAACATAACTTTCGTCACATACACATTACCTATTAAAATTAATAATATATATCATTTTTTTCAAAAATATAAAGCAAAGAATCAGCAATCACAGGGTATTCAAATATAACATTATGTAAATAAGTTAACTCGTAATAATTGCCAAAATTGGAATGGAATAAAAACGGATTAAATGCAAACGTTATGTTTTTTCATCAGGAGCGGCACCATAAACTGACACTGGGTCATCTATGTAATGCGCATGGAGGAATGTGCAGAGCAGAGACGAGACATAGTGTATTTATTGCACACTGTCATAATTTATTTTATGAATGTAATGTGGTCATGCTGTAACAATCAATAATGATTATTTTTAGATATGTTGCATCGATTTTGTGTACTAGTTGGGTTTAAGTGAGGGTGGCCTAAAGGAAAAGTCTGTGCATGCAAAAATAAACACTCTTCAGAAAGTGATCTCAAATCTTTATTACAAGCTTAAGTATTATAACGTATCTACTTAGTCATGATCGGCAAAAGATGAGTTCTCGGTGTAAATACGTTTCACAATTGGCCACTTAACCCATATCATTATTTAAACATATCAAGCTATAAAATTAAAAAGAACATAAAACAATTTTATGTGTCATCATATCTTTCAAAGCAATAGTTTTGCGAACGAATTCACATATGCCGATGACAAGCAATCACATAACATTAAAATGAACAGTCATTTTAGACATTCAAAGATATTAATACTAAGAGCTGCACGGAATAGAAGTTAATATGGTTAGTCTGAAAACAGCTGAAAGTATATAATACATGAAATCTGACACTTATAATTACATATTGTAGTTAGAACTAAAATAAAATACAATTTGAACGCATTGTTTTTTATCCAAATTCACATTTTTAATGACTTTTTGATGCTTAAATATCAATTGTTAAACATAGAAATCATGAAATTTAAATAAAAAAAACAATTAAATTATGAACTTGAGATATAATGAACAAAGCGTTTTCAAAGAAAAGAAACAGAATAATTTTACATCATTGTTATTTAAAATTGTAGTATTTCTTTAGTAATTTACACAAAATAATTAGTTTGTGTGATTCAATCATACAAATAAATTTAATAAATGAAAAAAAAAACATAGTTGTAAACCCAAACAATGTTGGTTTCCTTGACTATGTAACTTTATATAGATTTACATGAAAAATTACTTTTGAATCTTTGTTTTTTTCATTACAAAAGGTCTGCTATTGAGTCACCATCAAAAATACATACATTTTAATATTATATTATGACGATAAAAATTCATCTTTGTATGCGTACACATCACAGTAACATAATTTTTAAATTTGTCAAAAACATAATAGTGCGTAGATAGACAATATATAAAGAATACATGTATATTGATCAAGTTCGTATAATCAGTTGATACGAGACACCTTTATTTAAATCTAAGCTTAAGTTAAAGTATACCATATGTATGTCTAAGCATTTTCAATAAACAAAAATATAAGTTCTAATTATATCCATAAGAACTTGAATTTAAAACTTGTATCAAACATCATACGTATGATGACACTTGTACCAGGGTAAAAAGTATGGGCGGAGTTACAGTAGATTTTAGGGAAAGAGTAGGAGTGCACCAAGGTTCTACTTTAAGCCCTTACTTATTTTATATAGTGATGTAAAAGGAGAAGTATCATGGTGCATGTTGTTCGCTGACTATATAGTGTTAATAGGAGAAAATAGGGAAAAAAATAATCAAAGGTTAGAGGTGTGGAGATCAGCTCTAGAAGATAAGAGATTAAAAATATATAAGAGTAAGACACGATGAAGGTAAAATTATGAAAATCAGTGACAATAAGCGAGGACGTGATAGGAGAGATAAAAACTTCTATGTATTTAGAATAAGTTGTACTAAAAAACGGTAGTATTGGCGAGGATATAAGATACAGGATTAAGAGCGGGTGAGTGACATGGAGAGAAGCGTCTAGTGTGTTAGGCAATAAGAGAATTCCAATGAGACTCAAAGATAAGTTCTTTAAGACTGTAGTGAGGCCAGCTATAACATATGGTTTAGAGTAGTGGGCGATTCATAAGAGAATATAGCAGAGTGTAGCAGAGATGAGAATATTTAGATGAATGAAGAAGAAAAGAGAAAATAGAAAAGATACTTAAAGAAGATAGAAAAAGGAACGAACATATAAGGGGGAATATAGATGCAAATCAGTTGAGGATAAGATGAGAAAAAATAGACTTAGATTGTTTTGTCATGTTATAAAGAGAGAGGAATTGGAAGCTGTAAGAACAGTTATGGAAATGAATGTTGAAGCAGAAAAGGCAAAGGAAGACCAAAAAAGAGATAGAGGGATGTTATTCAATAGTAAAGAGAACAACTGATGTGTGTGTGGATGATGTGGGAGATTGTATTAAGCGGAAGTTTAGGATAAGGGTAGCAGGCCCAATGTAGTTGGGTAAAGCTAGGAAAAAGAAGTAGTATTAAAAAAACGTTTATTTAAAAATGTACTCATTATATGGAAGTAAATCAAAGATGTTTACATTTGGACGGATTTATATAACATTAATCTGTTTGAATAAACATGATGCTAGACAAATTAATTAACAGTTCATTCATTCTTCAGATCCCTAATGTAGTAAAGACTTTTATAATATAGACACTAATTAATTTTAAACGTTTGTTCGTAAACACAAATTTAAGCATTTTATAGATATCATTTTGGGGTAAAAAAATAATAATGAAGATGTTCTTGTATTTTTAGTCTGCTATGTCTTGTGAAGATTATTTTAATGATTTTTATTGTGTATCTTTATTAGTATCTTATATGCTCTCACGATACAATAAAATAACATTATTGGCAATAGTTTTTTATTTCTCGTCTCTTATTGTGAGATCAATAGTTAGTTTAGGGTTCTACACAAACTACGGAACCATTATTATTGTTATTTACTTAATGGCATGCGTTTCTTTATCAATATTTTATTGATTGCATTATTTCTAGAAAAATGTTAAGTATGTAATAATCATTGAAATTATTTTACTATCAATAAAATATCTATTAATCAAAATATTTTATGTTATTAAATGTCTCGTATCATAAAAAAACAAACAAATATTTTGCGATAAAAATGTGTAATTTTAATTTATTTTTATAATTCATGAAAGTCTTATTTTGTTTCCATAGGAAATATATGAACGCTGAATAAGAATACTTACTTTATACTTATCAACTAATACTAATATATTTTGAAAAATAGTAAAAACCTTTTATAGATCTTGTTTTGATTCATTAACATTGACAATAAGAATTGATATTAATTATTTAATCGACAAATAAACTAATATACTGTAATAGTACATTATGGTTCCAATAACATTATTACATTATGTTTGTTGGCATACCGATTTAATGCAGCGTTTAAATAATGTGAATGATTTATTGCAAATCAAATAATTTCGAATTGAATTAGCAAACGGTAAGTAACTTCCCGTGTATATTATACTAAATATTCAAAAATAATAATACTATTAAAATGTTCCATGTTTTTACTAAGAATTAAGTTTGTAATCTTTTAAATACTGGTTTATATTTTAAATAATTTACATTTTTAAGATCAAAATCTTAAATGCTTTGTTATTTTTATCCTAAGACAATATTTAATTAAATTCGCGTCTTATCTATACGGAATAATATTTACAGTTTTAAAATCTTTTGTGCATTAAAATAAAATTTCTATAAAAATATTCCGTAGATCATTGATATTTTTTAATTTTTAACTCCTGTGAACTTCCTTTAAAAAAGAATTTATAATAGAGTTAGCAAGAGGAAGACCTTGCTATTTATTTATTGTGTCTTCCACAATTACAATTTTATTTTTGCATAATAAAATGTGTTTTTTAAGGAATTCACGTTAACTGACCTAGTTAATTTCAAATGTTATTACACAATGAAAACTTTTTAATCATTTCATTAACATTTTTTTGTTCATCATGATTTTTTCAACTTGGCTCAGTTTTTAGAAAAAAAAATAGCAGTATAAATTTGTTGCACTTTTTTCTTTTTTTTTAACAGTGCAATATAATGTATTAACTGAAAAATCACAGATACTGTACATAAAGTTAAAGGTATTATTTAGTTTAGCTATATACTGTAGTGTATTTTAAATATATATAAAAATTACAATATATTAAAAATCGTATTTAGTTACTTTGTTTTTACTTTTTTATTAATAGATACTTATAATTTCCAAAAAAATTAAACAGTTTTTATTGACTGAAAATCTAACTTGTTCTTTCATTCAAGAACAAAGTAAAAATGATTTAAGTAAGTTATTTAAGTAAAAAAAAAATCAATAAATGTAAATTGAACGTAAAATCAATCTCTAAATAATGTATAAATATTTTCTTGAGACGGTTTAGTAAAATCATAAAACGACCGACAACAATTTACAGTACGAACTTTTCTGTTTTAGTTGTCTGTAAAAATAAAGCATTAACTTCTTAAAGTTTTATGTTACGATCAATAGTATAATTTATTACACACTTGTTTGAATCGGTGACTTTTTACAGTTATATTTTTTTTCTAAAATAGTAGTTTGTATTGTAAATATATCAATCATCTCAATTTCATATTTTGAAAATATATGGTTGGCTTAGGAAAAAAAGTTTTTAATCCTCTTATTTTAGATAAATAAAATTTATTAAATTAAAAATAAAATGTTTCAAAATTTCTTATAAGTCCTATTTTGTTTATTCTACATAGTTTAAACTACGCGAATGAAAATTTAATATCTGAGTAAAAAAATTAGTGGTTATTTAATTGAATGTCTTATAACTTAAAATAATTAGCTTAAATTATTTAAGAAGATAAAGATTAAGTTACACTACCATTAACTGAAATATAGTTTGTTAACGGTTCTAATAACTTTTATAATAACTAAATAAACTTTTATATAAAAATAGAAATATATTTTAAAATAAAGGAAATAGAAACCATTAATAAAATTAATTTTAATAAATCATAAGTACGTTGTGCAAGTACAATCGGAAGTGAGGGAGAGAAAAAGCACTAAGAATTCTACTTTTTTGTCAATAACTATACAGTTTTATTTTAATAAGATACTATAATTTTATTTTTTTTAAATTTAGATAGAAAATTTAAGAACTTTTATATTGTCTTAACCGTTGGCTTGAAAATAAAACTTAACATAAAACAAACACTTAACATTGCATAAGTACAATACATATTACAACATGGAAACTCTCTTAGTCTTTAGTTAAAAAGTTTAAAAAAAATTAACAAATAAATAAAAATTAGTTGACATAAAATATGTTTACTATATGTTAACCAGTTGCAAGTCCTAAAATAAATGTTTACAAACAATTCGACAATTACCTATAATCAGTCTAATGACTTAATACAATATGAAGTTCATTTTCATTAGTAGTTTTATCAATAATTTAAGTGTTAAATGAATTTTAAATATTAATAATTAGATCATCGCAGAAATATGGCCTAAAAAAGCTTCAGTTTTATATAGCCTACTTTAGTTCTTGAGAGAGGAAAAACGACTGAAAAATTTCTAGGAAACATGGATTGAAAAACTTCAGAAATACCATTATATTTATTTGCAGATACGTTGTAGTCGATTTACGATTATCTTGAAAGTCAATAACTTCATTTGTAACGTTAAGCCTTAGTTGGGTCGAAGAAATTTAGAGATATTGTTTGATATTTATTTGAAGCAACATACTGAGTAATAGCGGCAAATCTTTTACTCACAGCAAAAGTTGATTCGCATATAGTACAATAGCTTTAATTTTTCACTTGTACCAATCATTAACTAGAATACCTAAACTATCCTTTATATTTAAGCACCTATTAAGAAAAGTAATTTTTTCATAATTATACTACTTCATTTAAAATTAAAACATATATTAAATGTTAGAACTAAATCTACTTTGTGAATAAATGTGGTTTGATAAAATTATAATACTTGATATCAAGTTAAAACAATCATATTGTTGGACAAATATTTGTAATGTATATTAAAAATATATATTATAGATGACCTACTTAGCTCAGATGACAAACACTTCGAGCCTCGGTGCATAGGTCCCGGGGTTCACTTCCGTTCCACTGGGCTATGTAGGTTTTGCTTCCTCACTGGCACAAGCAATAGCTTGTAAGGGGACGTTAAACATAATTAATGATAAATAAAAAATGATAATGACAAATATGGATGAACGATATTTCAGTTAATAAGTCAATAATTATTATTTAAACAGTAATTAAATCAATATTTCAAAACATAAATTCAAAGTAAAACCAAGTTTAAAAAAACAACATAAAGCGATTAGAGCCAATTAATGATAGGCTATGCCTCTTGGAAATTCAAGCTAAATGGTTCAGTATAATACTGATATGCTCCGACGGAGAACAAAGACGAGGAGACGAAAAATGATTTATATAAACAACTAGAAGCACTATATGACACAATACCTCAAAATATGGTCAAAATCGCACTAGGGGACTTTAATGCAAAAATTGAGAAAGAAATAGGTTACAAACCGATAATAGAACAACAAAGCCTCCATAATAACTCGAACGACAACGGAGTTCGAGTAATATCTTTTGCAACTCCAAGGGGATGACCATAAGCATTAAATTTTTTCCGCATAAACAAATCCATTAACAGACATGGATATCTCCCGATGGAACAACTAAAAATCAGAAATGCATTAACACCGGTATAGGATTCAAACTACAAGAATCTAAGACTATCAAAGCAAATAGCATACGCCGATGATATAGTATTACTGTCCGAATCTGAGAGCGACCTTCAGGATATGGCAGAAGCTCTTATAGATAGAAGTAAACAAATGGGGTTAGTCATAAATGAAGAAAAAACAAAGTACATGATACTGTCACGGAAGAATAATATACATAATAATTTTATAGTAAGAGAGATGGAGTTCAAGTTGGTCGAATATTTTAAATATCTACGGTTGGAATTGAACGTTTTGGGCAATAACCATAAGAAAATATAAAACAGAATAAACTCAGCTAATAAGTGCTTCTTCGGATTAAAGAAAATATTAAAATCTAAACTAGTTTCAATCAGATCTAAACTAACTCTATACAAAGTAATGGTATGCCCGATAGCGTTATATGCGTGTGAAACCTGGGCCACAACCAAAACAGACGAGCAAAACCTAGCAAGGTTTGAGATAAAGGTGTTACAACAAATATTTGGATCCAGAAGAAATCAAAACACGGGACAATATGAGCGAAGAAAGAATGAATAGGTAATAAGCATGTTAAGAGATTCAGACATAATAGCTACATGAAAAGCAAAAGTATAAGCTGGGCGAGCATGTAAGGCGAGGTCAAGAGCAGACAATCGGCCAAGTCACCTGCTGGAAGCCGAAGAGCAAAAGACCACTCGGCCGCCAAAGACAAAGATGGATAGACAGGGTCCATGAAGACTTAAATATGTTGAGAATCCTGAACGGTGAAGAGATAACCACGGATAGAGATAGGTGGAGGGAAGTGATGGTTGCGGCGAAGGACATGAATGGTCTACATTAAGCGAAAAAAAATAGCAAAACAACAACATGGCAAGAATTTACTAATAGCATAGGTAAAGAAAGTGAATCTCCTACGTGATCAAGATACGATGTTTACAAGAACGCTATAAACATAACACTTTCTTCTTTTTTCCTACCACACGATATAATTGCGAACCACCCTGAAACTGCCGTGAAGCATTACTTCAACGCAATGTTACATAATCCATCTAGTATAAAACTAAGAGCTATTGACAGTTCCAATTAATATCGGTTTTGTGTTAGACGAATATTTAAAAAAAATTTAAGTGACTAAAATAATACTACAGTAAAACCCAAATTTTATACAAAATCCAAGTATTTCAAACCCCACATCAATGTCATTGAAAATTCCTAGCATCAACTTACTATCTCAGATTAATTCACCGCTAACTATGAATCGACTTGTCACTGCACTGAGAAGATGTAGAAGTAAAAGTCCTGATTCAAATAATATTCCATTTATACATAATTTTATGACTTAATTTTAAAACTACTACTCCTAAAAATTAATTCGTTTGAATGGAATTAGCATTAGATCTCTGCTTTGTTCTCTATGTTAACTATTAAAGAAATTAGTAAATCAAATAATAACAGGAATACAAAAACTTAATATCAGGAGATAATAAAAATAAGCTTAAAACAATAATGAACGAAAAATACTAGTATTACTGTTTTAAGCTCACTTTTAAAATTATTTTAACTTTTTGGTTTGATATGCTTTAAAAGCATGTTTTTCAGTGTTTTTAACTATATTTATTTTAAATAAGGTTTGAGAAATAATTCATTTCATTTTAAAAATAATTATTTTCCCATTCTTATTTACATTAAATTTTATTAATGACTAGATACAACAGTGAACATAGTTACAAAAATAAAACTGTGATTATTAAATAATCGATGTTATTTGTGTTAAATCGTGTAGTCAATAAAGTCACACTATATTAACAAATCTTAGAATGGTTTATTTTAACCACTAATACAGATACTAAATTTAAATGGCTTCAAATAAAAATCAATAATTTACAGATAATTTTGTATTTATTTTATACTAAAAAAAAAGAGGTTTTCTTCACAGACTTCAAAAAATCTACCATTTATTTAAAGAATAAGGTTTTATCTAAAATAAATTAATAATTAACTAATTACTTGAAATGGAAAGTCTGGAAATCAATCTTCAACCATTTTACCTTTTTTTATTCATTTTTATTTCTCGAACAATTGTGTACTCTGAAACAATTCATTAAAAAATAATATATATTAATAAAAATGTATAATCAAAGTTAACATTTTTAATATAAAAAAATTTTACGTATAGTACTTAGAGTCAAATTACAATACATGATTTAAATTTTTTTTTTAAATAAGTTCGTAAATACAAGAAATAGTCTTTTAAGCATCTAAAATATTCATTGTTGAAATACAACCATTATTATGGTTTTGTAAAATGTATGTTTTTTCTTGAAATAAAAATATAAAAATAATTCTACTCTTTCTTTGAATTGAATTTTTCAGTTGTACTACTTTAGTGTAGTTAAATGATTTTTCAAATCTATGATATATAAAACAACCCGTCCCATTTAAGTGTTTTTTTTTTTTTTAAAGGATGCTCATAGTGGAGTTCTCATCTAAATCCAGAAAGATCCATAAAATGTAAATAATACATAATATTCTCTGAAAATTCATAAAATACTGGAATCCTTGTATGTACAACACTCCATTTAAATATGGTTAGAGTCAGTCCTTTAGGCTATAAAAATATATTATTAAATTTTTTATTTTTTTTAGATTTCTTTAGTCAGATACTAAAGGCCATATTGTATATATACAATACTATATTACAATTATCATTTACGACCATCCAAAAATATTGTTGTGACAAAAACGTAGGCCAAGTACCTTTAGTAATTTTGTTATATAAAAAATGTCCAAGTAAAACGGAACCTTTTAATATTGTTAAAAATATTTTATAGGTTTTATTTAAATAAAATAATTGTAATTAGAAAAATACATATATAAAAATTCAATGTTCAACAGCTACAATTTCACACATAAAGTTATTTATTATACATATATTTTTTATGCAAACGAGTAAAAACAAAAACTGACTGTAAATATATACAATTGAAAAATGTTCAATTTATAAAAATGAATATTTTGTATAATTAATTTATTAATTTAAAATATTAATAATATTTTGTACACTTATATAAGATAAGCCACTTTAAAATATTGTAAATCACGACACGTGTCCACAGCATGTATACACTATCGACTGACTCCCCACCAGTTCGTTCACGATGTCCACACTGATTCAGTATTATCAGGAATCACAAGTGATAAAGATAAGGTGTGATAGATTATAGTTTTACCAAACAACAAAATTTTCTTAAATATTAATTAATTAACAAAACTATATTTAATTTCATAATGCATCAATTGTTATTTTAATGAATCATATTAGAAAACTTTAAACAAATATGCACAAAAGTCTGACATATTCACGTCTGAACCAGAATAATTCGGCATTAAAAAATAAATTAAAATTAACGTCAGAGCTAAAAATTATTAATACTTAACACATTCGCTAACTACACAATACAATTAATATGTTTATATTTATCATTATATGAATATTTACATACTTTTTTAATTTTCAAGTCAGAAAATGATAATTATTTACAGTTTGTTAACAAAATGTAAACAAACCATTTCTTTAATTATATGAAATAAACAAATATCATTTCATACATTATAATTATTATTATACAGAGTGATTCTTTGACTACGCATTGCAAAATTTATTCAAATATATAAATGCTAGTTTTAACGAATTTAAGATATAAAAGATGGTGCATACAACTATTTATTCGTTTAATGCAACTCAACAAAGAACCATTATTGTTAAAAAAATAAAATAATGATTATTACTAATATTTTCGATGATATTAGAGAGATGTTGTTAAGGAATCACTATGTAATATAACAGCCTCTAATTCCATATTATGAACTCATTTTTCAAAATTTAATTAAAAAATTTACTTTACAATTACAACCAATAAATTTTTAAGTATTTATATTTTCTTAATAGATATGAGATAGTAAATAACATAATGTTTTAAAATTAATAATATAATTATGAGTAAAAATCAGGGCTATTGAAAATTATATATATTTTTTATTTTAAACAAAAAAAAAGTTTTTTATTTCTTCAATAAGTTTATCTTTCAGAACCTTAGAACATCCTGGGTTCATAAAATTAGAATAACTCGTTCAGCATAAATTGTTAATATAAGACTGGTAATTTAATTGATGATTCATTATTTTATTCTCGACTGAATTTAACCATTTCACATGACAAAATCTAGTCAACTGACCGCGAAAGATTTTGACTCGTTAAAACCAATGAAAAACCAAACCTTAGTTAGGTAATAATTTAATGAAAACTATATGATCAGCGTTTGCTTCCTCACCACCATTCCTTACATGTAATTTAGGTTAAAATAATAACTGTACATAATAGAGTAGTATGTTTTTTTTAAGTTAATTTTCAAAGTTTAAATACCATAATATTCATTACATTAATAAGTCGAATTCATATACGACTTATTAAATTGCCATATTAATTCTCTAGAATTACTATCGCTTATTGAATTTAATATACTCAGTCACCGATTAAGGAAGTCTAACTTATTTCGTGTTCCTATTTATAAAAACAATTATACTTCTACTTCATTTTTCCCCAGAGCTTTGTTACTGGTGAACCGTATAACGGATTATACTAATTTTTTTTCTATGTCGCATAATGTATTAAGACAGAGTGTGTATGTATAAGCTATTTAAATTGTTCATTCTTAGCCAAGCTGAAAATTTACAAACAATTATCTATATTTTGCTAAAAGGTTTTATAGTCCGTTTATTGTATATAAATAAATAAATAAAAACTAATTTATTATTATATTTGTCAAAAAACTGTGAAATTTGAGAGTTTTAATATTTTTGTAAAAAAAACTGTATATAGTATGTATATTGATACTTTTAAAAGTAAAATCAAAATTAATTAAATTATTTTTCCAATATATCAAATATTGATAGTATTTATTTTTCTTTTTGCTATGTCTATTAAGTGTTTACTATTCACTATTAACAATGACCATTGGAACCAGTATCATACTGCTGACTGCTACTATCAAGTGACACCAACTTTATAATGTATGTATTTGTGTTTACACTCTTAATGAAATTTGTACCACTACAATACAGCATTTAAGCCTTTTATGATATATAGCCACATGTCAGTACAACTGTATAGTCATAAAAGAAATAATATATTCCACTTAAAAACTACTTATTATACTCAGAATTTTTCTGAACACTTAATAAAAAATGTAATAGCTATTCTATTTTATGTACTTAGTATTGATGCCACAGCTAAAATAAGTCTTAATGATCTAGAATATTTTTTCAACTTGGATTTTCTTTTCTTCAAACGTTGATCCTTATACAAAATCATAATGCTAATGCTTAAATTCATTAACAGCAACAAATCTCCAATTATGTTGACACAACTATGATATTAAATAAACCATTCAAAAAATATAACGACCAAATATAATTTGTTTGGCTTAATTATTTAGGAAAAAATCATTCATATTAACGAAAGCACTTTTAAGTAGAATACATCGCTAGAAAATTCCAATAAAAATATTAGAATGTAGAGATTATTTATTTTGATTTTTTACCAGAAAAACATAATCATGTCTGAATGTAATTATGATACTGCAATAATTTACTTTATTATAAGTGCAAAACATTTTTATTGACATACACACCCACAAAAAATTTATAAATTTATACTTTTCATTTTTTAATTCACAGAAAATCCCATGAAAATAAAGGTTTTTATTCCTTATCGACTTAAAACCAAAATATTTCTAAATATATGTCTTTTATTATTTTCTTGCCATTAAACTTTTCATTTCCTAGCAGACATGTTTTACTCGATTAACTTTTATAAACGAATGTTTAAGGTACAAATCGTTTTTAGGCATTCACTTTAAAAAACATTCAAGTCAGTAAACAATAAAACCGATTTAATTTTATTCATACAACAACTCTTGATAAAAAAACTCATCATTATCAATAACTAATGCCAAGTTTTTATTCAAAAATTATAGGAAAATATGCGCTTATATATGCATGTAAAATATAAAAATATGAAAATATGAAATAAAAAAAATGTTTTTAATTTACATTATAAGACAGCATTTAAAAATGATGTATTAATACTACTAAAATTGCAATAGCTCTGCAATAATACAAACATATGCATTTTCTATTCATTTTTCCTAAAATACAAAAAAAAATTATACATTAAATTTATTCGTTACATTATTGTAATCTTACATTATTATAAAAAAAAAATTTAACTGAAAGTTGTTTCAACTTTAATAAAGTATAAACTAATTCATATTCCATTAAAAATTTTCTGGTACCTATATAATAAAATACCTTATTACAAATTAACGTACTTTACTAACATTTTATCACAATTTACTAAACATAATTTAAAAGAAACCTTTCTTGATTTAAATACTACACGATTCTCATCCTAATTATACAAAGAGATTGTTTAACTATGACTCACGCAAAATATGATATGAAACATAATATAATTTTTTCTTTTCAGAAGTTAATCGTATCCTACATATGGTACTGCTCCTCCTTCTTGCCACTAAAAATTATATAAACTATTGTTTTTTAAAAGAAAACATTTATGTTTTAACAATTTAAGAATAAGAAAAGGACTGCTTATTTACAAATGTTGAACTACTATTTTGAAAAATACTAACATTTTCATATTTTGACAGGGAATGAAGCGCGGTTTTTATCTTTAGTAATTTATGAATCGCACTTCTCCTCCTGGCCTTATATAAAAATGCTAACATCCTTTAAAATATTGATAAATAAGTTTTATTTTTTAGATAAAATCTAATTTGTACACAGGTTAAACATATGAGTTTTCATTAAAAAAAAATAAATTATTTTAAATTATAAATTATTTGATAAGGCATGTAACAAGTCATAATGATACTAACTCTTTTCTAAAAAGCACTTATATATCTCAGTAAGAGTATTTTGTAATTTTTGTTAAATTTAAGAATTATTATTCAATGTTAAAACCACAGGCAGTCATATTTATTCAGTATTTTAATGTCATAAATGAATTAAAACTTTGACCATTATACACAATTATAAAAGAAAATAATTTAAAAACAACGCTTCGTCCCTAAAATAATTTTTGTTTGTTTTAGACTTTGAAAACCCATTAGTTTTAATTACGAGAATTCACGTAATGCAATATTAGGATTTTATCGTTTAGATAAATATTCTAGTGAAAACCTAAATAATAAACAGTAAATTCTATTTTAATAATAGCTTATTAAAGGTGCCTTCCTAAGATTCACCAATTCAAACAAAGTGAAATTTATTCCAAATTTTAATTCCTGGGTCTAAAATTCCATAGCATAAAATTTACTTATGTAAAAGTAATTTTCAATTTTTCTAACTTTAATTTCACATAAATTTAACATTTAAAATTATCATATATGTGTTTGTAAAACATTTAATAGTATATATTGTACGAATTTGTACGTTTTTAAAAGGCAAATAAATAAAAAATTTCAATAAGACACTATTTGTACTAACCTGTCAAGTCAACTGCAATTTGTCCTCACACTGTCAATATAGAGAATTCTGTAGGTTATTTAAGAAAGATTCTTGAGCTTCTTTTTACATTATTTGAGAAAAATAAAATATTATTCTTACAAGAAAACGTTCGAACCTTATTTTCAATGAATTAGCCATCATTTTCTATGAAACAAATAGATTTTATAAAATCAACCACATATCAGGATTTAACCACGTAAAATCGTTCATCTTTTATTATTATTTTTTTTCACATTAACTTATGTAGAAAAATTAAAAAAAAAGAAACAAGCTATTTAAAAACAAAAAATGCTATTTCCTTTTTTGTGACAAAAATGTTGACAGGTAAAATATTTATTTTACTTTATATGAATAAAAATCACCAAAGCATTTCTGAACTTAAAATAATCTAAAATGTTGAATTTTTTATTGGACTTTTAAAGTAGCTAATTTATCATCAATATTTCACATGGTTTTATTTATGTTCATGCATGTGTTTAACAACTTACAGTTATTATACTGTTATTGTTGGAAATACAATTATACCTTATACTAAGCTATTTTAATTTGCAATAAATAAAGTTTAGACGACGTCTATTCTCTTTATCTGATGATATATGCGTGTGAATATTAAATGGTGTTCACCTTTTTACCCTTCTAAATTGTGAACAATGTATGATTTATAACCAAGTAGTTGCTTGTACGTGAAACGGTGGATTGTAAAACTTTTTGAATTACATCGCTACATTTTTTTTGAAGTATAAGACCAATTGATCACAGTATAATTATTAAGAATAAAACGAATGATTTATAAAAAAATGAACACCTTTTATTAAAAATACATAGCTAGCATTTAGTATTCATTTTATTGTTTATTTTTTTTCTGTAAAAATAAAATATTAAAGAGTACAATGAATAATCTTGTATAGTGATGAACTGAACAACATTTTAAAATGATAACAACAATAGTTAGATAAACGTAATAAATTGCAATGACAACATTAACCAAATAAACAAATTTCTTATTTTTTCGATAGAAAATCACTTAAGTATAGTGATACTAAAATACTATACTACATTTACTATACTAAAATATAGTAAATAAAAAGAATTTCTTTTAGTTAAGATGTCTAAGATTTAATTTATTAATTATACTAAATAATAATTTTTTTATTTAATGTTTGAGTAAAAAGTATGCGAGTATGTCTAAGTATATGTTTATTAATAGACTTATTTTACACTTATTAAAAGTGTAAAATATAAAATCGAAAATTTAACACACAAAAATAGCATACGGTAGCCATTTTCACTGTGAAAACAAAATAAATTCCAAATATTTTTTTTCCATAATAAAGTATGATGAATAAGCTTTAATTTAAGGTATATATAAAAGTGTCATCGTTTCTGGAACACTTTCAAAAGTTATGTTTAAAAAGTTAATTTTTTGTGAAAAAGCTGTCTATTAAATCCCCCCCTGTGGGCAGGCAAAGGGTCAGATTTATAAAAGAAATACATCAAATGATAGGTAAAGAAATCATACAACTATGACAAATCGTATCTAGTCGATGCCATTACCCTCAAAAATTATTAATTAAAATACATATATTACACTTTTAAATCATAAAACTTGTAATTAGGATAAAAATATGGAAATAGGAGATCATGTAACTTTTAGAATAATCCACCAATTTTTTAAAAGTAAACACTATCTTCAGATTTGCATCGAATCGTTTTTTATAATAGTGATTTTAATTACTTTCAGATTAAATCTATACTGTCCCCACTGTGCCGCGACCCCAATGTGTTGAATTTTTTTAATAAATAGTTTTACATAGAAAATCAGTTATTTTTTTTTGTGTGTCTGTTACTACTTTTTCTCAGCTCTCACTGAATCGAATTTCCCCAACGATATATAAAAAAAATCACAACTTACAATACTAATATTATTAATCCGAGTGTATATAGAACAAAATTAGTATTAAATAACTAAAAATCATATGAAAGATAATTAAAAATTTTACTCTCTTGAAATATTGTAATCAAATTCTTTATAACAGTATAAAAAATCATTATACGTTTATTATTTTAATTAAATACATGATAATTATTAGTATATAAATTAAGATATATTTCTCGTAATTTTCTAATTCAATTACATTTAAATGCAACCCTGGTTTGAATTCTAATCATTTAAGGTTAATATCAGAAGTAGTGGTATCTCTAGTATAATGTAATAACTTAATTCGTATCATAACTTAAACATCATGAGGGCAAAATTTTGTTGTTCATATTAGAGGAAAGTATTGTTGTCTTCTAGTGTTCCTAGGTGATGTGTTTTCTGTGTTTTAAATAATGATTTATTATTTTAAATGGATATATATAAATTTAACAAGCTTATTATAAAAAGACATGAATAATGGGTCTAAAGTTATCAAGCAGTCATTTTCTTATTTAGTTTTTATTATAATCTAGTTGACATTAATACATGCCATAATATATATGTTGCAATTAAAAATAATAAAGATGCCACCTTTATAAAGTATAAGGGATAAATTAAAAAAAAAACCCAATAATTAATAAATCAATAAATATATAAAATTAAAAAATACCAAAAAGAATTTTCTTAATATAGTTATTATTCTAAGATTAATCTAGTAGCTAATATTAAAAAAATTAACTTGAATACAACTTTTTAATTTTTTATAATTTCTCCGTAAAATTTACAACACTAAATTATTCAATATCAATTTCATACAAAAATTTAATTACTATAATAAGACATAATATAGTATTTTAGATGAATAATTAATCATCATAATTAAAAAAATGTGTCGAATATAAGTAAAATGCAAAAAATAATTTATTCATTACAAATTTTTTTTTTTTTAATGGACATCGTTTAGTATTTTTTCTAGCATTGGCTAATTTTTCAATGTTTTATTAAATGATAAAATTTTTATTAAATATTAAATCTTAAGTGGTTCATAAAAATGATTAAAATTTAATATTTTCAGTGTCGATATATTAAAATAATATTATGTTTAAGATTATATTTTATTTATATCATTTTTTTTTTATAAATAGAATTATATTATTAAATTTTAATAGTTATTTAAAAATTTAAAAATTTATTATGTGAATTGAAACTTATTATAAAACATGAATAAAGAATAAATTTTATTTTATTAAAACATTTAATAGTGTTATGAATACTTAACTTAGTTTTAATATTGTCCCACAATTGTAATAACAGATAATCATAAATTGAATTGTAATTGAGGTCGGCCTAAAAGAATGTGTCTATAAAGTATTTTTCGGTGTTGCAAAACCGGGAAGTGGGCCGACTGCGACGATTGTAATGCAGAGCATCGTCAATCATTTGACAATTATTGTATGAATACTATCACTTTTATTTTTAATAAACTAATTAATTATTCGGCAATACTATTTTATTTTATTCTATTTGTTACTCTCGTAACATTAATTTTGGTGGCAGCGGTGCGATCCGAAGAGACTAGTGCCGAAAAAGAATAATTAAAATTTTTATCATAAAAGTTACTAAGTACGCAAACAATAGTCAAATAACTCATCAGAACCTCCAGAAAATCAAGAAAAGCATTGAACTCAACATACAGAAAATCTTCAAAAATCAAACAACTTCAAGAAAATCAATCAAAAATAAGATAATAATAAACAACAAATAAAACTTGTTTGTTGTATTTAGTACAATAAACGGTTAGTAATTTCTACTGTTATTTCGTTCACTATCAACGTATATACTTTCGCCGCCGCCCGAACTCATATATATATAT
>NW_026099576.1:26740229-26958623 GCF_025091365.1 Daktulosphaira vitifoliae
CAAAAAATTGTGACGTAAATCTATATTTTAAACCTAATTATCCAATTGTCAATTGTAATCTTAAGTATCGTAAATTGTTCATTCCCATATATCATAAATTAGAAACTCAAAACTCTTGGTTATATGTGACTCCTACAGAAACTCATATGACACTCAAATGTAATAATGTACAGAACCTCTTTTCTATTAATACCATTGGTAAAATAACAGTGGATAAGTCTTGTACAGTGAGTACCGAAACTTTAGTATTATTACCATCTCAAAACATTATTTCTGTTTTCTCCCAAGACTTTGTTCCCGAGAATCCTTTAGTTTACATGAATTCTAATAAAATATAACTAATAAAATTTCTAAATATCAGCCTGAACCGTTAACAGAAAATAATTTCATTCAAAATTTGAATCAATTAGCAGATGACTCAATAGATCTCAATAATCTTGAATCCACAATAGCAGAGTCTTCCGATCATTTCATCTTAAATACTCATATCCCATTTCTTTACTGTCTCTTTCTAATAATAGTAATTCTAACTTCATATGCATTGTGTAAATATAAAAATACCACCCGACAATATAAACCAGATATCGCACAATGTACAAATTGCAATGAAAGTATGGTCTGAAGTCTTGTTAATTTAATTATTTTATTGTAATTTAAGAGTATTATATGTAAGTAGTATTTCAAACACTACTTCCATTTAAGGGAGGGAGTGTTATGAATACTTAACTTAGTTTTAATATTGTCCCACAATTGTAATAACAGATAATCATAAATTGAATTGTAATTGAGGTCGGCCTAAAAGAATGTGTCTATAAAGTATTTTTCGGTGTTGCAAAACCGGGAAGTGGGCCGACTGCGACGATTGTAATGCAGAGCATCGTCAATCATTTGACAATTATTGTATGAATACTATCACTTTTATTTTTAATAAACTAATTAATTATTCGGCAATACTATTTTATTTTATTCTATTTGTTACTCTCGTAACAATAGTATTCTATATCTATTAGCGTAGGAGGCTTTTCATCAAATGCTTTAAATTCCAATTCTAAATTGATAAAAAGAAATGTACAAATATTTAGTTTATATTATAAAAAATAATTTTTATTTTAAATACCTAGTTCAAATTGCTCACTTTGCATTAGTAGAAACGTTTCTTCTGTGATTGGATCAAATGTAAATCCCAGTTGAAAATATTTATCTATAATTACTGTTTTGGTATAATCCTCAATTTTACTGTTTAAGAAAAATACTAATTCTATGCCTCGGTTTATGGCTGTATATTCTAGATTCCAGTCATTCCATAAATAATTCTTACTATGTGGTGCAAATTCACAATAGATTTCACAGTCATAAATTACCTCTAACATTATAACACTAAAAAAATTTTCTATATGATTTAATATCTTAATGTATGTAGAAATATCGTCTCGTGATAGAGTTTGTTTGTTTAAATAGTCAAGAATATTTCTAATTATTTTTAATCGAGGACTTATCATGTAGGTATATTTTTGTAAAGACAAGGGGTTGGTATGTAATGAATCCAAAGTATCCATGGCGCCTTTCATCAATGTTGCCAATGGAACAATCAATAAGTATATTATGTTTATGAGTTGTTCAGTGTAAATACATCCATTTATAAAGTCTTTCTCTTCTATTAATTTTTTTTGACAAATTATAGTAATGTTGCTAAGAACAGGAAAAAGATTATTCACAACATTTGCGTATGTACATCCAAGAAATATAGTCAATGTTCGTATTTTTTGCTTGTATCTAAAGCGATCTACTGGTATTTCCAACAAATTTTGAAGGTTATATAATTTATTGTAATATTTTATAGAGATCAAATCATTTAAATTCTTCCATCCTGAAGACTGTAGTAAATTATCTAACTGATCCAATTTACTTTTAAAAATTAAATCAGTTTTCGTATAGAAAATTACAGATAATAATATAAAACTTAACTTTGCGAGTTTTAACGAAATCATTTTGATTATAATTAAGTTTAATTATGATTGAATTATTTTGATTAAAGTATAATTCGGTGAAATGTCTTAAGACATGTTTTTATACTGTGTTATATTTATAAATAATAATGTAAACATTTATCATTAAACATCTGTCGTTTTATAATTAATTTCTTTAATGTTATAAATATTAGATTCATTCACTTAAATATTTTCAACAAATTTTCAATTTTTTTAATATTCGATAAATTTTATCACTCGTCATTTGACAAATTCTATAAATTCTATTAAACATTTTTATTAAATTTAACCGAAACTCAATAATAATAGCATAATTTCGATAGTAAAATATACAGTCGAATGAAAAACTAAAAACTTTACAATATTGATATCTTGTTATTATTTTCCAAGTTCAATAGAAAATTAGTAATCGTTTATTTTAAGGAAAAATATAAGACGAAGAACACAAAAAGTAAGGTTTCCTGTACAAGTGGGAAATCATAGAAATCATACTAAGTATTTTTTTTTATAAATTTTTTAAATTATTTTGCTTAAATTTATTATAAGTAAGATATTTTTTGAAACTTTTCTTTATTTACAGCCGATATATATTATTAAAATACATAATTTTAAGTCGCGTCTATCTTTGCTTGTTCGTATTTCAGTTGACTTTTGTAATACATCATAAGGTTCATAGCATCTAAAAGTTTTCATTCTGAATATTTCAATTAATGATATACAGGGTGGCCCACCACTCACTGACAACTTAAATAACTTTTAATCCAGTTAATATTTTTAGCTGATTTTTTTTTTAAATATTAGTTAGACGTTAGGTCTATAGCTATATCTCAATAATTAATTTTTTTACATTTTATTAAAAATATTAATTATTTTTAAATTTTAAATAAAATATAAAAAAAAAATCTATGATAGCTATTTTGTAGAGTAGAATTTAAGAAAAATTTTAGTAAAAAGATATCTTATTAATATTTAGTAGTAAATATTCTGTAGCGTTTTGAAGTTTGTAAAAATTTGAATTTTCATGTATTATTTTACGGTATTAAACATTGAAATACGTATTGAGAAAAGGACAGAAGAAAACGCTATCTTTTCAATATACTATTGAATGAGAGTGATAAGTAATAATTGCCTTATCTAATTTCTTATCATGGTATTAATGCCAAGTTTGTAATGTATACACATTATCATCATATGTATACACAGTAATCATGAAAAGATAGCGTTTTCTTCTGTCCTTTTCTCAATACGTATTTCAATGTTTAATACCGTAAANACCCTGTATTTTATCCACTGCTATGTTTTAAATTGCTTTTGTTTATTGTATAGGGCTTTACCATTATTAATAATTATTGATTTATTGATTATTATATTGTCGATAATATATGTTTATTATAAATTCAAAAAAAAACGGACATCAATATTCGAGTATAACTAATATAATATATAAGGTAGTAAAAATTTGATAAGAAGCTCATTTTCTAATAAACAATTGATAATTTAAAATTTTTGAGAGAAAAAGTATATTTTGTTCAAAAAACTTTATAGTAGTATGGAGTATATTATTTTTATTCTTTCAGAGTTAAAAAATCTCAAATTTTATATTATAAAAAAGAATTAGCTTTGTTGCGTAGCTGAGAAGATATTAATTCTACCATGTTACGTTTATTTATTTATTTTTTTGTGCTAGTCAACTTTTTCTCAGCTCTTACTAGACCGGTTTTCTTAACGATATCTCAAAAGATCAGAAATCGTATCTAGTATAAGACATTACCCTCAAAAATTGAAAAATTGAAAAATTTCCCTTCGTTCCCCTTAAATGGTGGAAATCCCCCAAAAAATTACGATTTTTAATATCGGTAAATTTCGACGTTTTTTCACTTTTTTTTTCTAAACATTTTCATAACTTATTGAAAAATGAACAAATCAAATAATTCATGAACGTTTCATTAAATAGTACCTAAGGGAAATTAAAAAAATGTATATATATATTTCCATATGAAATAGAAAATTAAAATATTAGAAAGCGTCTATTTCTATAAATATTTTTCGATGATCAAAGGTTATATTTTATGAAGTAATTAAAAAAAACATTCATAAGGAAAACGCTTAATCGCATATAAACTTAAATATAAAATAGTGTATGTTAAAGTACTTTCCAAAAAGCTTCGAAAAATGACTTTAGCCGCAGGCAAACAATAATGTTTTTGTTTATACATTTATAAAAGGAAATAACTTTTCATTTCAACAAACATTAACTACAGAATTTAGAATATTTCTATAGCTTCTCTCGTAAATGAATGCTTTAAATAAACAAATAAATTTAAAAATCCTTGATTTTTTTTATCAAAATATTCTTATTCTTTATTTTTTTCTTAAAGTAAGTAAAAAAATAGAATTGGTCAAGAGTCATTACATAGTAAAGACAATGTAATCGCAAATAATGTAATACACTTTCACTTACTTAATTAACCACGAAATTTCTAACCAAGAAACCGGAACACTACTTATATCAAATAAATCTTAAAATTTATATTTATTATTGACACACATACAAGTGTTTTTTAATAAGAAAAATATTTTATAAGAATTAACTCATTTAATATTTGCAACAAATCAATTTTTATACAAATTAACAATTACTTAAAAAATTATTTTTAGATATATTTATTATAAAATTCAAATCTTGATGTAACTTATAGTTCTATAAACAGGAAATCTTGATATTATCAATGAATCTATCATCATTTTAAACAGTCAGAACCTAAAAAAAACTTCAATAGACACATTTTAGACCATCCTGTTAATTTTTTAAATTGCGTGACCTTTAACAAATTTATTTTGTAGGATCTTTTTATACCTAAAAATGTTCAACTAAAATGATAAAATATTAAATAGTGACGAAGAAGATTTTTACCTTCTTTTCAATTTCTCTAACCATTTATAAAATTAATTAAATTCCAAAAAATAAATTTAAATTTTCATGTCAACTTTTATTTACATTACTTATACTCTTTTATTTTAATATATAATAATATTTATGTTTTTAACATTAAAAATATCAAAACTAAGCAGCAGAGTGAAACAAAGTCAAAAATGTGTTAAAAATTGAAGTAAAATTTAGTAGAGAATAAAATTTGTATTTTTTGTTGCTCTCTTTTTTAATGAATTCTTGATTATGATCAAAATTACAATGTTTTATTAATTTTAAAACCTGTACGAGTCTCTTTACGTTTAGACTGTAATACTAACAGTTAAAATAAAAGTTTTAAAAATAATTAAAAAGATCAGTTTAGAAAAAAATGATGTTATTGTTATTCTCTAAGAGCGCGAAATTTAAACATAATTGAACTTTTAATATTCTAATTGCTAATTTGTTTTTAATTCGAGTTACCAACGCATAGATTTACATTAATTAAAATTAGATAAAAGGCGCATTATTGAACGCTATTATAATACTTCATTATCATCGAAATTGTTAATTATATATAATGGTTTAATAAATTTCTCAGTTTGCTAAAACAGTCACATTTTTTAAAAAATTAAATGGTAAAAAGAAACAAATTTATTCTAAAGTTTTCATTTTAAATCAATCGTGTTTATTTATTTTGCATGAAAGTTTAAACATAAGCTTAATCATTAAACTAATTGATTCAATAAAGTCTTATTTTGTAATAGCATAAACCAAAATCAAAACTTATGGATTTTCTATGAGTTAACTCCAAATTTTTGTCATAGTTATGGTTAATTATTTTGTTACCATTAAGTAGAAAATTATATATAAAAAAATTCTCACACATTCATAAATACTGACCTCGTTTATTATTGTTAATTTTGTAGAATAAGAATTAATAATTCTTGTGGATAATATTATATAAAATTAAAAATATACATTAATTATTAATTTAAAATTAAAATTAAAAAATATAATAAATATTTAACTTAAGAAACCACAAAAAATACTTTTTTATATTTCTAGTAACGTTATCACCTTGTAAAATTATCAACTAATCGATTATCACATTTTGCCAATTTCATAAAAAAATAGAAAGTTTCAATTAGTGTTCATTACATTAAGCTATTCTTCACTAATAAGGCGATGTATCATATTCATGTTTGTAATATTAATGATCAGTTAACAAAAGTTAAATAATAAATTTTACATTGACCTTAGATCTCTCAATTAATTTAATTCTTTGTATTTTTAATCATTTACATTGTCTTATATATTTATATTGAGTTTTTTTATAATTATTTATGTTTTTAATTAATTTAAAAGTTTTAATAAAGTAATTATGTGTCAATAAATGTTTTTATTATAAGAGATTAACTTTTTGATACTACACGTCATTTCTTAAATGTTCTTTAAACCTGATCCCTATGATTTTTGTTTCATCTATGTAACATTTATCACAATTATCACATTTTATATTTTCAAGCTCGATTTTCTATTTTATCTTAGGGCTACTGAAAAAATCTTTTAAATTGTTACTATTTAATGTTAATAAGATAATACCAAAATTCTTGAAAATTCTAGCTATCCCATTTGAAATGTCCGGATAATATAATAGAATGATATAATAATATAATAATAATAATATAATGAGCGACCTAATTACTTTTTGTTCCCTCCACTCATAAGTGTACTAATGCTCTTTCCATATATATTCCATATAAATGTTGTTGATAATATACAGCAAATTTATTTGTCAAGCTACACCCAAAGTATTATGCTTGCTTCAGTACATAAGCTATTAATGTATGGCACAGATGTTATAAACTAGGTATTGAATTACTTTTATAATTTTAAAATTTATATATCTATTATAAAATAATTTGTTGTCGGTTATAAACATTTTATGGGTAAACTAGAGAGCCTTCAAATAAAAACTACAAAAAGTTTAGAGAAAAAAACAACTCATACATATAATATAGAGTTATTAATATTCAGAGAAAATACTAAACACTGGGATGCTGAAGCACCTTCCAATAACACCAGTAGTTGCGCCACTGAATACAAGAAATTATGAAATGTATGAAAATGTAAATTTTCTTATCACACTCAATGATAACTGAAAATAGTAAAATATAGAAATTTTATAGTACTGTATTTTTATCGACTTTTATATACCAAGTTTACAGACCTCTACACATAATGACACAAAAATTCACTAAAATTGATATAATACCCCTGTGGGTCTCTTAAAAAAGAAAGATGTTGAAAAAATAATATTAAATTTAAATTAAATGACATTAAAAAAATCAATATAAACCTTTTCTTTTAAAGAAATTAGAGTTCTTATCCATATTATATTGTCCTGCTAAAATTACGTTCGTCATCTCTGAGAAGCCGTGAGGTTATTATTGGGGCTTTGTACTACCGACACAACATACGCAGTGATAATCAGTCAAACAACCATTTTTTCATAAAAATAGAGTGATGGATTACAAAAATGGTGTGGGTTGCGAAGTTCTGTATATCACGGAGCGTGGAGGATTGTGTCATATTTTTAATTTGTATTGAGCTAGTTTTAAGCTAACAACGCTAGCTTTTTTTTAATGTAAAATTGCAATATTTAAAATCTTGTAGTGTATTGTTACAAAATTAAAAGATATTATTTTTAGCTAATATTTTTGTTTAACTATATCTATTTTTATTCATTTGTCTTTTAAACTAAAGCAATTATTTTTTTACATCATAATACAATGTACATTTTCATGTGTATATTATACGCGTAAAAATGTGCACATTTATGAAAATTATTTTATTGCTTGAATAATTTTTATTACCCTGGAATAAAATATTAAAAGAATATTATATATCAAAATTAATCTTTATAACTTTCTCATTGTTCAAATAAAATGCATACAAACTAAAACTGTAATGGAATAATAAAATGAACGTCATTGTCATATTATTATTAATATACAAAGTGTTTAAAAAGTAAGGAAACAGGTCAATTGTTACAAACAATGGAAACTCGCTTCCTTACTTACTGAACACTCTGCATATACTAAACTAACACAAATATATGACTAAAAAAAAATCACTCAATCCAGTACTCTTTTAAATAATATGAAATAGCTCTTCTTGCAAAATAAATCAAACCGGTCCCTTAAATTCCCAAGTAACGCTCGCGCAATGATTTCTATCGCATTCCACCAATTAAAATACCTAACGAGTATCTTGAAAATTCTCCCAGAGTACAACATTACACTTTTTTAGATTATAAAAACCAATTTTATCCCTAAAAAAGGGCTGCAGCACCGAGACGTGTTCTTTTTTTTTTAATCAAATGCAGAATACTGGTCCCATTAAATTTACAAATATTGCACCAAAAGAAAAATTTGATGGCTATCAGTAGATGGTCTTCGGAAACAAAGGATCGAGAAGGAAAAAAAGGAAATAAATTATAATTAATTTTATAACGGAGTATAATGTGACCACCGTGTTCTCTGTTTGGTCGACACAGTCTAATTAGAGGAAAACTACGAGAATAAAAAAATATAATTTACGCTTCCATACTGAAGCAGAATGAACATAAAATATGCTGATAAAAAGTAGAAATTAATACGTTAAACTACTCAATATACTTCTGTACTCTCAGTGAACAAACAAAAGACTGGAGTAATGAAGCCACCAACCAGTTGCCCCAGTCCAGCCGAGTTGCTGCCGTCGCTATACAGTTATCGTCCATCGTCAACCACCCCTGACGTCATCTGTTCGTGCTGCCAATGTCACTGCAGTCTTGGTTCATTGGCCATCACCTCATGTGCCGATGATTGTCCATTACTGTCACTGCCGCCGGTTCTGAGTCCACGTCCGTCCGCAACACCATTCCCAGCAGCCACTATCAGCGTTTTCGTCCGTTTACACTGCCGTTGTCGTCGAGGTTATAATCGAGAACGCTGTCATCAATCGCCACGGTCTCAGCCATCTTCTTTACATTTCAACCTATCCGCGAGAGTCGTAGTCTTAACGTCCACACACGTATGTCAGCGTATCCCTTGTCCGCATGTGTATTGTGACAAATAGGGTGGTGCTTATGTGAGTAACCATCAGGGGAATCTCGTCCTACATTATCCACACGCAAAAGGTCTGTCGAGGTCAGCCACGGAGACTATAGCAAAGCCTGAAGCATGGCCACCGACAAATCAGCGACAAGACGCCACTCCAGCATACCAATCGTGGGCTGCGCGTCAGCAAACCTCTGACTTCCATGGCAGATAAACGTCCCACGCACCACACTTATTATCGTGCCGAACAAATGTTATTATGTCAATATCCTTATATGTGCAAATAATATGTTTATATTTTATATTCAATTTAAAATTATGCTCATGTATTTATAATATTCAATATTAATAAGTCGACCGTATCAATTTTTTCATTAAAATTAATTTAATTTAGTTTGTTTTAATTTATAAATTATATAATTAAATATAGATATATGAAAATAAAAATACCTCGTAGTTATAAATATTCATTTTATAATTAAAAGTTTCAAAATATAACTTTAACTGTATAACTGACATTATATGCGCCATTGTAGAATCTGTATTATTATCTGTATTTTTACAGATTTGTGTTGGGCGTCTACTTTACCAGTACTGTACCATTATTAAGCCAAAATCTGTACTGACCATCTACAGTACTGGGATAACACTGTCCCAGTACTGACAGTCAGTACAGAAAAACGTTGTTACCATTACATTTTGAAAAAAGCTTACACTTCTGACGAGCCACTCACACATTAAGCTGCTAACGAGATACCCTTCGATATTGCGTAAGCAGTTTGGGTAAAGGTTAAGTGTAGTGTGTTATATTAGCATAATGACATTGTGCGCGTGTAATTATCGAAATCATAATAAGTATCAACTTTAGGATGCACTTGGTTTAGTATAACTTAAACGTGATTAGAAATATTGTTATAATCTAATTTGGGCAAGTTTAGAAAGAGATTTTAAAATATTGATATTAATAAAAAAATGTTTTTCGCTAGTTAATTCATGTAGGAAAAATATTAAAGATTTTATGGACTAGAGTCGTTTTCACGAGAGTTCTAATAAGTCTACATCTATATATAAATCTCGTAATGCACCTTTATACCCAAAACGTTTAAAATTTAACACTGTATCAATTAATCAAAAAACGAAATAGAAAATCAATCATTCAACAATAGTAAAAAGTGACGAGGTATGTACGTTTTTATTTGTATGATTTTCATAAAATTCACGTAAGAAATAGCTGAGGATGGTAAGTAGTAGAATAAGAACCCATCATTAAATCAATTTCACTGCAGGTGACTAGAAAAATTATTTTGTTTGATTAGGATTCGACCTGAAGTTCCTCTCTACATTCCACATAGCATCCCAAGATTTAAATATTGAGCTAGAACTCGGTGCCACTTGCAGTACTTTTTACCAATACCGAGCCATTTCGAATATTTTACTTGCTCATAACCTAATATCGTCAATCCCCTTTCTTCCTTATCACATCAATCCATACCTTACTTTCCCTCTTCTTTCCCTATATTTTTTCTCTTTCTGTTATTATTACATAATATAATACATTTGTATTTACATTTATTCCTCACTTGGAAAAAATCTAAAAATTTCAAAAGAGGGTTGAAGAATCAAAAAAGAATATTACAGTAGGAAATAACTGAAAAAAATTTTGAATTATAATGCTGTCATATGAGGCATCAGTCAGTTTGCTTCATAGTAAAAAACACCTGACACAGAAATAAAGTCTCCGAAAATGTTTATAGCATTTATTTAATAAATCTGTTAGATTATAAACTCTACACTGAATTTTATTTAATGGGTTGTTGTATTATTTGAAATATTTTTATATGTATCCATGTTTTGGGCTGACGTTTCGAACTTGTTGCAGTGTCCATCTTCGGAGCGATAGTTACAGTTTCGTCGTTGTAATCATACTGTCGGCTTAGGTTGTTTTGTTTATTTTTATATCGGCTCATAATTGATAATGTCAATGTTGATTATCTGTTGTTTTTGATAACAACTGTCAGTTTGATTTTTTCGTTTAATTTTATGGTCATTTAGCTCTTTCTTTCTTCAATTTTCTGATATGTTAAACATAGTTTTTTACACATTAAGTTATTTTTTTATGTTATTTATTGAATTTTTTTTTTCCTGGTGCATGATAGGTAACCAGTCTTGTTAATGTTTCTTTGAACATTCGTTTACCATTATGAACTTCTTTATTCAATATTTTGACTTAATTAAATTAAATCTCGTGTCTACTATTTTTAGCATGTTCAGTTAGAGCAGATTTTTTTGCGCTTTGGAATTCACATCTTTTTCGTGTTATCTTTTTCTTGTTTCAATAGCTTTTTCTGTTTGACTAATGTATTATTTACCACATGAACACGGTATTTCATAGACTCCGGGTTTGCACTTCTGGAATTTTATCCATCGGATTTCAGAGTAGTGATTCTATGACAGGTTCCGTTTGAATACGGTTCTAATTTTAATTTATTTACGACTCTTGAAATGTGGTCGATAATTCCTTGTACTGCCGTATTAGTTTTCTTTTCTTATCATCTTCTATGTTTTCATTATCATTGTTGCATGTTGTATTTTTTTCTTTTTCGACATTTCTTGTTTATATTTTTGATTATGTATTTATCAATTTGTAGTGTTTGTCGTAAATATGTTTTTCTTCTATCAAGCGATCTTCTTTGTCAGCTATTCTCACTACTATGGCAATTGTCATCAACAACAACGCGATAAAAACAGATAATCATCATCTACGTTATCATTTATGAGCCGATATATAAAAACAAACAAAAAAATATATCAACATTTATATACAGAGAACAATTTTTTTATAAATGATCATTAAGTTTGATATACTTTATAGAATTTTATAGTAAAGTTGAACTTTATTTACAACTTTATCTTAAAGATAAATGTTCAAGACCCGCAATATCATATAAATAAGTCTTCGTTGTATAATAATACTAAATTAGTTTTATATAATAAGATGGATTAAAATATCTTACACAATAAGTTATGATATGATAAGTATAACATATCATATGATAACATATAATGTATATTTTTCAAATATTTTAATTATAATTTATATTTAATGACTTATAGAGCAAGTCTCCATTTGTAATAGAGAGGACATTAAAACCTATACATGGTGATATTTTCACCCTGTATAGATAAGTGAAATTGATTTGATACACACTTAAGTAAATTGTTCCAGAGATTTGAATAATTATTGATATAATATCTTTAAATGTATAAATATAATATTTTTTCTTATTGGTAGTAAATGATAAAAAAACTATTTCTTCAAAATTGTATTAACTTGTATTCAAACGGGTACATATATAATTAACTACCTTATTTATTAGATTATAATCTATCCAAGAAATAAACTAGCTGATTAAAAAATTTGGAAGTTATTAATTCTTTAATATAAAAAATTTTAGAAGAAGCATGAGTGTGTTTATTTTTAACTCTAAGCTTTAATTAACTACAATACTCCTCCAGTCTCGTTACAAAAATGCTAATATCTTTTAAAATAATGATTCGAAAGTTGTTATTGACCAGTCATTTACTTAATTGGATCATTTTCTAGTTTATAAATTGGGTAAACATATGTTGCCATCTAAAAAAAACGATTTTTACTTAAACAAATCACTCAAAAATATTGCTAAGAATTATTTTAAAAATATATCAACTCGTAACTCATTATTTAAAAGCAAACTTTGCTAAATAAAAATTTCGATTCACTAAAAAATCTTACGAAAAATAATTTATTATTCATGATTTTTTGCTTTCAGATTACAATAAAATATTAATGTTATTTTATTTAAATATCTATAGAATACTTTCAATGACTTTTAACATAAATGAAGTCAAATTTATGATTTTCTATATAGTTTTGATGTAGTATTTAATTACTTAGTTAATTCAAATTAATTAATGTGTGTTTTCATTTCTATATGAGAGGCGCATTATATATGCAATATTGATACATGCGTGTCGTATAATATAAAAATCATCTGTGATTATAAAGTAATATAAGTCTTCTATGTGACAAAACTAATTTATCTAATATAGTATACTGTTTAACACTGGCAGCTTACTAAAATTGACATACAATTTTAAATTTTAAATATATCACAGCTCAATTAACAAGGCAATTCGAATGAACCAAACAATTAAAAAATTGAAAACAAAAAATTTTATACTGTACACCAATGACAGTTTTTACTTTCAACTATAATATTTACACAAGGTAATTTTCTAGTGACGGTCATCATGCCACGTGGTTTATTGTTAAGGTTTCTACCGCCAAACAATAAGTTACAAATGAAATGAATAGACGTGATAAGTATGGTCATAACCAAAATTTTTATTTTTATTTTAGAAAACCATTTTTAATTATATAAATAATACAATACATGTTTATTTCCATTTATTTTAAATACATAATTTAGTATATTTTCATTACATTTTAATATTTTACAAATAATTTTACTTATTACACATATTCAGTATAGTAAAATATTTAAGGTAAAGAATTCAGATATTTTTTAAAATAGTGAATAGCACTTGAAATACATTAATTTTGGAAGTATTTTATNTAGTGAATAGCACTTGAAATACATTAATTTTGGAAGTATTTTATAACATAACACATATCCATGCATAATTAGTAATTTTTATATAACTAACATTTTCTGTATTACTGATATTTTTTCAACAAATTAAAATTGTAATTTAGATCCAAAAAGCCGATGCTGACATAGGTAATAAATAAAGGATAACTTTTCAAATTATATTTTTAATTTTATAGAAAATCTAATATAAAAAATGTACGATATAATAAATTTGATTTCAAAAACAAATAATTTATGGATATTTGTGAAATTACATGATTTCTGGCATTATTATTGAGTTATCATTTTTTTAAATTAGATTAAAAAAATAAAATATTTAGTAATAAGTTAATATTTTATTAATAAAGTATATTGCCCGACCACAAGTAGTTGAGATTAAGGCGAGGAAAAAGAAGAAGATTAATAAAATATTTATTAATAAATATAGTTTTCAGAATTTTTTTTGGTTTCTTTTAGTTACATGTATTTTAAATGTATTAATTATATAGTATTTTTCATGATACCTATTATTTTATAATGGTAGAAGCTCTAATTTTTTTTAATAGGAGAGTACATATTTGAGTGACTTATTTATTAAATAATACTTTAATTAATATAATTACTGGTTATAAACAACTTTTGAACCAGAATTTCGAAAGTCGTTAATAATATTTTTAATTAATTTAATATTTAATTAAAAGTTTTTAAAAATAAAATTAAAAAATTTAAAACAACAATGGCAGACACAATAACAATATGTTCATAATCAGCTATTTATTTTACAATATATTAATTTTATTATCAAAATAATATTTTTAAAACTAATAAAGTTTTAAATAATTTTTTATTATTTAAGACGGTTGTACACTATTTATTTTAATTAAAAATGCTTAAAAATAAAATGGTAATTACTTGTATTTTCGTTAAAAATTATGTTTTATTGCTAGGCTGTATTTGTTTTAAAAATATTTTGAAGAGTTACTGGTGTAGACTTTTTTATAAATAAATATGTCGTGTTTACAGAATATATTTTTAAGAAAGAAAATTCGTTCCTCTTTAGTTGTTTCATAACGATTTTATGTGATCAATAAATTCATGAAATACATGCAAACACGTGCACACATAGACATTTTTGCTGTTGATCCACGTAGTCTCATGTGGATAAAAAATATCATAGGTCTAAGTAAATTATTTTGTTATTGTAATAAAATAAAAACCATTCAAAGTGAATAAACTTTGGAATGGCAAGTTGAAATACAGAAACACAAGCAACACACTAACGGTCCAATTTGGAACTCAAAAGAAGACCAATACTACATCTGAATAACAACACATGCAAAATAAAAAATAGATAAAAATAAATTATTAATAACGGTGGTGATATACATTTTGTATAATTTTAAATGATATGTAATAATAATGTAACTGAACGTCATGTCCAAATAAAAGAGGAAAAAATTTATTATTTATTAATTGTAATTATCTAATAACTCAAAAATATTAATTTGATAATGTTCTCTTATAATTTCTGTTTTGTGATTTAGTAAAGAATAAAACAACCTAACTTTAATTATTTATGTAAAAAAAAAAATAATATTTCAATACTTAGTTTATAAATAGAAATCCAGGATAATTAAACAAAATTTGTTATTTTAAACATAAAAAAATGTAATGTACGACACAATGATTTTTTAAATTAATTATTGATTAAATTTATCAAGCTGATTATTATTGTCAAATTCTTTATAAATACGTATTATTAAACCACTTGGTAAATTCATGGTTAACAAAACAAAAATCTTTCTAAGATTTTTGATTATTAAGTTTACACAATCACATACTTTCAATTCAAATTACAACCACTTCTTTACTAAAAAAGATGATAATATGATTATGATAATATATTTTTATATTTTTGAAGGAATATAAAATTTATTAGCCAAGTAATCAATTTAAATACTCTTATGTTTCAAAAAAAAATATTCTTCACAATAAAAAATGTTTACTAATATGTATATGTTTTATGATAAATAACAAATTTTTATACTGGTCAAAATATTTACTATGGAAACGATAATTCATTCAACGAATTCGTAAACAAAAAATTTTAACGGTAGTTGAGCTGAAGAATTCTTAAGTTGTAACGTTTAAGACAACTTCTTTGTGTTTTTGGCTATGAAAAAATTTTCTGAATATATTTCAACTCATCTACGAAGCTTATCTCACTTAAAAGGTTACGACACTTTTTCTGTGTGAAAATGTTGATCCCAAAAGAGCATTTCTATTTATTAGTACTTTTTTTCGTAGTATGTTTTTGTACCTCAAACGTGTATATCAAAGCATTAATTTTTGTATACGTGTTTCTGAAAGCTACTCCATACCCTCTACGAAAATCTCAAGTAGGTAAATCAATCGGCCAAAAAAGCTTACATTAAAAAAGTTAGAATCAGTATCGTTGCCAGTGAATAACGAAAAACCGTTATCCGGAGATTAACCCACTTTGAATTCGTGTCCAACTTTATCGTCGACTTTTACATCGAAAATTAGCTCGCTGCCACTTCCTTCAGTCAAAATAGATCATCATGTCCCAGCTTCTTTACCAATAATGTCGCCTCTACCGTTACCGATCTCTATTCCAACACCCCGCGCTACGATTTCAGGATGTCCATCTCCTTGTCGCACATTCTCAATCCAAACCGCGGACGTTAAAACGAAAACCATCCACTGGACTAAAGTTAACGACCGAAATATTGAAAATTCTTTGTGGTCGACGTTGGAACCTCTGAATCTTGCAATTGATTGTCAAGATATTGTAGAATTGCTTGGTGAAAAACCGCGTTCTAATTCATCGTTTATTCAAGACGGTAAACTTAAATCTACCGTGACCAACGTTTTAGACTCCCAAAGAAGTCTTGCGATTAACATTATAATAAAACAATTAAAATCAAATCCTGAAGAGTTTTTCAAGTGTTTAGAGGATGGAACTATGATTCCTATTGAACAATTAGAAGCGGTAAAACGAATATTTCCCATAAGTTCTGACTTAAAGGCTATTGAAAAATTTAGTGGAGACATTATGACACACTTGGCAAGGCGGAGCAGTTCTGTATGAAGCTTAACGAAATTCCGTGTTATCAGTTGAAAATCGACCTTACGATATTGTTAAAGGAGGAGTGGCCTCTCATATACTCGGAATCTCTTGAGGCTTTAAAAAGTTATCAACAAAATTGTTGTTCCATTTTAATTAATGACAAATCATTGACACAATTTGTATCCGTTTTATTACATTTCGGCAATAAATTGAACGCAGTAAGTGTGAATGATATTTTTATGTCTCTATAATGAGAATTTTTCAAGTATGAAATCAATACGCATTAGTATGCTGTATTAATTTTTTATTTAAATGGCATATATTTAAAAAACACACGAGTCTATTAGTATAAACAGAGTTGTATAATATTTTCTCATTAATATCTTTAATGCTTATCGATGAATTATTATTAATTGACCAAAAAATTTAAAAAATATATAATAATGTATTTTAGGCTGAAAAATTTAATAAATAAGTTATTAATTAAAACATGATTATATTAAGAAAGTTATGTTGGTGAAGCAAACGGTTTCACGTTGGGCGCTCTGCCTAAAATGATAGATACTCGATCTAACAAGCCAAACGTTACCTTTGTCCACTTGGCTGTAGAAATGGCTATAAAGTGTACAAATAACACTTAGTTTTTTGAATTTGTGTTCGTCATTGAACAAATTGTCAAAAACGTCGTTTGAATCTTTGGAAATTGAGCTTCGTAATCATTTTCGCCAGATAAAAAAATTTAAATCTGAACAAGCACAAGAGAGCTCTTATAAAGTTATTAAGGTACATCTAATATAGTTTAATTGTCAAGCAGATAAGGATATTAATGTGCTTAATGATAATTTTGAAACAACAGTAGATTGTATAAAATGTTCAGCTTCTCATTTTGAACTTAAAATCTTTTAACGTGAAGGAATGTTTTTCTATACTCCATAAATTCTTCGTACAAATTGATATTATTGTTAAAGAAAATGAAAAAAACAAAGCTTATACTGAATCTAAGGTTAATAATGATCAAAGAAACGGTTTTACAAGCAAGTCTGTTGATATCAATGTTATTAAAAATACACTTTTCAGATCCGGAGACAGACAAATAAGTAATAGAGAATTGCTTATCGAAAAATAAAAAAGGATCTTTTTCCTTAAAAAGTATTCATTGTTTCTATCCTTACCTATAAAAATTGTAAATTGAACATTATTTTCCTGCTTAATTTATATATTTATTTTTCTGATTGTATATTTAACTTATCATGATTTAATTTTTTTTTCTGAAATTATAGTTATGCACTTACGTATTTTATTTTTCTATTTTGGTTTTTACTTAATTTTCCTTGTTTTGTAAATGTCTTTCTGTATATTTTCGTTTTGTGAATAAAAAAAAACCCGGCACAGTGGAAACATAATATAATTGGGGTCCAGAATAGATATAATCTTACAGTAATTAAAATCAGTATCATAAAAAACGCTTTGATGTAAATCTGTAGATAGTGTTTAATTATAAAAAATTGATGGATTTTTCTAAAAGCAACATTATTTATATATCAATTTATATCAATTACATCGATTACAAGTTTTATGATTTATAAGTGTAATATATGAATAAATATTTATTATAGTAATTAAATATAGTATAAAATCGATATTTCATAATTTTGTATGAACACAGCGCCCGGTGGTATTCACGCGGGTTTGTTAACGGTGAAGGTTTTATTTTGTCTTAAGTCTTTGGCTATGTCGAGGATAAGATATAAGGAGAGTGTATGAATGAATGTAGAATGAATTTTATATTACATAATTATAAAAATTAAATGTATTTTACAAAAATCATAAAATCTTATATACACCAATGTAAAATAGGGGGACACTTAATACTAATGCCACAATAGCGCTGATCTAATCAAAAAATCAATTATAAAATAAGGTTTGTCTTAGAAAGAAGATGAACAAGCATTATACTTATCTGCTAGTTGAAACGGCGGATGATAATGTTATATATTGAAAGGATGAATTGAAATCAAATGCAAGTAGTTGACCAACGCGCACAATATGTTGTGAACGGTATTTTGATGTATCTAAGAAATTATGTAGACCCAACGACAATATACTGAGCGCACAGGGTACAACAATAACAAAGGTGATATTTTACTTTTATAACTAAACGAATACAAAACTAGTGACTTGCAAACGCCATAGAACTTATAGCTGAAGAAGCGTTAAGAATGCGGCGACAATGCAAACATAGAGAGAAGACCGACAACAACTCGATGTAATACAACGATAACATGAATAAGCACAACAAAATTTCTCGACAGCATATTCAACCGATATGTATCCAACGAATATAGTATTGTAATTTTTACGAAGAAATAATAAAAAATTATTAAGTAGTTATTACTTTTATGACAAACTTATATAAAAATTGAAGGTCTTGATGCAATACTTAAAAAAAAAATAATTGTTTGTAATTTATAAATAAATTTACTAGTTTACAAGGAATTCTTATCCGAGACCAAAATATACTTTTCTAAACCAATTTTTGCGCCGATTTCAGAACTGCAATTAGAGTTTCACATATGGCCTAAAAAGTAACAAAATCTTTCTAATTAATATAACAAATATTTATATTTGATTATTTGGTTACGTATAAAAAATCAATAAATATATTTTAATTAAAAATAAGTTGAATAATTTTTTTTTCTATATGTATTTTTAAGTTTTAAACACCCCTTGTATAAAGGTAAATGGTCCGATTTAAAAAAAAAAGTATGTCACGTAAAAGGAATATATACATAATATTTATCATAACAAAAACTATACGGATCCATACATTTTTGAAAACGTTATGACAGTTTTGAGTAAATAAAATGACGAAAATTACCAATTTTTAAATTTGTAATTTTTTTTTAGATTTCCCCCATTTACGGGGAACGAGGGAATTTGTTCACTTTTTTTGGATAATGCCTTCGACTAAATACGATTTGTGATCTTTTGACATATCGCTGAAAGAAATCGGTTCAATGGGAGCTGAGAAAAAGTGGTAACAGGCATAAAAAAAAACACATCATAGTAAAATTAATATCTTCTCAGCTTCACATCGAAGCTAAAAAAACAGTTGAATATGTCATAAAAGATAAAAAAAAATATATTTTAATATTACATAAGGTATTTCATTATANACACATCATAGTAAAATTAATATCTTCTCAGCTTCGCATCGAAGCTAAAAAAACAGTTGAATATGTCATAAAAGATAAAAAAAAATATATTTTAATATTACATAAGGTATTTCATTATATTTTATATTAATTTTTTTGACTTAATTTCGCCTTATAAAGCCTGTATGGGCTTTATTTTCCTCAACCTCAGAGCAACGCAACTAACGAGTATGTTTTCAATTATGCCAACGGGCACTAAATAAATAGACAATATGAAACTACGTTATATTTTCCATCTTGTACATCTGAACACTACACACAGAGTCGTGTACTAATTCTTTTTAAAATTAGAGGTACGCGTACGTGACAATCACTGTAAATAAAGTTTTGTTTGGCTTTACTTTAAGTTAAGAACAGTTTATATAAGCAATGGCTCGACGTTTTTTCCTTATTCCTTTAACAACGTTCGTCATTTATAGCTTTATTTAAAGGTTAAATAATTTTATAACAAAAATTTTTATTTAAAATTACTTATATTGAAATGCTTTAACTCAAAACTATGTAGTTACATAATTTTTTTCACCATTTAAAAAAATATACGTTTAAATTTCATTTTTGTACGCTAATGATACTATTACTACGTAAATACAAAATTTGTCTTAATTTTAGTAAAAAAATTAATCTTTTTAAATCGTTTAGTAGTTGTATGCATTTAATTATCTTAGTCTAACGCATTTCAATCAAATTACTATGTATTTAGTTTTAGTTTAGTAAACTTAAACACAAAAGCTTTTATTTATTTTTTAACATAAAGGAACAATAGTTTATTAGTTTTCAGAAGAATTAAGTCTTATTAGAAATATTCGTAGAGTGATGTCTTTAAGTAAGAGTCTAATATTAAGAAAATCAGATTATCAATCATGTGGACAGCACCAACAATGACAAAAGTCTTACTCAAGAAAAATGTTCAAAGGTAAACTTGTTATCAGTATTCATCACGGTCCATGAGCGTTCATTATTTACCAATTCATCTCAACAAAAAAATCTTTTTCGTCAATCTATTAACAAAAATCTATCTCAGATCCAATTACCCCAAATTGCATTTGCTGTAATTAACGTCATTATTTAAGTTTACATGTCAAATTTTTACTCATAACAAAAAGTTGTGATATTCATTTTATTAGTAGACTAAATAACGTTAACTTATTATACGTGTAGGTAATTTTAACACTATATCATTTCATATTTATAAATATATATATATATGTGTGTGTGTGTGTGTAAATATTAATTGTTTCGTATACTATGTATTAGAATAATCACATTAAGACAACTATTGAATTATATTAATTATATATAACTCATGCTATTGCATATAATAATATGCACTAGCTTGAGTTTATTTATAATAAAATGTTTATTCCGAAGGTTTAACTTAAGGTCTTGGAGAAAAATGTCATCAAATAATATTATCAAAAAAACAATGTATGAATTTTATATTTGTGTAAAATAATTTCAAGAAATTTTAAAATTCAAATATATTTCACTGTCTATAATAACATCACATCATTTAGTGTATTTCAAACCAATACAATCTAAATTGAACCTTCAAATATTACTACCAACTATACAAAATCTAATGTATTTGTATTTCTAACTATAAATTTAAATTTTATTTATCACCTGTTAACATGTTTACAAGAAAGTTCCTTACACTATAAAAATTAAAGTATAGTTTAACTCGTAAATCTTATATGCTTGTAAATATTATTTTCGAAGATATCACACCATTTCTGTGGAAATAAATTGATAAGTTAAAAGTATATTTTTTCATACGTATATAATCAGCTCTTAAGTACAAGTTGTGTTATTTTATATTTCTTCTATATACAACCCATTATTAAACAAAAACTCTTAATGTATGCTGTTCTATGGGTTATTGGATTTCTTTGCAAACATTGAACTAAGTGAACCCAAAGTACCGCAATAAAATTTAGTAGAACTAAAATCCTCCCCTTAGGCGACCTACATTAAGTGAATTATAGTGCAACACATAAATACATTAAAAATATAATGTAATTTCTATACTTTTCAGAGCAATATACCTTTTTTAGAAACATAAAAGTACTCAAGAAAAAACTATACTAAAATGGAAGAAATAAAATATTTCATTCTCTTTGAAAATTGAATTTTTAGGAAACAAATTTAAAGTGAGAGTATAAAGTGTCACAATGGTTGATTAGCAAATAACAAAAATAATGAAAATTATTTTATGTTTTTAGACAAATATTCACTTATAATTCTTTATTAAACAATAACTTACATATTAAAGGGATTGAAAAAATATATAATCTTCAAAAGAATTAATAATGAAAACCTCTTTCCTTTAACCCTAAATAAGTCGCTATGGAAAAATAAAAAATACTTTGTTCATTTTATGTCATCTCACGATTTTGTAAGTTTTCAATTTTTCATGCTTTCTGCACCTAGTTATCCCTTTATTTGAGTATCCTAGTCACGTAACAAATAAGAACTAACATTTATAAAAACTTGGTCATTTTGCCATTGTGTTAAACAGACTTCTGAATTTATTTTATCTTAAATACAAAATGTAATTTAATTGAACTTTTACATGAATTAATCATTTTTTAATTTCAAAACAATCTTAAATTACTTATAATTTTATAAAAAAAAAAAACAATCCAACTTAAAATACTTATAAATTTAATGGACCCATAGTTAATAATTTTGTAATTAACTTAAACAGAGTATTTTAAAATGTCTTCATCCTATCTATTTTGTTCTATCGTTTTCTGTTTAATAATTATACTTTTGAACAAAAAAAAACAAATAAAGATAATAAATTGGGTGTATTAAAGCCAAATACAAAATTTCCTTCACTTCAATTAGACTCCCAATCTCTTCCATACTTAATTTTGAAGAATTTCAAGCTAAATAATAATTATAAAATAATATCAAGAATTGTTGTTTTATTTAAAGTGATAATAATAATTATTAAATGAAATAATTTTTTTAGAATCAAAAACGCCTTTATTGACTAGAACTTGGCTAATAAGTAAGTATAAGCATACTAAACAAATAATAATAAATATTTTAAACAACACTAGGAAAAATAAGATTAAATGGCTCTCCTGAGTTAGGTATCCACTAGCTTACAGTGGCTACTGTTTCCCCACAACGGATCGCAATATTATGCTGATGAATACACCAAAGCCGTTGACGTATATAGTACCTGAGTATTTGCGCCCCATATAGTGCTAGCTAGTCTAGAGATAAGTGATATTCTTGTTTTTAGTTTAGCTGCCAGTTTCGGTGGATGGGATTTAAATGTGAGTGTGCGGTTTAAAGTTACTCCTAGTAATAGTAGCAAGTAGGGTTGGCCGCAGAAACTCACGTTTCATTTCCGAGGGACCTTCATGTTATTTAAATAGATTCTACAATTGAAATATTCTGTACTATAATCCGTGTAATTATATCCTGTAGTTTTCCATAACATACTAATATTCATAAATATTCCGTACTTAGTATCACCTATAATTTTGTTCGCTGCAATGTTGTTAAATTTCATTTTAATTCTAATTTTTTTATATGTAAATACTCGTTTATTACTAATTAGTAATAATCTCTAACATTAGAGGTGATAGAAACTAGCTCATTGCAGAATTGAAATCAACGCGAAAATTTGACCTAGAAAAGTATATTTTTGAAAGAAAATTCCATGTACCCATATATTTATTCAAAATTAACAAAAAATTATTTTCTGAAAAGTTTTGCATCAGTTTTTTAAATCAATTTTTATACACATTTGTCATAGAAGTAACGAAATATACAACTGCTTTAAAATTTTTTATAATATTTTAGTAATAATAACAATATTAAATTTTTGAATATTAATTTCAGTTATAATTATTATAATAAGAATTTATTCATATATTATATTTATAAATCAAAGAACTAATAATCAGAATATAATTATGGAAATAAGAGTTAATGTTGCTTTTGGAATAATCCATCAATTTCTTAAAATTAAACAATATCAATAGATTAGCACTGAGACGTTTCTTATGATAGTGATTTTAATCACAATCAGATGTCATCTATCTTGTTCCAACTATGCCACGTCTACACTACGCAGCGACCCCTACTGTGCTAACGTTTTTTTTTGAATTGTATTCATTAACAGAATTTTATTTTTTCTTAGATTCCTTTGCTAAATATAAATTTACTGGTAAGTACGTGGATTATTTTCATATTAAATATGTTTTAAATTGATTAGTGTAAATTTTTACTACAAGTAACTAACAGACAATGTTATAATCATATGTGCAAATAATTTAGTTTACTAAAATACTGTACTCTATGCCCTTGGGACGTAATTGCTATTGTTTTTTTATTTTTTGTTGAAATAAATATTATTTTTGGATTATACTAGGGCGGCAACAAGTATAGGACTATTGCAATTTTTTGATATTTTATTTTTAAATTATTTTAATCTAACAAACTTTATTTACAAACACTAAATAAGAATCAAAATAGAACGAATTTGTTCAATGAATACAATTTAATTTCATGGAAAAATTATATCATATTTAAATAAATGGGTGATGACTTTGTTAAATGTCTAGATTATTAAACGATTAACAGATAAATCCCAAACATTATATATAATAATAAAAATCTAACAACTTTAGATGTTATTCTAATTTTTATACATAAGTGGGACGAAAAGTACGACCGAGAAATGACTGTTGATAAAAATGGCAGCACCTACTCAACTCCAGTCATTACTTTAAATTGTTAATAACTGGTCCAAAAGTTGTTTTCGACCAGTCATTTTCTTAATTAGGTTATTTTCCATTTAATAAGCTAATTAAATAACAAGGGATGATTGAAAAAATAATTATGAGTTAATAACTCAAGAAATATGAACAACTAAAATAAATTAAACATTATTTTGATAAATATGTGTCATAATAAAATTATTTTTTTTGTTCTTATTTTTCATACTTTATAAGTATATGTACTATTTAATAGATTTAATAATTTACTACTAAGTTTTATGTAATTGTAATATATTGTTATATTATTTTAATAATTTTAATAGTACAGACATACAATCATATATGTTTTAACGTAGTTGTGTATAATTTCGACTAACTATTGTTGTTATTGGTACGTTTGTAAGGTTATGAAAACATAATAAATCAAATTTTGCCCGTAAAGGATAAATTTGGTAACTTTTATTGAAACAGTCATTACAATTCAATAATTAATGTTATTAAATAGTATATATCTAGTTTGTTATGTTTTGTTTATCATTTTTATTGTTATTGTCAACTTTTGTTGACTTTTGAGGTCATAAGATTTTTTTTTTGTTGTTAATAAAATACATGAGCTTATAGCTTGTGTCTTCTGTTCTTTATTAAAAACATGTGTATTAAAGAATCTTAAATAAAGGCATTTTCTTCTTTATTACGAATTTCTACAACTTTCATAGGTTTGAAAATAATAAAAGATCGGGTCGCCAACTTAATGGACGATAAAATATATTTTCGAATCACAGTAAGGTTTTTAAAAACAAATATAGAAAACTAAGCATCGAAATTAAATTAATATTTTTGAAATAATGAGAATTAAAAAAAAAAATATATTTTTCAATTTTTATCATAATTAAGTTAAGCAAAATATTACATTTTGTAACTGAAATCCGTTTAGCCGCTTACAGTTGATGTACACGAAAACTTCACATAACCATCCTAAACATAAAAACATGAGGCTGGTTCGGCCAGTGCAACGAAAAATATAATTACAAAGATAATACAGCGGATCCTTGAAAAAAAAATGTAATAATATTCTCAAAAAAAAAAAAATGTTACAGCGCATAACAAAACTAGCCACAGCCAGACCTTACACCCAGAGAAAAACCTCGATCTATATAATAAATTCATTGTTCAATATGATAAATATGTCATTACTATTGAATCTATGATATATTTATCAATATGATAATTTTTTTTCTTGTCTTGAACAATAATTATTTATAAGAATAATTATTTTGTTCGTATTAATAAAACATTATCATAAACCCTTGATAAAATTTCTCTATCAAAATTGATTGAGGTTTTTCTTTGGGTGTAACGCACATCGTTACTAGACCTGAAGTTCTGGTGGAAATGCTCTGGATAGACTTTAGAGGTAGGGGTAGATAGATTGTGAAATAGTTTCTAAAATTATCAAGAAAATTTAAAATTAAGATTTATCAGAAGGTGACAATGTAGTTGATAAGTAGTGCATATGACGTCGTGAGGATAAAAGAGAGAGGTAAGTGTACACACAAATGCTGTCAATGAGCCGTTTCGAAGTAGTGCACGGCACAAAAATCTTATTATGATTGCTGTAGATAATAAACGCCGCACAACACGCAGTTGGCTCAACAAAAGTAAATAATTATTAACATATTAAAAAAATATGCAAAATTGAGCGGTACCTTTTTGTTACGTTACACAATGTATTTTGATTTTAATTTATATTTTTAAACAATTTATTAAATTATTCAATTATATATAATGTTTTAAGTGATAGTGTTTTTATATATTTAGTCTTACTTATTATATATTGTTTATGACACCTATTGTTTCAGTTAACATTATAAATATAATTTGTTTTTTTTTTATATACTTAAAAAGTTCTGCCTACTAAAGCCTAAATTAAAAATCCCATGAATGTTATATTTGTTATATATTATATATTTCACGGTTATAACATTTCATTAAAAATATTGTTTGTACATCTAACGTGTTACGAAGACGTTATCTCTAAATAATCCGGAATATTCCTACCAAACATACATACGTTACAAGGGGATGTGTATACAGTATTTGAAGGAAACATACAAACAATGTACAATATGAGTACAAACCATAATTTTTTATAAGTTTTGAAAAAAAACTGTTATTAACAAGCCCGAGGATATTCCCTTTACACCGAAGTAACAATGTATGGGATATTTCACGTCGCCATAGAACATTTAAAGAACATAAATGGTACATAACATTGCTAAGAGGGCAATCTTATTTTGAATTATGCGCAATCGTCCCAAAGGTGTAAATATTCTGCATATAATCATTCTGTTGGTAATCGTGATGGTAATTGTAATTGTTACACGGTGTGGGACAGTGTAGCCGAGTTAGTAATGCCTAATGCACACTGTCTTGGGTTCGAGACTAGGTTAAGGGTGGCTCCGTTTTCTGAGCGAGAAATAAGCTCACTATTTAGAGTCGCCATCCTTTTCTCCGGCAACAGACTAACCACCCATCTTAATGTATCCATAGTTAAGAAACTCCCTTTTAAGAGGAAGCCGCAATGGACTCTCAACGAGTCGTTAAAGCCAAAAAAAATATTATCGCGCCATTAGAATTTTTTTATTTCATAGAAAAACATTTTTTTTATGACTTTTAACTCAATGTATCTAATAATTTTATAATTTTGGTAGTAATAAAATATTAAGGCTTCATATAAAAAAGTGTACCTCTCAATGATAACGATCGCATATTGTTATATTTTAGTTTATTGAACTCTAAATTTTTATTTAAAATGAAAAATATATTTAAAATTATAATCTCGTTAAATAGGCTCATAATATCTACATTATTTAAAACTATAAAATAATTATTTATATAGAATGATTACAATACCGCGAATCACTCAATTATTCGGAAAATAAAAATTAAATTGAGAACTTCATTTTTTATTTCTTTTAGTAACATGTTTTTCTCAACTTATCAACCATGATAAGTATGATGGTATGTTTTAACTCATCCCTTATACATTATACGAATGTCAAATGGTAACATAATTAATTAGCTTATTTATTAGATTATGATCTTATAAAGAAAATTGATTAGTTAATAACAATTTATGACCATTACTTCGGCAGTTATTGACACTTTTATACCTAAGGAGAAGGTGTGCAGCTGAGAAATGTCTAGTGATAAAAATAACAATACCTGTGCCTTACTTCCAGTCATTATTTTAAATCGGTTTCACATTTTAAATAGCATTATCTAGTTTTATTTTTATAAATTTAATGATAGAACAGTATAGTTTTTGGTGTTAAAACTTTTCTAAAAATAGTTCTAATTGAATTTTATAAGGTATTTAAAAAGTGAACTAAACGGTAAACTATATATTTTATTTTTCTCAATTTTTAACAAAATTAAAAGCAACAACAATATGATTTGCACCTTCACAAGTTTTAAAATTTGTGAAGAAAAAATCAAAATTTTTGGGGTTTTAATATTTCTTAATAAAAACAAAACGAAGACTAAATAATATAAAATTATACTGTGCGCTTTTAAGTATAAAATTAATTTTAACTTATTTGTTTAAAACATTTTTAAACAATTAACCTAAAAGGTTGTGTTGGTTTAAATTCAACGGCCATTTTTAATGTATATTGTTATTAATTATACGTATACACACACCAAGATAAATAATTACTATGTATTTCAGATTAAAATAATTCACAAAGTAGTCATTTTTTTTTTTTGCGAAAATGTTTTGATAATAACTATTTATTATACATTAATTATTGTTAACATGAGTCTATTATTATGAATTTATAATATTGTATTTAAAAAAATGTTTAACCTTTTAAACATTTTAAGCTGTAATCATATTTTTAAGGGGTTCGTCTTACCAAGTTTACCCTTAAGTCTAGAATAATTTTAATATAGTTTATTGACATTAATTATATTTTATTCAATGTTCCTTTTCATAAAAATTTTGAAAGATGCGTGTATATCATAAAATTATTTTTTAAAAACATTAGCATAACTAATTTTAAAGAAATGAAAAAAAAAATATTAGAATGCATGTACTTTTTATATTCGAGTAACTTTTAATCATTTACATGTATAATACAATATGAATAAAAACTTTCCACCCACGCTGATTTTCTTTGTTTCAAGTCAACGTACGCACGTAATATGCGTATAAAAACGTCCATTTTATTTTAACGGCATACTTATAAGGGTTTTAATAAAATACAATGGCAAATATTTTACAGGAAAACGTTATTATTATGTTCACTTAATTCAAAACTTACAATACAAATTAAGCCATTCCAAATGAAAATGTTCAACACAAAGTGTTAACTCATTTTTGAGTTGGTATATTGAACTACGTCTCGTTATAAGTTTTCTAAGAGAAAATGCAACTAACCCTTCAACAGTATGTCGTAGTTATTATTTCAAAGTTAATCTAGTTTGAAGTATAATCGTCTTTTTTCTTACACTTGGCTAAATTCTATGTATTTAATGATATTTTCATCTACTCCTTTTTGATGACTCGAAAAGTTACAAGAAAAGAATAAAATATAAACACACTGTATGTGTATATATGGCACATTGTTTGTCACAAAAACAGGAAAATTAAACTTATAATGTATGTTTTTTTAATGCAACACTAAAAAAAAGTAGAGTGATTTCCAAAGCACACCTTTTACGTGCATTTTTTTTTCAAGTAAATTTATTTGACCAATTAATGTATCTTTGATTAATTATTTGATAGATTATACGTAAAACCTAATAAAACTAGAAATTGAAAATAATTTATATTATATTCAACGAACATTTTTTAATAAATTGATTTATGTATCCTAGTATACTGTGTTTGATTCTTTCAAAAAAAATGTTTAACTTTGGATAGTTTTGATGACCAATCTAAATAGAGTATTTTAAAAAATTGCCGTTTTCATTACTAATAATAGAATTAATTCTTAACGCGACCAATATTTACTATATATAAAACCCTTGTAATACTATTTTAAAATGCATACCTCTTTCTTAAATAATCTTTGCCAAGCAAACTGTTTGTTATGTGCTTCTGTTGGGAGCTTACATTTACATTTACATTTAAGTAAGATTTAATGAACGCCAGCAGTCGACCTAAAGTTTTACAAAATGTATATATTTTTTATTTGTTGTTTTGTATGTATTTATAGTTTACCTAATGGAACCGAACATTTAAAAAAAAAAATGTATTTTAAATCATATGAAAATGAACTACTCTATAATAAAATATGAACACATATTCAGAATGATGCAAAATATTATTATAATTTGTGTTTTTAAGATACAGAGTATTTTAATAAATCGTATAAGTATAGATTTTTAGCAGGTAATAAAATATGTTATGTATATTCTATAAAGAAAAAAGTGTTTACGGGTGATCAATCTTGAGTAAAACTCATTTTCTTAGAAACTATTGAACAATTTTAATTTTTGTAATGAGAAGAATTATTTTATTTAAAAAAACTCTACAATGATAAGTATTTCAATATTTTTGTTTATCCTTTCCATATTAAAAAAAACTTAAATTTAATTTTCTTAAATGAGAATCCTTATTTTTAACTTCATAATACAGTTGAAAAAATATTATAAACAATTTTGTTCTTATCAATTAATATTTTGTTGTTAAATATAACAAAAGTATACATTTTCCATTTTGTCTCATAAACAACTTTTTATTGACTAAGGTATTACCCAAAATACAGAAATATTATTTTTAATGCTTATGTTACTTATTAATAGTTGCATATATTTTCGTATTCAACACAAGTTAACTATCGTATGTTGTATGTCACTTTGCACAGTGGTCCAAAAACAAAAAAACGTGATCGAAATTAATTATGTCCTCATTATAGCCAAAATAACCCCAAAAATATTAAACCGTATGTTTTTGAGGGTGCCGATTTCAAAATTGACATTTTCATTAGAATACCCCATGTTTATAAAGTTAAAGTTTATTTTATTTTTATTAGAATTTTTGTGTTGCTAGTCAATTCATACATTTTTATGAGCATAAAGTCCGGATTTGTCATTTAATTTTGAATGAAACTCTCATTTGAAATATTGAAGGCGCAACCTGAATGTCTTCATTTACTTATTTTTGGTTTTTTATGCTTCTTCCGACAATAATATTTACAAGCTCTATTCTTTGCATCAATTTACCAATAATTTATTTCAATACATTTTTCAATGTAATTATTAATATTTCATTGTTAAAATAATAATAGTATCTATTGTATTTACCATGTGCAATGTACTTTAAAAAAAATTAAATAGAATCGAAAATAAACTTTTCCTTGACTCGTAAAATAATTATTTTCAAAGAAATATAAAATCTGAACTCAAAAACATTTAGTTTAATATATTTTATAATGTTTCATTTCAAAATTTAGACAACTTGTTAGCCATTTTTTTAGCCTAAATCCTTCATTACTCCTAAGTATTCCAATCTATGCAGCTAATTTTTTTAATCGATTCTATACGTCATAAACTAAAATTTTGTACAGTATCGGAAATTTCCCATTGATTCTTTTTTTTTTATATTAAAAGATTTAAAAAAAATTACTGAAAAATTGTGTTTACTTTAATTAAATTACTAAATAAAAAAAGGAGTTATAAATATAATTAAATTAAACCCCGAATTGTGTGATTTGACATAATATAATTAACTTGGAACAGTTTTCATTTATTAACCGTGCAAAATTTTTTTTAAAGATAAGTATTAAAATTTTTTTAAGTTAAAAAATAACTGTATTTGTTGACTCAACTGCTCTAGAAATAGATAAATAAGATTTTTTTTTGTTTATGTGCTATATTACTTTATTAAAGACTAATAAAGTAATATAGCACATCTACAACAGATTCAAAAAAATCGATTATGTTTTTCAATTTTAGACAATACCGTGGTGTGAAAATTTTACATTGATAACTATCACAAAATATTATGGATGATCTATTAAAATAGATTATTCATACTTTTACTGTTAAAAAAAACCAAATGATTGATAAATTTTTACATTAAATCCAAATTTTAAAATACAAACGCTTGATAGAATAAAAAAAAATTATTAGAAGAAAATTATTTGTAATTTTTTTCTATCATATTCTCAGTTAAAAATAGTTGTTATTTTTATACTAATCAAGACCAAAAAGTTTTTATTGAAGGAATGTAATAATCAATGCCGTTAAATTTTCTGCTTAGATTTTACTAAATTATCAAACATTAATGTAAGATTTTATTCCTTTATAGATTATATTTGGTTTTAAAATTACATTCTGCATAACATTATGAACACATCTTTTAAAGTCCATGTAACAATACAGTATAACCCAACCAATTTCTGTGCGATTACTATAACGGCAGAATCGCTCTTATGAACTACACCTGTTGGTAACAAGGTTACTTAAGCTTATAGCTTAAATGTAATTTGACAATTTCCTTTAGTTACTTCACTTGTATAAATCAATGAATTACTATCACCATATGTTTTCCATTATAACTATTACGAATAATTTAAAAATAATTTGATAAAGACATATTTAATTTGCAACAGCACTTTTTTGTGAAAAAATTTATTAATAAATCGAAAATATGTCACTAACGTATTGCAATAAATATATATATATATCAAAAAATCCTATTATCTCATAATATTACATTATATAAAAATTATTGGTATAATTTTAATTATATTTTCATACAAGTAATGAGTAATAACAAATAAACTCATTAATATTAAAATAATAATACATTTTTGGTAAACAGTGAGTATATCACATTGAAAATCAGGGATGTTCAGAGGGTCTGAACCCCAGACACCGGTATTTATGCATTAATTAATATTTAGGATAATATTATTTAGGATACGTATTTCAACAATTATATTCTTTGAGGACCCCTCCAAAAAACTGTCAAAAATCTGCCATTGATGCAAATGCAAATAAACGACTAATTTATTGATAAAACTTATAAATAGCAACGTTGTATTACTTATTTCATATAATTTAATTTTTTTTAACAATAATTACGTACTAATTATGTAAAATGACTCTTAACATAATTTTAATAAGATATTTATTCACATTTAAAACTTAACACACAGCGATATGTTATTTTTTCGTACAAGTTTAGTAAGTATAATGTAACTTTCACACATAGCTACAAGTTACAAAAAATCTCTTATAACCTCTTTAATTCGTATTCTTTAAAAATACATAGTCAACATAAGTTCCAACAAGTTTTTAAAAAAGTAAAATTAAACGCACTACGTACTATTCTTGCTTATACACAATCAATTTCAAAATTAATTAGAAAATACACAAAAAAACTACGGAAACTAACATTACCTTATATGTTTTGAATTGTGCAGAATAAGGGTTTTTAGTTAATTCGCAAAATTGAATTATTTTGCAAAAAAACAATAATACCAATAAAAATTTTAAAGTTAAGGTATTTATATAATAATGAATAATTTACATAATTACTATAATTGTAATTAAAAAAAATCAGTTTGTCAATTGTCTATGCTAAACATCTAGTCAACCTAAAGCGACCTTAAAATAAATCCAATTAGGTTTCTTCTTATATAGAGTTGACACATTTTATAACGACAGCAATGACATAAAATAAGTCAGGGCAATAAACAAATTAAAATGTACATTAGATTTAAAAAAAACGTTAACACATAAATCAAATATTGTGTCATTGTTTTAGGCGCCTAATTCTTATAACATTTCTTTATCAGGCTTTTTAATGTAGTTAATCATTTGGCGTTTAATTATTTTATTCTATAAAATAAAGTGGGCTTATATTCATAGTATGTATAAGTACTTACTGATTACTTTGAATAAATTTTTTAAATGGATAAACTTTAAAAACTTAACAATTCATTCACTTATACATTTTCCCAACTACTATTTAAGAATTAAATTACACTACTCCATTATATTAATGACGATGATTAAATGGAAACAGATAAATTTCGTAAAAGAGTGATAAACGTCTCTAACAAAACGTATACCCGTACAGTACTGAAAGACTATTACAGAAAAGCCCGCGCGGACTACTACCGATATCATGGCGTAATCGTTCGGATCATAGTAGCCATAGCAACGTCATCGCCGTGACCGCCGCCACTGACGCCGGTACAGTATACCTGGTATTTGGTAAGCTATGCAATTAATTTAAGCTAGCATATGACAACTATATTCAATAGATATTAAAATTTATTCAGGTTGTATACAATTTTATATAGTTATAGTTTAATATTTCTGTTTATTTTAACACCAACATTTATATAACTCTCAATTCCTACATTTTCTCTCAAATATCTGATCATTATTACTATTATTGAACAAAAAAAATAACAAATGAGATCTCACTTAAATTAAAGAATCATGATCTCCATAAATGCCATGAAATAAAAATAATTAAACATGATAGGACACTTTAAAACCATAATCGAAGAGTAAACATTCAAAAATATCTACAAATCTCTCGTGAAATACACATCGAAATTTTGATAAAAATAAATACAGATAGTGAGCATAGTAGATTTAAGTTCAATAATATAACCTTGTTACACGACACTGAATTACACATAATTTTCTATATAGCAATTATCAATTTACTAATCAATATTATTTCAAGTGTCAATAATAATAAATAAAAACTCGTGTCGAGTAAGATATATTAAAACTTCAAAAGATCACAAATCGTATCTAGTCGAAGACATTATACTCAAAAATTGAAAAAAATTCCTTTGTTTCCCGTAAATGGAGGAAATCTCCAAAAAAATTACAAATTTAAAATGGGTAATTTTCACATTTTTTCAATTTTTTTACTTAAAACTGCTATAACTTTTTTAAAAATGACTAAATCAATAAATATATTTTTTTTTATAGATGTACTATGTCTTTACTTATAATTTGGTATATTTTTTTATAAATGTGAATTTTTCCCTGCCCAAAAATGGAGTTTAAAATAACAACTTTTTCACAAAAAATTAACTTTTTCAACTAAACTTTTGAAAGTGTTCCGGAAAGTCTGACACTTTTATACATACCTTAAATTAAATCTAAAGTAATATACTTTTTTATGGAAAAAAACTTTCGGACTTTATTTTGTCTTTACGGTAAAAACAGACATTAAAGTTAATAAAAGAATTACGATTTTTATAAAAAAATTCTTTTTTATATTTTTAACTTTATAATACTATAATTTTTTTGAAAAATGTATGGATCAATATAATATTCTTTTATAGATGCATTTTGTCTTTATCTATCATTTGGTATATTATTTTTTATAAATCTGAACCTTTATCTGCCCACAAGGGGGACATAAAATGACAGCTCTTTCGCAAAAAATTAACTTTTTTAACTTAACTATTAAAAGTGTTATGAAATCTATGAAACTTTTATATATATCTTAAATTAAAGATATTTTAATATACTTTATTATGGAAAAAAAAATGTTGGAATTTATTTTGTCTTCACGGTGAAAATAGTTACTAAATGCTATTTTTGTGTAAAAATTCTCGATTTTACATTTTTAATTTTAAAATGCTATAACTTTTTGAAAAATGTATGGATCAATATAATTTTTTTGAGATAAATACTATTTAAGTAAAAACATTTCTCTTTATATATTTATATATTATAAATATATTTATTTATTCATATATTACACTTATAAATCATAAAACTTGTAATCAGGATATAAAAGAGGAAATAGGAGATCATGTAGCTTTTGGAATAATCCACCAATTTTTTAAAATTAAACACTAATTACAGATTTGCATCGAAGCGTTTTTTATAATAATGATTTTAATCACTGTCAGATATCATTATACTTGACCCAACTATGCCACATCCCCACAGTGCCGTGACCTTACTGTGCTATGCCTTAAAAATATCAACTCCCCGATATGCGATAAGCCACTGCAGTGATACTACAGTAGGAGCTAAAAATTTAACTAACTAACTTTGAAATGTAACTAATCTTATAATCTATTGTTAAAAAAAAATAATGAATATACGTGGAGTAATATTCAAAATTTTATACATAATTATATCAACAAAAATATTATATAAATTAAATTATGTTTCTGATAAGTAGAAATAAAAGTGTTTTCTTTTCCTTTTGTTAGTCTCACACAAGTTATAAAAAAATTATGTTGTATTCATGTTAATATTTATATCATCATATTTTTTTATAACAGCAATTAGTTACGAAAAAACAGATAAAAATAACTCTGTACATTTAAGTATTCTAAAAACATTTAACAGTATCAAACAAAGACAACATCTCATTATTTTTCAAATTTAATAAATAAAAAGAATTATATAATAAAAATACAAAAATAATATTTTAATTTTATATAGTAGTTTATAACATAAATGTCTAATGGTAACAAGTGATGGTAACATAAAACACTTTGGTTAATGTGTTTGAGCAATTCAAATAGACTAAAATTTTAACCATATTTTTAAACAAAAATGGCATAAGCAAAGTAAATAAAATATTCATAGTTACTCATTAATAAACGATTTATTTATAGATTGATTGACGTTGTAGTTCAAATAATAAATCATCTTCTAATTTATCAAGAGCTGCACTGTTATCATAACCTAATTCATATTTTAATTCAGTCTTAAGATTTTCAAAACCTGGCCCTAAATCTCTTCTTTGCGCATTGTATCCAATTAAAGCTAGAGACCACAAAAAAATGTATATTATATATTTAATATTTATAAGTAAAAAAGTATTTTCAATTTTTAAAATTAAAAAAAATTACCATCATTAAAAATATCCAACTGATTTTGACCAGCATTGTTATCGTCACCAGATGAATAAGATGGATAATGTGTTGTAATTTCATGTAATAACTGACCAAACTGTGGCTGCTCTTGATTTTGTTGAACTTGCTGTTCATATGAATCAATTGGTTGTATTGGTGGTAAATATGTCGGTGGTTGTTGAGTGGAAGAAGGATACTGAGGACATCTAGGATCAGGAGAACCGGGATAACACACAGGAGATGAATCAGTTTGAGTAGGAATGGGTTTTGGACATCGAGGATCTTCAGAACCAGTGAAACATAAAGGAGGAGAAATATGGTAAGGATTTGTACCATTACAAATACAAACGTTTGTAGAATGATTTAGTGGTATTTGATTAGTTGGAACAATCGGTCTTGAACACCTAGGATCACTAGAACCTGAAAAACATATTGGAGAAGAAGGATTTTGACATCTTGGATCTGTAGAACCAGAATAACAGACAACTTCAGATGTAGTTGGTGGTAAATAAGTAGGGGATGTTGGTAATGGAGAAATTTGTGGACATTTTGGATCAGGAGATCCTGGATAACAAACTGGAGCCGGCGTAGTTGGTGGTAAAGTTGGTTTTGGACACCTTGGATCTGGTGAGCCTGGATAGCAAACTGGAGCCAGTGTTGTTGGTGGTTGACTTGGTTTTGGACATCTAGGATCATTTGATCCCGGGTAACACACAGGGCCAGAGGACGTTGGAGGTAAATATGTAGGCGAGGTTGGTAGAGGGGAAGGTTTTGGGCACCTTGGATCTGGTGAGCCAGGATAGCACACTGGACCTGGTGTTGATGGTGGTGAAGTTGGTTTTGGACATCTTGGATCTGGTGAGCCTGGATAGCAAACTGGACCTGGTGTTGTTGGTGGTTGAGTTGGTTTTGGACATCTAGGATCATTTGATCCTGGATAACACACTGGAGGGGGTATTGTTGGTGGTTGGGATGGTTTTGGACATTTTGGATCTGGTGAGCCTGGATAGCAAACTGGACCTGATGTTGTTGGTGGTGAAGTTGGTTTTGGGCACCATGGATCTGATGAGCCTGGATAACACACTGGACCAGGTGTTGTTGGTAGTGGAGTTGGTTTAGGACATCTAGGATCTGGTGAGCCAGGATAGCACACTGGACCTGGTGTTGATGGTGGTGAAGTTGGTTTTAGGCACCTGGGATCTGGTGAGCCTGGATAACACACTAGACCTGGTGTTGTTGGTGGTGAAGTTGGTTTTGGACATCTAGGATCATTTGATCCCGGGTAACACACAGGGTCAGAGGACGTTGGAGGTAAATATGTAGGCGAGGTTGGTAGAGGGGAAGTTTTTGGGCACCTGGGATCTGGTGAGCCTGGATAGCAAACCGGACCTGGTGTTGTTGGTGGTGAAGTTGGTTTTGGGCACCTTGGATCTGGTGAGCCAGGATAGCACACTGGACCTGGTGTTGTTGGTGGTTGAGTTGGTTTTGGGCACCTGGGATCTGGTGAGCCTGGATAACACACTGGACCTGGTGTTGTTGGTTGTGGAGTTGGTTTTGGACATCTAGGATCTGGTGAGCCTGGATAACACACTGGACCTGATGTTGTTGGTGGTAAATATGTAGGCGAGGTTGGTAGAGGGGAAGGTTTTGGGCACCTTGGATCTGGTGAGCCTGGATAGCAAACCGGACCTGGTGTTGTTGGTGGTGAAGTTGGTTTTGGACATCTTGGGTCTGGTGAGCCTGGATAGCAAACTGGACCTGGTGTTGTTGGTGGTGAAGTTGGTTTTGGGCACCTGGGATCTGATGAGCCTGGATAACACACTGGACCTGGTGTTGTTGGTGGTGGAGTTGGTTTTGGACATCTAGGATCTGGTGAGCCTGGATAACACACTGGACCTGATGTTGTTGGTGGTGAAGTTGGTTTTGGGCACCTGGGATCTGATGAGCCTGGATAACACACTGGACCTGGTGTTGTTGGTGGTGGAGTTGGTTTTGGACATCTAGGATCTGGTGAGCCTGGATAACACACTGGACTAGGTGTTGTTGGTGGTGGAGTTGGTTTTGGACATCTAGGATCTGATGAGCCAGGATAGCACACTGGACCTGAAGTTGTTGGTGGTTGAGTTGGTTTTGGGCACCTGGGATCTGGTGAGCCTGGATAACACACTGGACCTGGTGTTGTTGGTGGTGAAGTTGGTTTTGGGCACCTTGGATCTGATGAGCCAGGATAGCACACTGGACCTGGTGTTGTTGGTGGTGGAGTTGGTTTTGGACATCTTGGGTCTGGTGAGCCTGGATAGCAAACTGGACCTGGTGTTGTTGGTGGTTGAGTTGGTTTTGGACATCTAGGATCATTTGATCCCGGGTAACACACAGGGCCAGAGGACGTTGGTGGTAAATATGTAGGCGATGTTGGTAGAGGGGAAGGTTTAGGACACCTGGGGTCTGGAGAGCCAGGATAGCACACTGGATCTGGTGTTGTTGGTGGTGAAGTTGGTTTTGGACATCTTGGATCTGGTGAGCCTGGATAGCAAACTGGACCTGGTGTTGTTGGTGGTAGAGATGGTTTGGGGCATCTAGGATCATTAGATCCTTGATAACAAAATGGTACAGAAGGTGTTGTTTGTTGTGGATATGGAGTTGGGCTTATGATTGTTGGTGGTAAATTTGGTTTTGGACACTTTGGATCATTTGATCCTGGGTAACACACTGGACTTGGTGTTGTTAGTGGTGAAGATGGGTTTGGGCACCTTGGATCTGGAGAGCCAGGATAGCATACTGGACCTGGTGTTGTGGTTGGAGATGTTGGTCTCGAGCACCTAGAGTCATCTGAGCCGGGGTAACATTCGGGAACAGATGATGTTGGTGTTTGTGCACATCTTGGATCTGAAGAACTTGGATAACATTCGGGATAGTTTGAGGTTGAGGATAATGATGCTTGACATTTTTCATCTGGACAACTTCCCAAACACAACTAAAAATGTAGTTTTATGATAGATGTTATTTTTTTGGTTTTTTATTGTTATACTTTTGCTTAATTAATTTAACTAAATTTTTTTTTTCAATAATTCGTTTTTTATAAAAATCAAAAAAAATATTTTTCTGTAGTCATACAATATCAAAATTATTTTAATAATTAAATTCATCTAATTGTTGATTATATTTTAAGTTGTAGGATAATCAGGTTGGGTTGGGTTTTGAAGCACATTTTATAATTTGATTTACTTACTTCTACATTACAGGTTAGGAATACTTGTTGTCTATCGGGGAATTTAAATGCGGTTACATTAGTATAACCGATTGTAGTAATGCCATTTTGATCTACGGTTTGTTGTTTTTTCCAATGTGATATCAATTTCTTCCTTCTGAAATATTGTATAGAATTATTAAAAATATTATGACGTTCATATAATAATCATTAATGTTGGAAGATTTCTTTTTTATATATTTTTAATTCCACATCAAAATTTATGAGAGTTGAAAATTAGATATAGGACAACCTTAATATAATACAAAAAGGCAATGCATAAATAAATTATTATATTTTCAATTTATAAATAATACATTAAAATTACAATTTAAATTAGCGATATATTAAGGTTGGTTAGATAATTATTGAAAATAAAGAGACTACATTCTAATTTATATATTATAAACCAACAAATTGAAAAATTAAAAAAACAGTGATTTTTAAATCAAAATAATATTTTTTGTCTAAATTCGAGGATTGTTTACATACAAAAGACAAGTCATCAAGTCAATTTATTATTTTTTTTTTACTTATAGTATGTGACATAAGTAAATTTAACTTATGTTTAAATCTCGTATTATTTTCACAACATATTCAAAAGTTGCAATTTTGAATCTCTTCCTATAGGCAGGTAAAGGGTCAGATTTTCAATATATTTATAGCAAATGAAAGGCAAAAACCTTATGTAATTATAAAAAAAAATTATTTTGTTTTGTTCATGATTAAACAAATTATAGTTGTTTTAAGTAAAAAAAGTTAAAATTTACCAATTTTAAAAATCAAAACATTTTTAGAGATTTCTTCTATTTAATGAACACGAAAGAAATTTTTTAATTTTTAAGGGCTATAAAATTAGATACAATTCTTGATATTTTAACGTATCGTTAAAAAATATTGGTCCGATTACAGCTGAGAAAAAATGGCGAGAGTCATAAAAAAAAATCGCCATTAATACTGATAAGTAATTTTATAATCATAAAAATTGATTTCACACAAAAATCATCCATTTATTTAATAATAATGTTAAAGTGGCCTATTCAGATGGGAGGTTTATTAGCCATTAATATGATATTATTGTACAGAGTGATTTCAATTACTTGATTAATCTATTGCTTTTCTAATGAAGCAGTCCAATTATCTAACTCAAATCCACAACTATAAACTTTTAACACTGATAAACTATTATCATCTAAACTATTTTTACGATACTGATTGAATAAAATCATACTTGGGACATCCATTAGAATCAGTCAATTGAATATTTGTGGTGGTTGGTGCTTCATAATTATCATTATCGTATGCCCAACATTCTCTCACTCTGACATCATAAGGGTCATCTGTACTTTTGACATATACTAATAAGGAGAGTTGTTCTCCGATTTTAATTATTTTATCCACTGGAGAAGTCTAAAACAAATTTGGTTATAATTTTATTTTTCATTTTTCATTAAAATCAATCATGTATGGTTCAGAGTTAAAGTTTCTTGCGATTGTCAAGAAAATAGATCTGAGATGAGAAGCTAAGATAGATGAGTGTAGTGACTAGAGAAGATAGGATAAGGAGCGAACATATAAGAGGTAGTAAATGTGTAGTGTAAATCGTGGATTAGATGAGAGAAAATAGACTTGGAAGGTTTGATTATGTTATAAAGAGTAAAGAATCGGAAGCTATAAGAACATTTATGAAAATTAATATGGAAGGAAGAAAAGAAATAAGAGGAAGACCAAAAAAAGAAATAAAGGGATGTTAATGAATGCGATATTAAGACAGCTGATGTGTGCGTAGATGATGTGAAAAATCGTGCTAAGTAGAAGTTTCGGATAAGGGTGGCCAACCTCCAAGTAGTTGGGATTAAGACAAGGTAAAAGAAGTAGAATACTTTTTTATTATAATTTCAAAATTTCTCACATTTGGATACTGTCCTCTTTGTATATCCATCCAACATTGTAAAGTTCCTTGGTCACCAGATGGAACTGAAACTACTTCTAACATATCAACTACAATGGGTTTGAAACGTACTCTTTTGCCTGTTCCAGGTTTTGTTTCAGAAGGACATGACACTTTTCTAGCTAAATCCCATGCTTCCTGTAAATAGATATTATTTATTTATGTTTAATGTCCTATCAAAAGAGAACTTTAAGAATTTAATTTAAAATAACAAAATATGACTTGGAAAATCATAAACTCTGAAGGACTGAATAATTTCAGCTAGTTGATCGATATGTCAAAATAATCATTACAACATTATACAAACGAAATCCAACCCAACCAATCTAAATCCATAAGATTTAAAGGGAAAATTTACTCTATCACATATATCATATAATTTCAAATTTTATGAGAATTCCAAATGAAAAAATATTAATTTTTCTGAAAGTCGCAAACCAAAATAAAAATACAATATGTAAAATAGTTAATTATTCAAAACTTGATTAAATAAAATAAAGTTGATTGAGTTTTAATATATTTTTAAAATAATAAGTTAAACTATAAATTAGGTTATATAAAGGTTGCTTACTTGAATGGTTTCATCTGTTTGAATAATGAGGGTATTTTCTATTGAACCTAAGTCACAATTTCCACTATCTTCACCAGATGATCCACATGAGTCATTAACTAGAGGTTGGCAATCTTCTACTGGTATTTTGAATTGGAATACACTATTTCCAGAATTGCTTTCGACAAACCTTAAACATATATATTTTTTATTTATTGTCATCATTAATTTATAATAAGATACTTAAATATTTTTTAATATTAATTTACAAATAATCTCATCAATTATATAAGTTTACAACCTACTGTAAGCTGAAATATTTATATTCCAATAAGTGAAATATCAAAATAAATAATATCAAAGTTTATTATTTTGGCATAGCAATAATTTATTAATAAGTCGACTTAGGAAAAAATTTGTATTTATCAGCTATTAATTAATTTTTAACATCGCCCCTTATTTAATTAGCATATAAAACTAAAAAATTATGTATTAACATTATACATTAAAAATATTTTTGTTTATTTAAAACATTTTCAATACTTCAAATGTTATGACGATTATAAGTATAAATTGGGATTGATGCTGGGTATAACTATTTATACTATTAGATAATTTTCGGTCGCTTTTCTCCCACCACTATAAAAATGTTAATAACTTTCTATATCACTCTAAATGTATATCTTTAAAAATTATATGGTGAAGATACAAATGTTTTTTGTTTGAAAGGGAAGTGAAAAATTCCCCCGAGACGAAACACTAATAACGCCACTGTTAAGAATATACTTAATCTTTAAGTAGTTTATATAGACATATATTACAATTGCCCACTGAAATACACAAGTAAAAACTTTATACTAATGAATTATGAAGTAGTTATAAAAAATAAAAATATTTCAAATTAAAATGTTCTTTTGAAATATTTCGTATGATAGAATTCAGACTTAAATCACTAACTTTGTGCATATTATTTTACTTTTTTTTTATGATTAATTTATATTTATTTTTTAATTTTACTAAATGTAACATAATTTTATCTTATCAAAAATTTTAGTAAGCGTATAAAATAAAATTATTAAAACAATTTCATTGGATAAATGACAATGAATTTATTTTATAATGCTCATGTAGCAATAAAAATGAAAAAATTATCATTAACCTTAAGTTTTTCTACTGCTAATAATAATTTATAACTAATAAAAATCAATTTTTTATTAAATAGCTTTGCTGACCTGCATTTTGGATCATCGTGGTGACCTTTACTGTATATAACACCATTAAATGGTTCTAAAAATTCAATTTCTACAAAAATTGAATTTTCTGTGGAGGCTGCTGCACAATCTACTCGAATACCTTTTAACAGTACTTTGTGATCAAGACTATTCTCGTTATCATGCCCGTCTTGCCGCACGAATCGATTGGCCATTATAACTGAAGACGGATTCATCATTATAACGCCGGAATTTTTACTATCCGAGTTGGTGCCAGTAATAAGTCTTCTGTCGGCCTAAAAATTAAATTATAAAATATAAAAACTGACTAATATTCCTTATAAAATTTACATGATTACGATTCGTAAAAAATGTAATTTTAATGAATCAGATGTTAATGAAATTATGAAAAAAACTTTTTTTACAGTTTATCTATTTTACTGAAGAACATAACTATTAAAGAAAATCACATAAATATAATAATAATGTTTCTTTGATATAATGTATTATTTTTATTACTAGTACAAATACAAAATGACAGAGGAGTAACATAAAATTTATAACCATACGTTTTATGTTATGATTAGTTCCTAGAATATTCAAAATAATTCTGTTATCGTGATATAAATTCATATATTTATGATTTTGTTTACATGTGACATGTATTCAATTAATCAATCATGAAGTATTTTATATGTTAATCATTCATATCTTAAAGGGATAGCTACTTGATTTTTTAAAATATAAACATACATAATTTATTAATTTATTTGTTAGATATATATTTAAAAAATAAAGACTTGTCAATAACAATTTTTGAATCAGCGTTTTGGAAGTTTCGAGCATTTTTATTATCATTTTCGAAAATAGCTGTATTATCATCACCACGCTAAGTTTTCTAGAGGGACTATTAAAGTGCCAGGAGGATATAGCTCCTCCTGAATTATACCTCAGCACTAAGAGAAAATAATAAGATCTTGTTTTAAATTATGAAAAAGATTATTATTTAAGCACATTCTAATCCTCAATGTTAAATATTTCTGTACAAGTTATGAACATATTCATTGAGTCACTCAAATTTACAACAAATAACAATTTTGATTATTTTTTCCTATAAAGCGTGCATTTTTAAAATACACCAAAAATCATTTTAAAATTAATGCAATATCATGTGGACTTGATCACCAATTGAAATGGCAGTTAAATCTATGCTGCGTTTATCACGATTTAATAACAGCAACCGCATGTGCAGACGTCATGCCCTCTTGTCTACATAAAAACCGCGTGTGGACGTTTTTAGCGCTATTGTTTCCGGTAGAGAAAGTGTTGACGGCATTGATCAAAGGCATACTACGCATTAAGGGTTAACATAAAAGTTACATTTAAATAAAAATAAAATTACCACTCACCCACTCACGTTATAGTCGTTGTTCATGGGTTAAAGGTTGTTTGTAGATCGGTCGTGTGAAAGGTACACGACAAATCGTCACGGCGCATTTAAGAAGCTTGAAAACGCGATTTACCGGATATATCAACATCTTAACAGGTAAGATGATCACTAGGAGAACCTTAATAGCGCGCTGGTACTAAAGTTACCGAAGGAATTAAATTGGGAAAAACAAAGTCGGTTATTAGAAAAAATTGTTATGCAATTTAACGATTTAACACGAACTTGATGATTGTAAATGTACTACTATTTAAAAGGGAAAATATGTGTATAAAACCGGTTTATTTTAACAACAAAACAGTGATGATACTTTGACCTTCGTTTGGACCACATAATTATAATGTCATCATACAGTTATATTCATTTTATACGAATAAAATACAATAACAAAAAGACCCTATCATTTAAAAAATGTGTCAAATTATAATCATGATAATGATTGCATATGATTAAAACATCGAAGGAAATATGCAAAATAAAATCTGATATTAAACCGTAGGTATTAACTATTAGATTTTTAAACTCCAGTGACTATTAGTAAATGATAGAAATTCTTAAAAAATAATCAAAATGACTATATTTTATTTTTACGTAACTACTGAATGTATTAAACGTGTTTTAAAATTCGAGACTTATACCATAACTAATAACTTAGAAAAGTGTTTTAAAGTGGTATATAACGCATTTCGTACGAATTGAACCTTTTAAAAAAATTTCATTAATTAGAGTGGTTTTACAACAATAAAATTCAGAATATAAATAAATTAATAATAATTACGAATAAGTTAATTGAAATTAAATTTTGTTAAACTTTCATATGTCAATGACGGAAATGTTACTGTATTATTATATTGAGCAATTATGTGTTATGTTAATTATCTAAACTTATATTTTAAAATTGTAAAAAAATATATTTAATGAAACTGTAAAATCAATATATCTTAAGCGTCTAAATATCGAAAGTGAAACTATCGTTTTCTTATCATTTACTTTCTCACCAACCAATAGACACTTGTTTATGGCTTAATGACGTAAGTTTCATAAATCACACAGCTTAATGTAAAGATAGACATTATGTATATACAGTAATAGGTTATGCCCAGTAAATACAATCCCGTTTTCTTAGGTGGCAACTAACTTCCAGTTGCGAAGTCAATCAAAATAATCGATTATCAAATATAGCAACTGGCAAACGCCTGGAGCATAACATCCAATTATATTTCTGCACGTATAGGGGATAAAAAGAATTTTCCATTAATATTTCCCATAAGAAAGTTATTTTGAAAGCAGATTAATATGTCTGATAGAAATGTAGTACAATACCCCCGAGAATGTGCTTTGATAAAATGTTACATTATAGACTAAGAAAACTAAGAGACGACATTTTGGGATGTATTGAAGTGGATTTGTCAAAAGTTATAACTTTTATAAAACGTGATAAAAGTTTTTCGCAAGTAACAAAAAGAATCAACTTTGAGCATTATACATTCAGAATAGTATTAGTATTTATAGTGTGTTCTATTAGGCATAGATACTTGTTTTAGTTTTCAAGTGTTTTTTGCCGAGTAAAATATTATTGTCCAAACCCATAAAAGTGCATCTCCAATAATTGAAATTTTTGTAAAATTTTAAAAGATTTACCTTATTATATAAATAACTACTCCAAAAATTCATTTTAGACTTTAATAAGTGTCATTATGGATTTATGGAACTCCTAAAATCCATAGAAAACTACTATACATCTCATACAATTATTTTGTCCATAATCGAAGTTACTCCTTTTTTGACAAAATGATATGAAAAGAAAACAATCAATCAAGTTCTTATTAATAACTCATCATTACTTGCCGTTAATTTTTACATTAAATGTTGTTTTCGTGTATTATATTAAATATGTGTGCCTTCATTTAAAAAAATAAAGTTGATACCATATAAAGGACAAGGAATGGACACAAAAAATATTTAACTACTTAAACATCGAGAAATAAAAACTATTTGAAAAATACAAAAAAAATGCTCAAAATTATTATTTTAAAATAAATCTAGTGGTCAACAAAAACCAATAATTCTGTACATATTTCATTTCAATTTCTTAACTTGTCGTTTATATTCTAATTTCGTGTTTACCTAAACACAGCATTTGGATACATTAAAACATACTTAAACAAGTTTTACGTGTACAGCTATCACGTCCGAATGTTTTTTTTAATTTTTAAATTTAATTTGCCATGACATAGTTATTAATAAGCTTTGATTTATTTTTACGCATTTAAATAACACAAAGGTCAACTATCATAATTTTGTTAAAACTAACTTTATTATTATTTAAGGATTCGACAATTTTCAATGAATAAAGAAAAAAACCCGTTTAATCGAGTAATATGAAATCACAAGTGCTTATTATCTTAAAATCATTGTCAATAGTATAAATTTATGAGTTGTCAACATCCACCATTAGTTTGGTAATAATTTTTAATCATACTGGTTTTCTTTATAATACAAATTATTTTTTATATACTGTAAATAATGATGAAATATGTAAAATTATGAAATATATATTTTTTAATAATATATTTACTGGGCCGACCCCAAGTAGTTGGGATTAAGGCGAGGAAGATGAAGAAAAACAATATATTAACTTTATAGAATTTAACAATTAAAAATAGGTTATAAAATGTCACTTAGGGTTCACAGGTGTTCCATAGGAATTAAAAAATCATAACACTACAATCAAATTAAAAGGCACAAATATTTAGGCTAAAATTAAATTTCTAGGAAATGACATTACAGAAAATATTTCGCACGTGTAGTCTCGACAAACCAAATAGTCTTTGTTAAAGTGAAGTCAAATAATAATAAATATAATAATGTATTGACCAATTTTAGATTTGGATGTTAGGTAAAACCTATATCACAAATAATATATAACTATTATGCAGTACGAAATATATTTTTACAATTAAAATAATCATATTGTTATCTTGTTAAAAAAAGTAGTTAGATAAAAGGAATCAAGTATATTTTACTCGAAACTTATTTTTAAAAAAAATTTTTTGTCATCTTTTTCTTGGTTAATATGTAAAATATATTCAATAAGTCATTTATACCATTTTAATAAAAAAATATCCGAAATAAAATTTTGTCTGTGAAATAAAAGTACTAAGAATTGAAATGTATCAAATTAGAATATCAAAATTAAAAAAATTGATAATAAAATAACTTGATAATATCGCATTATGAGTGCGAGAGGACAGTATATCAAAATTTATGATATTTTGGAATAATTCAATACAACTTATAATTCTCTAACTAAATATGCAAGCTAACTATAAATAAAATTTAAATACTAAAAACACAAAGTAACTCTTAAAAGTGATTATAACTTTGAATTCGTATATTTCAAAGTTTCTTTTTCAAGTTATCGCACTTAAAGTGCGATATTCCCTGAATGTAATAAATTAAAACAAATTCATAAAAAAAAAAATTTCAGAAGTTTTTAAAACTAAATTTTTTGGGATATTATAATGCTTGATAAAGTGATGCATAAAACAATCATACATAAAGATCAAACAGTATACCTGAGCTTACAATTACACTTCTTTTATAAGCTTAATTAGGAAATATAGAAAACGTCAAGAAATAACAAAACTCACACAAAAATATTTTAGAAATTATTTTTCCTTTGATTTTCTCAAATAAAATAAGTACTTTATTGTTTTACTAAGATCGTAAATAGAAATATATTATTTGTCCCATTGTCATTCTTATATAAATTGATTCCCAAAATTATTATTTGTTCAGCCATAAAAATAGTAAAAATCAAAATCAACTACTTTTACAAGAATATGTGTGGACGAACAAAGAGACCAATAACTATAGTGTTTATACTGAGAAATTCTTATAAAGACAGTAACATAATAACAGGATGTCGTTGAAAGCGTAATAAAATTACTTGAATTTTCATCAAAATACGACAATAACTTTTCAATTTTTATGCGGTTTACTATACCAAATAAATGTTTATAAGTGCATAAAATAATACGCTAAAAACTCACATTTTAAAGCACTGTCTATAACAGTTAGTTTATAAAAGACCTTCACACGACATTTGTGTTGAACATCTATTTTATCTCGTGTAAACTTATAGTAAAATAAATTCAAGAAACGTCCTAAGATAATATTTTTTTTATTGATTTTCTTGACTGCAATTAACTTCTTACAGTTTCTAAAACCTTGAATTAACTTTGTATAAAAATAAAGTCATCTTATATGTTACATCCTGAAACAATACTTATGATATATGATCTGGTGTAGGTGTAAAATGTTACTAGAATGAGTATAAATTTTTATTTTTGATAACTATACAAAATATTGTTTTCTCAGAAAACTTGTAAGGTGAAGTTAAATTGGCATAATATTATTTATAGATTAAGGGCATCCATAACCATATAGTTAAATTGTACAGTTCCGAGTATTATGACAAATGAAACCAGCGTGACTAGAGACTAGTGGTCAGGTTCATACATTTCTTATTCTCTTTCTGAATTATACATTTCAAGTTGTTTCGTTACTTAAAAAGTAAACTATTGACTTGCACTAAAGCCGATGACTCAATAAATAATTTTTATGTAATCAATATAACTTTTAAAAATCTTTCAAAAAAAGTTTTTTGGTATTAAATTTTTTTTCTTTACATTAATCATATTATATTAGTACAGACATTTTTGGAGACCACCCGCTGCCTTTGAGCACATTTATATTTGCTAGAAAAACAAAAAATGATAGTAAATCGATTAGCATAAACTTTGGGTTGCAGCGCAATCCAAAAAGACGATTTAACCGTGACATTTAAAACTATAGTAAATTATTCTTAATGCATTAAAGGTGTCTGATTGTTTGGTAATCATCATTATTCACTTCATCCGTAATCACTTAGACCAGTCAAATGTCGTTGTCATCCGTTTGGTTTAGGTCTTGTCAGTGACCCGGCCATGATAATTCGTTATTCTTATACGGTAGGACCCATCTTTGGAATCTATGCGTTCTCTTTCAAATGTCGCAATATTTGAAGCGATTTACCATAGTTGAATAATTGTGCAATGTCAATATCAAATTATTAATGAGCTACGGGTGACACATTTCAAAAAAGTCCCCATAAACTCCTGTGTAGTCTTGCGTTTGCGACATGTTTGCCATAAAAATAATTTACGTTTTATTTAAGTTTAGAACTAATAAGTGGGCTATTATTAAATAATAAATAATTAGCATGGAAAAATATTCGTTCAACTATAAATTGTTGTATACGTTTTGGGCATTGGTGTAAATTCTTTGTTAGCATAGTACCTTGTGTTGATGATTTAAACAAAATTGCGCGTAACGGTTAAAAGAACGTCATGGCTGTGTAAATATTTGAATAAAATACAATTGTTCAATAAGGTAAAAATAAAATAAAAAAATGATCTTCCTGAATACATATTTCAAATTTGTGTTTATTTACGATTATACTTTAATTTATAAAATTAGAAAGAGCCATTCTCAAATTTTACATTTTTATCCTAATTTCAGTAACAAATGAACATTAAAATCTGTTTACTATTGAACTGCTCGTTTATAATTGAAATGTGTTATTTATGAATACCTAACTCTATTATTCTTTATTATATTTTTAAAAGTATCTAAAATTGTTAATTTCCTTAATATTTTTACTTTAATTTAACGTGAAAAATATTTTAACATTATGTTTTTTGATAAATTAATTAATAATAAATTTGTTTATCCATTTTTAATATAGCTGTAAAATTTTACAATAAATTCTAGGAATACTATACAAAAAGACAAGTTTTTGGTAAAAATTCAAAAAATCTTATTAAACGATATATTATCTTTAGCTAATTTATTATTGCCAAACAGTAATTCAATAACTTCTGTTTGTTCTGCTGTAATCAATATGATATTAAAGATAGATATTAATTTAAGTTTTAATAATTTTTTACTGTTAAAATTCGTTATTATGTTTTGTTTTTCTCAATTGTTGTCAGGGTTTTTTTTAAAGCTATCCACTTGATTAAAATAAGATAAGTACTTTGAATGTTATTAATACTTTTTGTCTAGATGAAAAGAGAGGCTAAAAAGTGTCTAATAATAAATATTGTCATACTCGCACATCACCTTCAGTATTTTTAAAACAATAGTAACTGCCGAATCATTTCAAAAGTTGTTATCGACCGGTTATATTTTTAATTATATCATTTTTTATTTTATGAAATAGTTAAATATCTATGTAACTAAATTAAAAAAATAAAGTTGACATCCTTATAAGGTAAAAGGGATGAATTAAAAAAGTAACTAATAACTGATAAATTGAGAAATATATAAAACTAATGAAACCACAAGTTAATTTTCTTAACAAGATTATATTATTTTAAAAGTAATTTATTTGTTAGCGTTAAAAAAATCATCTTCTATATCTAAGATGTTACTGAAAAACATTTTCTGATAATACTAAATAATAATAAAGTATATTTTTTAACTCAACACTTTTTTCCCTAATGTGTTAAAAGAATTTCTATATGTCTTTTGATACATATTATACATTTTATTCTTGTGAAGTATAAAACTTTTTACATAAATATATTTCCAACCCTAAAGTAATGACAGTACTCTTAAAAAGCAATTCCCCGGTGGTTAAATATGTGTTAACTGAAATGTAAAGTACATTACCGTGAATACCTATTGTTCATCATCCAGAAAATTACTTCTTCATTTTCTTTAAGATTTAAGCTCTTATTAATATGTAAATTGCACAATTATAATACAAAGACATAAATCATACTTATAACATTATTATGCAAATCTCCGTTTATAATTTTTGCCAAATTAAGAATTACATCGAAGTACGAAAAATGTAAAATGCTATGGCTGATGATTTTCCCGTCAATGTCTTTACACGTTATCGCCCACGAATCTCAATAAAACTATTATCATTTATTAAAATATTTATGTTTATAATTAAAAATAATTTCTCTAAACGTGACTATTTTAATCTCTCTGTTTTCTTTTTTCATGCATAAAAATATTAATTACTGCTCTCGTTTTATTCTTTTAGCAAGTGATGCAATTCAATACGTATGATTTATTGCAATTTAAATTAATTTCATGCTAGAAAGACTCTTTAGATAATTATTTGCATTGAATAAACAGATAAACGCACTCGTGACTCGTGTGTAGAATTATCTATTAAAAAACGAAATATGCGTGCAAATTTATTCGTGTATTATTTAAATTATGCGAAAATTCATTATTGAACTAAATTTTCAGTATAAAGTTTCGACCACATCACTGTTCAAAGTAATTATACTCCTAACCATTCTAGAATGCTAATTTTGACAATTTAATTGTTCATTTAGACTTTTAACAAACAAAATGAGAACTTTTACTCGTAAAGTGAAACAAATTTTTGCTAGGATACCATTTAGATAAATGTCAGCTAAGCTATATAAAAAAGAGAAATACATATATATATATGTATTTTTTTTTTTTTAAATGTTTACTTTAAGTTACATTAATAAATAAGGTATGTTTCTTCGGTGTAAAACATTTTTAGAAATGTTCAATGATTAAACGTATAGTGAAATTAATTACAACAAGGGTTTCCAAATATTCTGTACAGTTTTACAATAATAAATGTCTCATATAATTAAAATTGATAAATTATCTTTAACAAAGGATTGCTTGGGCGGCATATATTGTAAGGGAAAAGCGAAAGCAAAGAATGTCTGTAATCGGAAATGGGAGGCGTTTCGGATTCGCGTTATTGTAATAATTAGCACCATGAGTAGTACATCTAAGGACACGCTCTATAGTAATGCAATGAATCAATTGTTGTACAAACCAATTGTATAACAAGTGCTGGTTACGTCTCGCAATGATAATCGGTTCTCGTTAACGCGCATGTTGTGTTGTCCAGTTCAAAGTTCACGGAATACAAGAACGTTTTTTAGAAATATCATTGGACAAATATAACATTTAACAGCCATATGTCTCTAGCATTTCAGCAACATTAAATATGTTGTTAGAAAAAAATTTAACAAAAATCATCAATCAATGACTCAAGGCAGACTATAATCTCGTAATTTAATTTAAATACTATTCATAAATCGCTTAAAGAGTAAAAAATTTAATAATCATAAGGTTATCGATGTTTTTTATTTGAAAATATGTCCTCGACCTACTCATCTTTACAAATGATTCTGAGATATAATTTGTCTCAAAAACATAACTTCTATAACCAATAAAATTAAATGGCTATAAATTTGTTTATAATTTAGTTTAGAACTCATTCCTTGAACTTTATAACCGTAAATATCTACATGTTTACCTAATGAAAATTCTAAATATTTTTAAAAAATGGAACTACTGAGTAGAGTGAAAATTATTGTTTAATAATGTAATAACACATGGTGATTAAATATGGGAGTTTAAGAAAAATGTCATAAATTTCACGGATAAAGGTGAAGAATTAATGTCAAATACCTATAACGAGCCCTATTTATTTTTTATACCTCTTAATGAGTAATTAAGAGAGCAAAATGTTTTTTATGATGCGGAAACAATTTATTATTATTTTTTGGGTGATATTAAAATAAAAAATTTATTATTTTACATTCTTTCAAAAAACGCATCTCTGTCGAGATAAGAGCAATTAATAGATTTTTTTCCTCGTCCAAAAGTACGCTTTTGTTTATTTTAGAACGACGTTCAATGTCGAATTAACGTATTCCACTTACATCCTCATATTCACGACATTTCTATTAAAAGCCCATACTTGAACGACGTGTAATATCATTTTCAATTAACACAACTTAAAATTGAGTATGTATTACTTTTAATTTTTTTTTACTTTCCACTGAAAAATAACTAGTGTTTAAGTTTTTCATTAAGTCATCGTAACAAAATTAATTAATTAGACACCATCAACTCTTCGGTATTATATTACATCACTTTATACAACAATATATAAATTTGTGCAGTATGTTAATTCCAAAATTTCACATTTCACTGACAACGCTCCTCCATACAGCTATAAACAATATTACTGGTAACTACTCAGCTCTATATTTAGTCAAATTAAATGTCAATTTAAATAATATTTAATTCGCAATTATAATAGGTGTGAAATTGAAGAGATGACATACAGAGTGATCCATTTAACATTGACCAGCAAATATCTTATCTTATCTAATATGTGTCTTTACGAGCCATCATAACCGCTGCAATTAACTACCTGTATTACAAGTCTACCCGTTTTATACATATATATATATAGATAAAAAAAATCAAAACTTTAAAGTGAAATAACATGCAAACTAATCGACTTAAATGAAAAATTCAAACGCTAAAAATTATAAAAAAAAAAAACTCTATCAATATATCTAACTAAAAATATATGTTTCCATTTGAAAAAAAAAAGTTGGTACCCTTTTAAGGCATAAGGGATGAACCTAAAAATTATCTGATCATGGATAAATGTAGAGTTTTATGTAACTAAAATAATTAAAAAAAAAAATTATTAAAATAATAAATAGTTTTTGAGATATTTGCTGGTCAATGTTAAATGGATCACTCTGTATATGTACTTAAATTTTTCTTGACATTATTATCGAATAATTTGTTATTATAATTAAAAGTTTCTAATTACAATTTTGGTCGATTTAAGTTCGTACATAAATCATTAATATAAAATTTAACTAAATACACGATGTTTGGTTGATTTAAAAAGTATCCGATTATTATTTTTATTTGCGCCCTTGAGGTATAGATATAATCGAATATGATAAAATCAACAAAATTTTACCTGTACGAGAACCGCTAGAACACAAACGGGCAACCATTTCCACAACATTGTGGATGTTTTGAGGATTCCTGAAACAAAGCAAAATCAAAATAAGTTACTCGCGATGAACAAAAAATGTTTTAAACAAATGTGTCAAATGAAACTTTGTAATAATGACCGTTCATGAATTTATCTTCAATACTTGTGACAATAATATGACTATGGAGCCTCACACCTATTTATGGTTATGGTTAATGTCATTGCCGGTATAAACAGCTTCCATGTCATGCTGCATGTTTGTTTTTGTTAACCGAGTGATCACTTTTGCTCAGCGGTCTATCTATTGTTGTTGGTATAGTGCCACTGTTTCTATAGAATTTATACACTCAGTAAATTTGTTTTGACACAGTAAATCGCATGCACCGCGGGGGCTCATAGTGGTGAATAAACGAGACAGCAACAAATTTATTGTTCACCTGAAGCGCAACATTAAAAGGGCTCAAATAGAGAGAAAAAGTTTAGTGGATACAATTCATTTCTAGGGACAACGAGTAATTAGTACGGAACTTGAATATATAAGGATAACAATAAAAAACCCTACGAAAATGAATACTATTTTACTAAGTTCAAACGTCGCTACGTGGTGTAACTATATTAAGTACAGACGTATTATACAGAAAGATAATTTCAAACTATTTAATGTAAATAAATTTACTTGTAATTTAATCTTTGGTATGTTTGGTTTACTTATTTTTAAGCTTAATATGGTCTTTAAAATGTTCACAGCACCAAATACTGGAGTAACGATCAAAGTAGAGAACATAGAAACCCAAATGCGGAATCTATTAAATTATTTGTACGACACCTAAACTAAATATACAAATCGGATAATCTTTGTTAAATGGTTTCGTGTAAGCTTTAAACACGGATCGTTTTTCTAAAGTATTTAAACGTAAAAGTTAAATCAACCCATTTTAATACTTAGACACAGATTTGTATTTAACTAACTTATCTCGGAATCTATATTCAGTCTTCTTACGAATTATTTTGTCATTTATATAAGAAGAATTGATCACTCGTGGCTAATATTAAAAACTAAAAAATACATTTAAAATATTAATTTAAAACTAAAAAATATTTATTTTAAAAGTTACAAAAATTGCTTTAAAATTGCGAATACATATTTCGGGAACAATGTTACCATCATCAGCGCTGTGAACAGAGTGTGTTTAGCGCTTATGAATTTACATTTTTAATAGAAATGATATAATATGATCGCCGAAGGATCATTGATTAAATATATAAAAAAACATATATATATATTATATATGTATAATTTTTATTTGGTATACATCAATGATAATATCTTGGGCGTTGTGGTTCAGTGAGACCGTTCAAACGATCTCACTAAAAACGTTTTCTTAGTATTATATGTGTAGGTACAATACAAACATAACGATCCTGAGAACTCTCATAAATATTTTTACTTTGTGTAACATCAGGACGTGCATTGCCAACAAATAGCGTTATAAAAAAATAAATAGAGCAAATAGTATTTCAAATATTTCACAGATCCGATCGCTTATAATGAAATAGACTTATTCAATCAATGACTGAGCAAAACTTAACTCATAAAAAATGAGCAAAAATCAATTCTCTTATCTGTAAATGTTTGTCTGACAAATAAATTTGTTTGGTTAGGGCGTCATGACGTTCATTTATTGAACCACTAACGTAGATATATATTTTTTGTGTCACCAACAGATACAGACGTAGTTAAACGTGAAAGTTGGAGATAAAAGGGTGACAAAAAGTCTATTTCTTTTTTTTCTACCATTGTTGAGGTCGATTTTTTATTTTTAATAGTGACAAATAATCGAGAATTGTCTATCATAATATTTCATATCAGACTTTTGTTGTATATTATGTACAACATCAAGCGAATTATTTTTGACAATGGAATTTAATAATAACTTGATTGCAGTAAAGGTATTTAAAGTGTAAATTAAGTAAAACTTTACATAATAATAAAAAGAACAATAGACGACACACCGAATGAAATTAATGTAATCACGGTTGTTTGAGATTAATTTAATATTTTGCATCTACTAAAATGTTCGTAAGCTCTAAAATTCGGTCATGTTTAAACAGTTCTCACACAAGACACTTTTTGAAATAGTCTATGTAAGTACGTATAGGCAATATTGAGCAATGTTCACATAATACAATAGCTTTAATTAATCTTAAAAATGAAATGTATCGTGTGAACGCGTTACGTCTGTCCTAAAATAAATATAAAACTTATCTGAAATGTATAATGATTTACTTAAAAAAATAATGTAATCAAATGTTTTGATTTCAAAACAATGTAAAACATCATTTAGTAATAAAAATATTTTGATAATCAGGGCAATCTAATAAAATGTTATTCAAAATGTTTCAAATAAAATTTTCTTAGCTGCGACATTAAATTTTTTTAGGGTTTAATTACCGAAAATAGTTTATATTTTACAATGCAACGTTTTATGTTTCATCATATTAGTTGGAAGTTGTACACGCAAAGAAAAGAAAGTAGAAAATTTAAGATGTACAAAAAAAAATGATTAAATAATACATTTTTATTGATAGTTTTCTTAAGCATTATGTATAAACCTTAAACTTTTTTTTATGTAACTTTTTAATACATTGTTAAATAGTAATGAATAAAAAAATTAACACAACGGCTTTAGGGCATTGCTGATGATTACAAAATGAAAATGAAATAATAATAAGTTTAAGAAAAAAAAAATTGATTAAAAGCGAGCTTGGTATCTCAAACATTTTAGTATCATTAATTGCTTGCTTGGTTCATTTATCAAAAAATGGTAATAATACTTTCATGTTCCAATTTATTAGAAATTCCACCCAAAATATCAATTAAAGTTAACGTGCTAATAACTTTTTATACCCTTTTTAAAGTATTATTATACATGAATATATTTTCTATTATTATTTTAACTAATCTATAGTATCAGATGGCTGCTGACGGTAATTAAAAAATTATAATTATTTACAAAAGTCATAGAAAATTAATATTTATTAACTACTCAATATAAAAAATGCAAAATGAGTCTAGATTACAATATGTTAAAATTTAATTAAGATTAAACGGCTTTTGCCAATTCCGAAATTCATTAATTAAATGTTATAGATATTAAACAATTATTCTAAATAAAACAAATATTTTATCAATTAGTTGAATATAATTAAAAATTATTAAAATTAAGAATAATTTTCTACTGTTAATTTAATTAAATGCCTAAATATCATTAAATGATCGTTTTAGTAAATTCTCAAGGAAAAAACATTTTTCGGGATTCCAAAAAAATATATAATTTTCGATAGAAAACTAAAAAATGTACGTTCATAACTAACCTTTAGTTAAAAGATACTCCAAATAAAATCCCCGTCGATGATGTATATATTATTGTTCTTATTCAATATAAATAAAAAAAAAACGGTTATTATAAAATCAACAAACTTGACGTATAAGTCAATGCGGCGTCACATCACAGAATCGCGACACGTGTACATCAGACAGTCGCGGGTGTATAGAACTCGCTGGTGCAGATGGAGAAAGTTTATATACCACGGGCGCAAGATGATAACATGGAATAATATAGTGTTCCTTATTCTGGGGGCTTATGGCCATGAAACAACTCATTAAAGGTAGATAATACACTAGTTGACACTGTTGTTTCCCTACTCATTTCGGCCCTCGGTGGTTGAGGTGATAAAAAATTCTACGGTTCACCAGGGATTAATTAATTCATTATATTTATGACTTGACGTCCGACCATAATAGCAAAGCTGCTAGATCAATCATTCCGTCATATTTGTATGTAATTTCACGAAAATTAAATTTGAATATCGCAGTGCCGGAAGGGAAGCACAGATGAATCATTTACAGCTAAAGTATAGCTGTCAGACTAACGATCACGAGTACTTTTATTATTCATATATATTTTTTAGAATTAATTAGACCCGATGGAATTAGTTTATTTTCCATAAAAGTTTTTCCGGTCGAATAAACATTTTTTTTAAGTTAAAATTACGACTATTTTGGTTTCACACATTCATTAAATTATTCTGTGTTAACGTTTGCGTACAGTAAATCAAGATGATCTATTACATTTGAATAGGTATTTTTGTTTTGACAGAATAATAAAAGTTTATTTGCATTCGTGCAAACTTTTTGTANGATCTAAAAGTTTATTTGCATTCGTGCAAACTTTTTTTTTTTGTAGCCCGGAAAAACGCCAATTTATTAAAAATATTAATAAATAATCTATATTAATAATATTAACAACATTTCAATTTTGACTTGAATATTTTCTATAGATTATGCAAATACTTTGATAGAACTCGTGTTAATATCATTCACAACCATTAACTTTTATTTTATGTTTGCAAAGCATTTCGAGTGTAGGCGATGGTACTTCATTGTTATAATTTTATATTTAAGTTCAGCAAACAATAAAGTTGTTTGATAATAATCACTTTAATTGAAAGTCAATTCAAATTAACAAAAAAATAATTTCTTATGAGTAAATTATTCCACTCAAACGATGTATGAGTAAATGAAATGGTGAACAACAAAATTTTATTATTTCTATTTAGAATTAAAATTATGTAACAAGCAATAAAGTACTTTTTATTATGTATAATTCATAATTTTATATAGAAGAGTAAAAGTATGTGCTATTTAATATTGAATCAATAATTTAATAGAATATATCCTTTTAAGTGTAATTATTGTATAGTTAATTTCGAAAAAATATAAAATTAAAACATGCACTAATTAAATTTTAATTGAGAACTTGAGAATTATCTTATGTCTAATAAAGTAAACTAGCGAAGTACTATTGTTTTTTTTTTACTATAATTTATGGGCATTTATTTGTGTAAATGTGTAAATAATTCAGTAACTATATTAGATTAGTCAAATAAAAATGTTTTTATATATATATGTTCGAGTTGTGTTTGAATATCTCAAAATATTTTTGTGTAAAAAGGTTTTACCATTTACTTTTCGCTTTATACCAAAGTTTACTTATAATAGTGTTAGTCCCTTCTGCATTATATTCAAATAGAAAATAAAATAACTTTTTTAAGTTATAGCGATACGCATATGTTTTAAATAATTTAGCTTTATAGTTTTAGTGTCTATTTCTATTTTGCTAGTAATATATATATATTTTTTTTTAGTTTTAGTTTGGCGTAAACTATAAAATTTCTAGATGTTTGGAAAATTTATTACTTGATTATTTAAGCCCTAACATTCCAACTAGTGCATAAACTATAAATATTTATAATATATTATAAATACACAGCTCTTGACAATTATTACACAAGAACAAAATTGTACTAGAAAAATGATAAGATTAGATTTTCATTTTCAAATGTATTATTAATTTCGAATAATTATCTCTTACTAATTATGAAATTCATTAAAATTCTAATTTCACTGTTATAAATTGACCCCGTGTTGATTACTCAAATATAATATTACCTATCTACAATATTTGCATCCTTTAGTAAACTAAACTAAACAAATGTAATTCTTTCGTTGTATTGATTTGTACTGTTAAATGAACACAGTCTGTTAATCCTACGTAACAATATTGTTGTCACGCCTCAACCGTTATAAAGTTTTATACACTTCAAATGACATACTTAACTCATGGGTTAATTGTTAATAAAGTTTATCCTCTTAAATATATGCTAATCATACAAATATTTATCAAAACGATTTTTATTTTGCATAACTACATGAAAGATGATCTAACTGGATTTCTCTTTGATGTAAATTTAGTTTTTGTTTATTAAGAATTATGGTGATTAACATTTATTCCATATACTTCTACGAACTGTTTTATACCAAAATAATAAAATGTATTTTTCTGTTTTACAATTAAACACTTCGAATGATGTTTTTTTATAACGATATAGAGAAAATAAGAGAAAAAGAAGCGAACATTTATTTCGATTTAAAAATCACATATTATTAAACAGTATTATTACACACTCAGTATATCGCCAAACATATTGAATTATAAATTTAATATGTTTAATTGTAAATTTCAGAAATAAAAATATTAAAAATAATACTGTAGGTTTAATGAACAAATGCGTTTGAATTAAACAATTAAATTAAACATTGTGTTTGATAACTAAGGTAAAAAAAAAATATATTTGATAGGTTATGGATTAGCTCATGTATGATGTTTAAAATAAAATTTTTAATAAGTTAGTGCAATAATAAAACTATGTCATACGCTTGAATGTATGTACTAATATTTAAATTATTTTCCTTATTCTTTAGAAATATTCACAATAAATCACGAGAAAAATTGTGATTTTTTATGAAACTCCAACAACACATAATGTTTTCGCGTATTTATTATGTTATACATATATATGTTTTAATAGGACTTTTCAGGTAAAATGACATTTTATGAGAAATTTAATATTTCATACAAATAATTCTTGTGACACGATTTTTAAATTTATAATAATGCTTTATAGAATCTGAATAGCCTTACGTTATACGGGTAAAGGCGATATTTTAGGTAAGTAAAAAGTCGTGAAAAAAATTCAACCGTTTTGGTGCAAAAAATGTCTCGCATAAACTAAATTTCCTACGCTGTCGGTGAATTCGAATAATATTTTACAAGAGCGCATTGCATTTTAAAAAACATTACGGTATTAAAGGAAAGCTTTTCGCTACTGCTTTACAGCTCACAAAAATTCAATTGTAAAAATAATTCACCGTGAGTGTAATGTTGTGGAATTAAAAAATATATACTTTTAAGCACATGACATAAACATGAATTGCAATGGCGTAACAACAGCAAACCATATAATAAAATAATGACGGCCCACTCTACAGCGGCGCTGTGTGGGATCAGAGGAGAAAAATAAGAAAATAATAAACACCGACAGAAAGAGAGGAGAGATGAAGAAAAAAAGTACATCGTTAATGTTCACTGTGGCGTAGGTCGAACATTCGCATATTGTTCTCCGCGTCTGCTTTCGTGAGATATCGAGACTTTTATGGCGACGTCATCTGAGGTAATTGACTGTAGAAGTACTAAGGGATTGTTTGACGAGGGCAACAATCGTGAGTAGAACATTGACAGAGTCTGACGAACTCGTACACAGTAATTTATAAACCAATCAACAGTCATAACAAATGTCAGTCGGACGTCAGTTAAGTAACAAACGATACTCAGATGTCGAGAAATTCACGAACCTGATATTATAGTACTTATTTTTTTATATCATCAAAGACGTTTTTTTTTTTTTGGACCTTGTTTTTTCCCAAAGGAGTTGATTTTGTTTTTTTGAATGGAATGAAGAGCAACTTAAAACGCACCATCGATGCTCTTGCTAATAGCACGAAAAAAACATTTTTATTGTTTTATTTTACTGTAAATGAAAACAATACCTGAGAATATATTAAATCCCTTTATAGTACTCCCCCACTCGGAATTTTCATACTTTTTTTTACCATTAAAATTATGCTAATATCGAGGTTAGTTGTTTATTGACTACTCAACAAAACTTAAGGTTCAAAACTTATAGTAAACATTATATTTATGATTAAATATTGACACAACAATGTAAAAAATATATTCACAGAAATCTTTGTAGATATAGTACTGTACCCATTAAATTCAAACAATGTACCATTGTAATTTGATGTCTACCTTAATATTACAAAAGCACAATAACTAGGAATAAATGAAAGTCTGTTCAAGTTGTTGTTAAAAAACACAACCCGTAAAATCACATAACAAACAATTACAATTTTCGTATGGTATGCGAAATTATTGGAGCCCATACCATTTTTATAGTTAATTAAGTTTAAACCAAGTATATTATCTACTATGGTTTTACTGTAAATAAAAATTGAAAGTTACATATACTCAACATTTAAATATTTAATCAAATTTTATGAAAAAATAATATTAACATATTATAGATAGTCCTGTATTTGAACAATTATAGAGTATTAGTGCAATGTTAATCATTATTCATTTAATGATTGGCTAAAGTTTATTCGCAGATAATTATAATTTACTGCCCATTGCATCATAAGTAACTATAATATAATGTTATTAATATCATTCCGAGATAATTTAACGGGAATGTACATTTGAAAGTATTTGCATTAAAAAAGTGTTTCACTTTTTATGATACTGCCTTTTCTACATTAACCGCTTTAATTTCAAAGCTTAATGATTTGCCTAAGGAAGATAAAGATCTAACACTTCAAAAGAAACTTATCGGATGGGATATAGAATTATATTTCTGTAATTTAATAAAAAAAACTGTTTCTATAATTATATAAAATTATCAAATACGGTTTAATTAAAAATATAGTCAATAATATTTTAAAAATAAGATTATTATTCTTTAAGTATGATTTCCTTTCTAATTTTAAAACAAATTTAAACGAACTAAATCTTTTAGCTTTAAACTCGAATTAAATTTATAAACATTTTAATATTATAAAAATAATAGTACATTAAAAAAAAATCAAAACTCAATTAATATGTGTCAACCCTTGTCTCTTGTGTAATTTAACTGTTCTTTAATAAATATCCGTTACAGTACAATGTAAACAAAAATAAATCCAACGTAATTTAATCTGCATTCAGTAGAATAAAAAAACAACTTGTAATTTTAGAAATAGAATATGATCTCGCTGGGACGATAATTAATCTATCGGATCAAGTTGTGCATAACCTCTGTCAATTAGTTTGACTAACAAATTACAGCACACTTCAAACGTCTTCGCTTACTCATTCAGTGTTACGGTCCATTAAGGCTTAGCGCCGTCACAAAATCATATTTTATGAGGTGTCACGTTTAATTTGATCAAAAAGACAGGTCAATGTTCAAAATCATAACCGATTATAACAATAAACTAAATTACAACTTATACATTTCATAGCACTGATAACCCAACCGAATCGGATTAGGTTTGGATTAATACTATTGGCTGGTACTACATAATTCAGGGTCTTGTGCAAAGTAGAGTATTAGGAATCGATTCTTAAGCTAAAAATCATTCTCAAGCTAAAAATTAACATTTTCTTTATGCGTATTGGCAATTTAACACGTGTGACAAATCATTAATAAATCTAATGAGGTATTTAATTCTCAGTAGGTCATATTTAATTGTATTATAATTTTACCATGCACCCATGGACGCTTATTTTGGCATATTGATTTTTTCCTGGATATGTTAATACTGCAGTGATTTTTCAAAAGTATTACTATTATTATTCAATATAATGTAATAAAAAAACAAAACAAATTATAACAGCGAAATAAAAATTGTATAAGTGCGCTTATTTCTACGTGTGCACTAAGGTATGACTAAAAGAAGAATACCGAAGACGTAAAATAGCAATTGAAAACTTCCACGTGATTATAAATATTTATGTAAAAAACAAATAGAAATACGATAAACTGTACACCATATCATGTTATGAAACAGTAATATTCATTAATTTACAATCAATAGATGCGGTCTTTTAACAATAAATACGATTTCTTCTGGTCGTTTCCAAATTACCAAGTTATAACTCGTCGAAAATCAAAAAAATAAAATATAAAAAAAAAAAATTTAATAAATGTGATAATATAAAAAAATATATTCGGATAGAGATTTGAAAATAGATAGTTGATATAAATCTAAGGTATAAGGGATGGGAGCAGAAAATTATTTTTTTGTTCAAAGCAAATAGACAAAGAACCATTATTGTTATAAAAAAAAAAAAACAATGATTGGCTTAAATATTTTGGAAGATATTTCGTGAGGCGTAGTTAAGGAATCACCCAAAAACGACCCAAATTTCTGCTACCCTCGTTATTCTGCAGATAATTATATATTCTGATATTTTATTTTATTATGTAAGACACATGTATTTCATTTGTTCATTCACACAAAAATATTATTGGTAAACTCCGTTGAAATATTACGTTGATTGTTTAAAAAATGAATATAAAACGTCGATTTGCCCCCTGCAGGGAATGTTCGATCTTGAAGAAATTCACACTATTCTATTGCTGTCGACAACCTCTAGTAAAAAATTCGAATTACATTAATGGATTAAACGCAATCACCATTACAAGGAATACAAATATAAACGTTTTCCTCAACTAATAATAATAAAAATTAGTCAACCATTACTATTAAGTGATTTAATTAACAATAATGAAAAAATTCCCTGAATAGATATTTTTTTATTTTATAGTAGGCACTCCCTAATATTAATTTTCCGATAATCTGCATATATTTTTATACTTTTGATATTTAAACAATTTTAAGAAAATATATGTTGGAAACAAATATATACTAGTATATTTCGAATTAGAACTAAATTATTAGTAAGGAAAAAATTTGTGAAAAAATTTGAGTTTTGCTAAGTAATTATATCACTTGTTAAAATTTTAATATTTACAGGGTTTTTGCTTCAGTTAATGAATACACCCATTAAGTAAACACTATCAATGTTACTTTCTATTATCACTTAAGAATCAAATTTGTCTAATTTTGTGACGTATGATATAAATGACTAAATTTTAGACACTTTTGTTGGCATTTAAATATTCTATGATCAATCAAAACACCGCTTAATTACAGAACCTTCTCAGTTTTTTTAACAAATAATCTATATATTATATCATATATCTAAACTGTAAACATCTTCCTTCGAGCAGTAATTAAAAATTAGAAAACAATAATTATTATGTATTTGGTTCTGCAGTTTTTTGACAAAAAAATATTTAATCAAGAGATAATTTAAAAAATTGATATGATTTACTCTAGCACATTTAATAACACAAAATTGTTAATACTTACTGTAGTTTGAAATATTTTTGGTAAAAGTATTGATTTTGAAGTAATGTCGGAAATCTGTAGTACCTTATTGTGGTCGATTTTTAAACAGACTGACTTGTTTTTTTACAAACCACACGGTCGTTTTGTATTGCTAATGTAATTTTCCCCATAATTATTGTTTCAACGTTCATGGACAGCATTATGTTACAACGTGCCCTTATTCGATTACAAGACAATGTTCAATTAACAATAGTGTACACCAAGTTTATTATTTACTTTATCTGTGGAGTTACTGTCTAATCCACTTTACCCTAAAACTGTGTATTCTGGATGAGCAATTAAGGGAACTATAAACAACCAGTACGAAGTTTATGTCTTATGTAAACATAAACACTTATCTCACGTGATTTTGGATACAAAAACTTTGAAAATATCATTATGTTCATGTGAATGTGAGTCATTACTATCAGTTTATTGGTAAACTACCCTTTAAAATAACTTTTTACATTGGTTGCATTGTACGACTTCAACGTTAAAATTATAACAATTATTTAAAAGCTATTTAATTTATATAACTTAGAGCACCGTACTTACATTGTTAAAATTGGTTTAGAGCTTCTCAACAAATTTTAAAAAGTAAGTATAATGCATTTATTTTCTTATGATATTATAATCTTTCACATTTAAGTGTCGCAGTTTTTATAAAGATTTTAAACAAATGCTTAACTTATGGTAAAATAAAATAAAAATCTATTTTAATCCGATTTAATAAAATAATTAAATGAATACAATTTTATGATTTTCGAAGCAACATTAATAGCATTTATATAAGTTTCAAAGAAACAGCAAAATATTTTTAATGTAAAAAAACAGTAGGATTATGAACAATAATTCACAAACAAAAATAGTAATCGTGCCAAAAACGAAAAAAATATTTTCAATGAAAATTAGCCTCCGTAAAATTAAAAATATAAAACTACCTGAATTGTGAATATTTATTTATTTAATTAATAACGGGTTCTATTGTTCTTTTAAATTAAATGAATTTCTACGCGGATAACTTTTAACAAATTAATAAAATTATGCTCTATGGAGAAATGAATTATAAAAAATGTATTTATTAATTATAATAAAAGAATATTAAAAAGAAATATTAAAACATGAGGTAACTTAACGAAAAAATGCGAGCGCAAGTTTATATATTATGAGACACATAAATACTTTATTGAGATTTTTCAATTAATTTTTTTTGCTAAATCGTACGTTGTAATAAAGTAATTACTCATATTTTAAGGAAACGTAATAGGCCAACTGTAACTGGTCTGCCATATTTTTAATTAGCCGTTTTAATAATAATTATATCACTAGTCCAATTTAGTCTAATTATAAAAATGATTATTTATATTATTCAGACTATCTTACATTATGTACAAGTTTTTATGGATCTCTTAGTAATTTTTTTGGAGATAGTAAATATAGTGCATGCTAAAACTTTTAATTTTCATATAGCTTGTTTAAAAACCTTAAGGTGTTTGAACAAATTTTTCATCAACAAATCATTTTGATTAATGTCACTCGAGTATGTTGATACTGTTGTACAGCGGAACATATGAATTTGAGTATTAAGTAAGCATAATTTATAAATTATACATTTCAGTATTCACAAGGGCGTTGCTGTGTATTTGCAACAACTGAAAAAGGACGTAAAACAGAATTGATTTTCCATGTACGACAGCAATGATCGGTTTGGTTGGTTGCTTGGAAGCATTTATCAGATTGAAACCTTTTCTGACCCCTACTCGAGGTTATTGCTTATTGTAATGTTTGGTTTAATCTCAGACCTCTTAGTGCCTGGAGAGTCTTAATTAAATAATACAACATCCAGGTTATACCTAATGTATTTTTCAATAATGGTATTTTATTAAAAAATAATAATAATTTGTAATTAAAATGAATGGAATTGATTTTAATATTTGATAAATTTAATTGAGTTTCGCGTATATATATATATTTTAATGTGGCTCACTAAAAACAGTAATAAAATGAATTGTAATGAACAAATCTTAGGTAAAGTCACAATGTGTAATTAGTCGAGTAATACAATGCACGCTATTAAACACATACAGACAGTATAACACTTAGAACAAACTATAAATTATTAATTAGCGTTTTACAATAGTATGGTACCGTCACAAATAAGCACACTATTTCCAGCAGTAAACTTGTGAATATTATTATTTAAGCTCCGAGGTATTTTGACTTAAGTAGTGCACAGCTATTAACGTAAACATGGGTTTTCATTTAATATCTACTCATAAATATTTATAGTCTAAAAGTTTAGTTAATTTACTATTCCATCATAAACAAAAAAATTAATCGAAACATACTTTTCGGATTCAAAAGAGTAAATTATTCGAATATTTTACTCGGTACATTAATATTCCGACCCAAAAACTACAGAAGCATTGGACAACCGTCACTTGAATACAACTTTAGCTTTATTGTACTGTACTTGTTTAAAGTGATCATTTTCTACAATCCAACAGACCCTAGTTACCTTATTTCCAACGGTTATACAATAACTCCATATCTGAATATTTCACCAGTTTTTTTTTTATAAAAAGATAAATCTATTTTATGAAAAAAATCCTACTACGCCCATAGGCAACGAACACAATACGCTATTGGCACCACGTAATTGTTGCTAACTTATTTTAATATATTTTATTTTTTTTAATAAGAACGATGTTTGTTTTCTATTTACCAGCTTATAAAGACCTAGAAACTATATTTATTCTTTAAGCGAATCGCTCAAGAATTTACAAGTGAATATAAAATGGAATTTTATATCAATAAGTATTTTTTCTGTTTCTTGCAAACCAAGTCCCTGAAAATAAGTGAGACAACTTATCAAATTGACATTACAGAAGTAAATCAAGTATTCAACCAGCGTAATATTCCACAAACGTCTTTGCAAATCTTCTACATTTATTTTCTTCGAGTTGAGCTGGTTTCAAAAAATCCTTTTTGGTAATTTGTCCGTGCATACATTATTAGGCAACTGTATAAAAAAAATACTGGTGTACTTTAGTCTGTGATAAATAATTATAATAACTAGCAACACACAAAGAGCATATAGAATAACTTTGGAATAGAATAGAATTTTCAAGTTTGCACACCAAGACATTTTCGTCTATATAGTTCAAACGTGAATTGGTATTCAATTGATAATAATTTTGAATCTGACTATCGGTTTTTTTAATGTTTTATACTGCACGTTTTCTAACGCGGCAACACAGTTGTAATATTCAAATTGTAGCACTTCAGTTTGTTTTTTTTTTTTAAAGTTACATTCTTTTTTTTTTTCATTAGGAAATAATAATAATTAATTTTTTTCAAAACTGTATATGAATGACATAAGAAATAAATGTGCCCAAAAATAATTATTAAAACATTATTGCAGCTTGGAGTAAGCAATTAACGAACAATAACAATTACTGTAAAAACCTCACGTACGTTTCCTGCTAATAGCTCGTTAAAATGTTGTTTAAATAAAAAGTCTACAATATATTATCGCAAATTAATGATTTGAATGTTAGATAAACTCTTATAAAACCACAGGCGTGTGTTACGACCAATAATTAGACTTAAAAGTTATATGTATATTTGCGTATAATAACATTATTAGCACAATAAATCCATAATTCAATTATACAGTAATTATTGAAAAAAAAAATAGATCCGGTTTATTTTTTGGTTTATCGTATAGCACAACGTTCAATTAGAAAAAAAAGAATTGTTAAGTGAGCCATTTATTTGGAGACAGTATCTGTGTAGCTCTGGTGGTAAAAATATTGTTTTCGTATTATGCATATGCGCTGATTTTTTCAAATATTTATTGTATTGTTAAATTAATTTTTTTTTATTTTTTGAGGCAACATATGTGAAATTGATTATTTCACACACTCTATAAAAATAAAATTATAAATTTTTTTAATCATTAAATATTCAATTATTTGAAGACATAAAAACGAATTCAATTACTTTTATTGTATACTGTTTTTACTGTAAATATTAAAAGTTAAAACAATCAAAGCTCAAAATAAGTTCATTTTTTCGTATTGTACTTCAATTCTTTCATTTTTATTAAATTTTTGTCATCAATTAATTAGATAAACTTCACCAATGAATTAACAGTTAGAGATTTTTATTTTTTGAAATACTCTATTAATCAATAATTCGACGCTAAACTTATGAAATTAGTACTTATTTGTTCTCTAAAAAAATCTCAGTAATATTAATTTAAAAATATTTATTATTAGCTTCAAAATAACTTATAATTCATAACATTTTGTTGAAAATTAGAATTTCCCCGTGAATGTAAAGCAGTAGGAGTATGAATGTTCAGTAGGAATAATTTTAGACATTTTCTTTGTTATAAATACTATTAAATACAACTTTCCACAAACAGACACTCGATTTTTAATTAAAAACTTATTAGTGTTCATTCACTGATGAAGTTACCCTACATGCTGTACTTTTTTAACAAGTCTTATCTTAAAGTGAAATTATTCATCAGTTCGTTTATAAATAGATTTTCTTTTAAAACAGTCGTTAAACAGCCATACTTGTTTTATAATGTTGTCTTTTGTAATAAAGTAATGTCTAAGACAAAAAAGTTACTAATTGATATTTCTTTTTTTTTTTTTATCGTTCATCCAAATGATTTTCAAATCAAAAACTGTTATAAAAGACTCCAACGTCCAATCTTTAAGGGATTTCGTGTAAACATTCGATTCTATGTAATATAAAAGATTTATTTAAAAAATACAAGTAAAATTATGTTTGAGTTCATTTCATTTTTTTTTTTTTTTGTCGATCATTCCATGTTTTACTAATATAGCACAGTACTTTTTTTAAAACTTTCTAAAGTACACGTATGATAAAAACAGTTTTAATTAATGTACTACGCCCGTGATCAATAATCCATATATCATATGTTTTAATATAATATATTTACATTAATACTATGTTCAACACTAATAACAACATTTTATGTGTATATAATATTATATTCACATAAAATAGTAAATAATTTTGCATAGTTATTTCTTTTAATTACTATGTACGCGTACTTTTGACAGTCAAATCGATTTATCGCGAAAACCAATTTACCAGCCAACCATCAACGACCCAGTTTTTTGGGATATAGTTATATTGTTTATATAATAAAAAAAAAAATAGTAATATATGTTTATGCATAATAAAAACTGTCAAAGGTAAAGAAGGCTCGAGTAAGAAATATAATATATTTACTAAACACATTTTAAAATTAAACTGAACACACTAAACTATAAAACACAAACCAAAATGTTGTTTTCATAATTTGTACAGTTATGTGGATTGTTCGTTCAAAAACATTTCCGATTCAATATGAAAGTTCTTTTCTTTTGTATTGATACTGTCAAATAGAAATAATCTAGTACACGTGCAAGTTCAATATTGGAACCAATGCTATAAGTTTTAATAGGCACTAAACTGACACTTGCAGACTATTTTATCGTGACACAGCCACTCAATTCAGTAATCAATTCGTGTGTGCCTCAAAAGAGAAAACTGTATGTAATTTAAACTGAGGTCTCTAAGTTATAATTATCATTTCGTAATATACTAATGTTTAGAGGGGTTGAGTTCTTATCTGTGCACCTTTCTAACGTTACGCTGGTTTGCATTATAAACACATCGTAAAATAATATCACTATGACGTTATTTGACATGTTTTATAGTGTCATCGTTTATCATTTGAGACTAAGCGTAGAGATGTTTTTTTTTTCCTATCACGTTTCTGTATATCTGCTTATTGCCGAGTACTAACACGAGATTGATTAGGACCAATAGCCGAATGCGTTTCACAAAGAATTGCGTCTCACGGTAACAAGTCTTAATCTCTAGTTGCATCACGATTCATATGACTCAGTGGCTTTCAGATAGTTAAGCTTAGAAGTATTTCAGCGAGCAGACATTTTCCTAAAGCAATTAAGTTAATGTGATTTATTGTTTTGCCCGGGTCGTTCGGCATGGCTCGAGCTTTTAATCAAATTCTCTGCGGACTATAAAATTATCCGGTTGCCCACGCAAAAAAATTCTCTCGAAAAATCTAATCCTTTTTCCGTTAATATTATTGGAAATTAATTTTCGAAAACCTTGACAGTTAAAACGCCAAGGCTCTCACCGCCAGCGTCCCACAGCCAAAACGTTTCACGAGACAGCACTGCAGTCTTATCGGGTCGATTAAGAACTTTATTGTCGGCTCCCGAGTCGAGTAGGGTATCGATTGATTTTAGTCTGCCAACCATTTGCCGTCGTGTCGCGTCTTGATACCGACAAACGGTTTCCACTGCACACACAACGTTTATAACCACATTGTGCGTTGTGTAATGCATACCGCGGTTACGTCACGGTCGTGCAATTACAAGCAGAGTGTTTGCCGCCGCCGCCGCCGCCAAATCATAACTGGGCACACGATCACACGACCCTTGTGTCAGTTGGGCCGACGATTCACACGCACCGATAATATAATGCCCGTCGTGTACTACAAGGTTGTTTTACTATTTTTCCCGTTAGAGCGGTCGACGACTTCTCTTCTAAAAAAACTGGTATAATTATTTTAACAAATGCGTGTTCCGCCAGCCAACAGCCAAAGTCATGACACGTTGTCACCCGAATTCTTNGTTTTACTATTTTTCCCGTTAGAGCGGTCGACGACTTCTCTTCTAAAAAACTGGTATAATTATTTTAACAAATGCGTGTTCCGCCAGCCAACAGCCAAAGTCATGACACGTTGTCACCCGAATTCTTGTGCACTATTGACTCATGACCGCGCTCAGATACTGATAGCACTCTGGTGTAATTTGATGGGAAATCACCGGCTAGTTTTACTAGAAACCGGACACTACGAGTTTCCGCTTCGTTAATCCTCTACAGTCGCCGGCCAATGAAACAGTCTGCAGCGCCTACTTAAAAGTAATCTGTTCTCGAGATAACCTGCGTCAATTTGGTTTTTTACGGACTGTTCGACTCGACAAAACTGTTGAAACCGTGTGCGTTATTTGTATTGTTACATGCACATATTAATAATATTTCATCAAGGTTCATAGCCCTAAGCCTGGGGCTTAAATCATGTGAAAGGCTTTTATTGTCCGTGCACACTAAGAGAATATAATAATTATTGTAAACATCAACGGAGTCATAATGAAACGGTCCAGAGGTGTAATAAATTACAATTGATTGATACATCTGATTTAACTAAAATTACGCATTTCGGTTTAAAGCTGATGTAATCCATTTTTAATGAATTTTATTTTAATAAAACCAATCAGATATAAATGAGATTAGTTTAAAATACAACACTAATATACTAGTTTAACCCTTTCAAACCCATAATTATTTTGGTCGATACATTTATTTTTATAATATTCCAATTGAGGATTCCCTGAGAAATCAATATAGCAATTTTCAAAAATGTTGCACTTTTATCTGTTGGGAGATCTCAAGTGGATCATTATAATGACCCGCAGGACGTAATGAATTGAGTAAATAATTAATGAAAATTTCGATGGAAATGTATAACTAAAAATCTCATTCATTCAAATTGCCAATTCGGAGCAAAGACTCCGATTTGAAGTTTTTATAATTAATTAATATGTTTTATTGAATCTTCTAAAACCTAAAATTTTAAAAGAATTTTAGTACTAATTGTGGCATATTTTTGTGAACAAAAAATGATGTCTAAATAATACTTTCACCTTTTTTTAGTAATTAATATTTTCCTCGTTGCAGAAAAACCAAAACACTAAAATTAATTAACAATATTTCGTTTATTACGTCAGTTGTTTTCTCTGTAGAAAATTTGCTCGAAAGCTGTTACTTACTGTTAAATTTATTAATTAAATTAACAATCAAAATAAATTAACATTAAACTCATGTGCGATTCTTAATGAACTATGTTTGTGCATAATACAACGCACACAAAACCAAATCATTATAGAAATAAATAAAACAATTTAAAGATGTCCTATGTTGATTATGTGACAATCAGATGTGTTTTTCGCTGCATAGGGTTGGTCCCCCAAAAGCATTTTATTTGCGAAATTAAATCAGCCCCATCTCAATATTTTGTTGTTCGTACGACTTCAAGTGGCGTGTTTTCCCTTAAAAATTTCATTTATGTCCTCACTAAAAATCGTTTTAAGACACAACCATTTTAAATTAAGAATTCTACTAGAATAATATTTAAAATCTGAAGACGTTTTAATTATGTTAAACAACAGAGTACAACTTGTTTTTGTTCAAACTCTATTATCTAAGTACCCGCATACATTTTTGAGTATAATGAAACAATAGAGATAAAAATTAAACATCATATTAAAACTATAAAAATTTAATTAAATATTAATAAAATATGAATCAATTCATTGTAATTTAAACAATTTTCACAAAAAATAATTTATACGGTTTTTTATTTTTCATTGTTTGCCTTCAATAATTTAATATAATATTTTTTCTATTATTATTGTTTCAGAAATGTTTTTTATATTAATTTTTGGTAATTAAAATGACAATGACTGAAATTTGATAATTATTTATTGAGTATATATCCCGAGGATTCTTTTGAAACACCAAATCAAACATTTGTTTAAGTCAAACGGACAGGTTACAACTATGTACAACAACATCGCTGTATAATTTAAGCACTAGAGAATTATTTTTGTCAGAATGAAAGTAAACGTAATGGAGTGGATTTTATTGTTCATAAAAATATTAATGGTCGGATTCATTTATAATGAGCCATTTCGAATATGAATAACCTGTAAATAATATGTAATGTTTGTTTGATGGAAAGCTGTACAATTTCTTTAATGAAAACGAAAACGTTCTGTTGAATAATATGGCACTGCGAAGGTTTTTATTCGCCGGGCTGTTTAGAGTTTTAATAAATAATGTTTGCTTTTTTATCGGAGAACTTGCACAATGAGGTCGCTGATTTTGTGTTTGTATTATTCTTTGCGGACATAAAAGTATCTTTTTGAGTACCACTCGTATATATTGAATAATACAATATTGACTTAGCCTTTCTCTTGGAATATTATAATGACTGAGAAGGGTAGCTCGAACCAAAGTTAAACAGTTTAAGTACACAGAATAGTCGAGTGTATAAATCAGTCGACGAAATATGTTCATTGACATTATTTATCCAGCCCATCAATACAGCAATAATTCCGTTCGGTTAATTGTTATCTTCGAATTCCGCGGCCATCGCTGTCGACAGAAAAACTCTGTATTTCTTAACCAAACGATCGACGTAATCCGCGTGATCAGCAAGACAGAAGTCGTCCATAAAACCCTAATAAAAATAAAAAGCGACATTAAGTAACATTTAATATAGTACTTAAAGTGTCAGATTTGGAGATTTCGACCAATAAAAGAGGAAGAAATTTGCTCGGTTGTCTATTACGAAATTCGTACAGTACAACTCTGTCTTGGCAGTTGCCATTTCAATAACCGTTTAGACAATGCGCCGAACTCGCTTGTTTAAATGTAAACGGCAAAAATGTTGTGAACGAGACGAGGAGGGGTAGAGTGGTGTATTCAACTTGTTCCATAATTGGACGATTTTCCTCGGCGCAATATAGTGGAACAATTGAAAATTGCAAGTATTTATTACCTGGTAAACGGTATCCTGAAAACGACTTTGATTGAACGCTTCGGACCAGCGGCGTTTTTGCGACGCAGCTAGGCAAACAAAAAAGTACGCTCGGTAGTCAACCGGAAACAGGACGAACAAACACAGCCACCTACACACTTCGGGCCAAGGCAAGCGGTCCCAGAAACAGTAGGCCGTCCAACCGGAACAGAGGAGCCACCACGAGACGCCGGACATCTGTAAAGTACATAATCGCCGTTAACATGTTGTTCGTCGCGTGGGACGAGACGATGTTGAATAACAGAACACGTTTCTCTGGTCTGGAACGGTACGGGCGTCTTAATTAGACGCTTAACGAGAATTGGTGCGTACCGAAAACTCATATGTCATCAGATAACGTTTATATGACACAAGAGTCGCCCAAATCGGAGGACGTCGAATCGACACCATTGTCTCGACGCCCCGTGTCATCCGCTGCACTTTCTCATCACTCACGCGAATAACATCATTAGTCAAAATCGGTGTTAATTAAACGGCAATAAGCAATGCCGATTGCTTAATTGAACGCAGAACGCAATAGATACTCATAATAATTTGTCAGCGCTTTTGACGTTCAGAAATTACTTACTTCGGCGTTTTCATTACAATAATTTATGAAGAACTAGTAGTTTATTTTAATTGCAGCTGATAGTTTAATGTGCGGCCGACGGCATTTGCATTGGGCCGCACCAAGTACGACAGCTATAGAGTGTGCCTTCGAAGCGTCAAATAAAATTCAAATAAATTTTCTGGTTATACTATTATCTCGTGGAATCAATTACTGTTCACGACCTCATTCGTTTGCCAATAACCGCTCTCGAACGCATATTACTGTTTAAAAATTCGTGACAGGAAAAAAACCCGTTCTTGTATTTGAATAGGTTTCAAATGCGTACGTTGCAAGGTATCATCATTATAATGGATATAAAAAATCAAGGTAATACATTATTGGTATGTTTCTATCATATATTTCGGTAATACTCAACATTGCACGTACACGACGAAAGTATGTCGAATGAATGTTGTTAAAAATTATAATGGGTTGTTACTGAGAAGTTGCACAAACATAAGTAATTTGATAATTCATATTATTATACGTATAGGATCGCGGTGTCTGTTTTTAGTGAAATTACTGTTGTTAAACGGTATTTAAGATCAACAGAGTGCCAAGTACCAACGATTAATTATGAGTCGGCGGCGACCGATCGTGTAAATTTTTTTTTTTACGAACATCCGCCGGCTTAGTTCAGTATTTGAACTTCAACTTAATTTTTTATCAATACTTAACGATTGACCTTAAACGTGTTGTAGATCTCCGGTAGTTCTTTTTGTAACAAAGCGTCCAGCGAATAACCGCAAATCGATCGAGTGTCCTCGTCGGCTGCTGGCGACCAAAAACGTTGTCTGGTCTCTTGAATTTTCAGAAAAACGGCACAGGCTTCGATGCACCTGCAACAGTAATTTTTATTTAGTCGAAACTCAATAAATTAGGGCAGTACACGCTTTTCCACGAACTTGTCTTCGGAATTCCCGGAAGCCAAAAACAACGTGCAAACAACAGTATCGAAAAACCACGGGACGTCAGGTAGCCGTCTAGCCGTTTGACCGTACACCCGTCCCAGCTGAACTTCCAAATCGTTTGACACGCTTGACCAGTACCTGTACATTTAAGGGGAAAACGTTAAAAAACCGAACCACAGAATTACACAACAACACCATAGTGGTACGACCTCAGCGTCGAACGTATTCCGTTGACCTCGTGTTCAGATAATGGTAATTGGCTTCGATCGTCCAGCTGACTCGCACGCGATTTATTAAAACGTAACTTGCCGTATGCTATTATCAAGTCCACCGTTTCGGGTCCCTGCGCACAGCCATCAAATCGCGTTAGTAACACGTTGTTATTAATGTACTAACAACGATTTATCATTTAGCGTTATTATTCACACTCACGGTTATCCGTCCAGTGCGCATTATCATAACGCGAACTGTCCGCAGCCACTCGTCATTGATCTCGCTGTCCAGCGGAAAGCGTCCCGCTGTCGGCGAATAGTCTTGGGCGGCGACGTCTTTATCGCGTCCGTATCGGACTGTTTCCTGAAGTTTCGAAATCAACTCAACTGATTCGTCCACAATAGGGACGCCGTCCTCGGTGTGTTTCTCCGAAATCAGTTTCGCAAGAATGTCCTGTAAAAAATTTATAACAAAATACAATCATTTACCTGCCTGTGTGCAATGGCGTTACAAATGTATACGACAACCTACGGGGCTATTCTACAGATTAAGAGCCTCCCGTGAACCCCAAGACCTGGGTCACCTGTTCAGTCGATGTTACACAATCCAATGAATAAATTGACTTTCTACTGGGTGAGCCGACCTGGCCTCAGGGCAGGGACGTTCGCTAAGATAAAAAAATATGCCAATTCTATTTGACTTTATTACCATAATGATGGTACGGCAAAACCACACAATCGTATAATTTAAATAAACTGTGACTTCAATTATTCAATGAACCTGTTTGAGTTTAGTTAATAAAGATTTTATGACACTACTATTTGTAGCTGTGCGTATAACATTAAGTAGGTGTTCAACAAAACTTTAAGCTTTAATAAGTTTTCAATGTTCATAGGTATTAAGTTGTCATTAAAATTTGAATAGTTAAAAATTTCAAGCGTAATAGACATGATAATTATGACTGAACATTTTTAGAGAAGAAATAAGAATTATTTCTGGGGTTGGGGGGTTATTAGGCCAAGTTCGAATTGTAAAACTTATAAATGAAATGTCTTTGGTTTATAGACATTTTTTTCGTCTTTTTTTTTTTATTATTTATCGTGATTATTCACGTTCCACCCTATACTACAATGAAATGTAAAATTATATAAGTAATAAAATAACTACTTACGGGGATGCGAAAAAATAGAAAACAAAGGTTTTTTTTTTTTAATCCATTAATAACACATTAAAACTTAATAACAACGAACATTTAAAATATAACTTAGTAGTTGTAAAACTATTAACTTTTTTCATTTCTTTTCACGTATAATAATTTTTAACAAAATTTAAAAAAAAAAGTGATTTTATTGGTGCATGTCAACATACACAATTAAATGAAACAACAGCGTATGAATATAAATTTAGCACAATAATTATGCGGCTAATGTAATAATGCTTATTACAAGAATTATTAATTTCTAATACTATTGTTTTATTATTAATAATAAGTAAAATATTATTAAATTTTTAAAAAAATTCTGATGTAATAATGAAAAACTCAACATTTTACTAAAAAAAGTTGTTTTTTCTTTGTTTTAAATACTGTTTTAACATTTTTTTTCTCCAGACTACATGTCATTTGATTGTGTAATATTTTTATTTTATATTCCAGGTCTATCCTGAAAAAATCATAACTCAATTCATACAGTAAGATAATTTTAATTCAACAAATTATTCGATTTTTGATGTTGTTAAATAATTTTACAAAATATAGTTATAAAATACATATTTGCAAAAACTTAAACTTCCAAATAGTTGTTAATAATTTTAACACAATTTGTACAGCAACAATGTAAAAGAAAATCAAAGATACTGAAACCGTTGCAAACCGAAAATTACATAAGTAATATGCTGTCACAATTATTTGTCAAGTATGTTAATGTGATAAATATAAAAGGTTTTTATATGCGATTTCGAAACAATAAATTGTGTAGTTTAGTATTTTCAATAATTGACTTTTGTACATTTCGTCAAGCAAGTAAATTTATTATTGAAAAACGCGTATTAAATTATAATAGTTAACATTGAAATGATCATTCTGTTATTTACGTTTTTATTGGAGTCTTACGATAAAATCATAACACATTCACAACGATTCAATCATTGAGGAGGTTATCGAATAATTTTACATCAAAAACAGATGAATTATTTTGGATCATATTGTATACATATTATATATAGGTTGGGTTCTATTGTTTTAAACCTGAACAACTGCACCCTGTCGTCATGCAATATCACTCGTATGCATATTAACATGCGTCAACGCCATTAAATCTAGCTTTGTTCTCAACTAAACAAAACCAACGTACTTGATATTTTAACTGCGATTCCAAATAAACCCGTGAAATAAATGAGTGGGTAGCAGCTTGGATACATCGTAACCACAGAAATATGAGAACGTCTCTAGGAATAGAATAATCGTCAAAGTTTTCATAAGATAAATGGAATATATTAGCTAGTTTTGCGACATTTTTGTCATCTTCTCGATGGTATCCGGAAATCAAATAGTGTAGACCTGCATTTTAAAATGAAAAATATTTTATAATAATGGACTGAATACAATCAAACAATAAAAATTGGATCGCTTTATATTATTATGTGAATTATTCTACAGTCAAATGTTAGTTCAAAATACATATTCTAATTAGTTATTATTAAAATGATCAAAATTCAATTATAATTAAAATTAAAAATATCATATTGTAAATTTATTGATATTTTATTTTATTTTAGAAAAAACAGATAAACTTTTTCAAAAGTTATATTTAAAGAAATAAAATCGTAACACTAAAATTTTCATGTAATAGATAGGCATTTGATTTTTTTCAGAAAATCATATTTCCCCCTTTTTGTCCCGAAAATGATCCCTATTATCATTTTGTGTTATGTATAATTTTGTGTCGCAATTTTACAAAGAATTTCATAGTTTTAGGGGTTTCAGTGATTATTTCAATAGCTCACCAACTATGGAGATATATTACTATAGTTCAAAAAAATTACATTCAGCATAATGTCCATATAACTTTATTTACTTTATTCAGTAACAATAGGACAATAGGAACCAAATAAAAGTAGAAAATTATATTTCCCGTGAAACAATCATATGGTATGTTGTGTAAATTACATATCGTTTGAATTATAAATGCTAAATTTAACGTTTTTTTAAATCTATTTTCAATTAAAATATAGGAAATATTTATGATTTTTTATTTTATTTTCATAATCTAGATGTAAAATAAATATAAATAAACTTCCAATTTCTAGATAGTCACTGTAAAAAAAAAAATTTTATTTTTTATCCAGATGCGTTCTAAAAAATTAATATCAAACTGTATTTTATTATAACATGAAAAAATCTAGTAGATGTATTAGAATATTAAATTTTTTAAAAATTACTAGAAGAATAATTCCTTTGAAAATTGAAAATAAACATTTGACCAACAAATTATCACAACATTACCTTCGGTTGTAGTACAAATGGAATATACCAATTTAACTATCAAATCAATTGATTTTCTATTGTCGTTTGAATCAAAGAACGTGTCAGTCAACTCACGCAATTGAATCTGCATAAATTTATCGGCCGAGTATAGCAACCCTGTTCGTATTAACCAATTTCTGCCTCGTTCGATACCAAAAGCGATACTCAGTGATAACGTTACTTTAGGGTCCATCCAGTCAATTAAACTGCTTTGATTTTCTTCTTCAAAGTGATAAGTCATTAAACTTAGTGGCGTACAGCGTAAGTTTCTCATTAATTCGGCCGCAGTTTGTCTATTGGATACAGTCTCCAGAAACTTAATTTTTCTAATAATTAACCACTGAACACCTTCGCTGTGGCTACTCAGTACTGTCGCTATGGTTACCAGCGCATTTGCGATGTCCTTCTCTTTCCAATACTTCTTTTTGAAATGAAACTCCAAAGGATTATTTTCATCATTAGTACCGCGATCAAATAACTCATTAAGAGCCTCTGGATTTAGTACAGCTACTTGAGCTAAGACCTTAATAGAATGTCGAGACACGTTCTCGACGACGATTTCAATAATTTCTGGATGATACGCTGCTAAGACAGCGGCTAATTGATACAAACCAGTAGTCAACGTATGCGACATGCAGTTACAATTGGCTGATAAAAAACCCAGACAACAGTTTACAATATTGATCGGATGAATGCGTATTGTTTTAGTTATCTTCATTGGAAAAATAGTTCTAGCTCGTTCATACTCGTACATTTTAGCCAACAAATACACAGCATGTAGGCAACACGCGTACCTTATAACTTCCACACTTCTTATATCGGTAGTCATCTTTGGAATTTTAGGATCTCTCATCCATCCCAAAAATCCGGATAACACAGTCTTCATAAACCGTTTATCAGCATGTAAGCAGTCAAAAAATGCCGTCCGAATTGAGCTGTTCTTAGAAATATAATTAAACCAACAAGCAATTGGATCGGCTCGACATAAAATACTGTATGCACACCCAACATCATGTTGGTAATCATAAGAAACAGCAGCCACAAACTCGACCACAGCAGGTTTAACGTTTTTACTACAGACTCCCCTGTGACAAACTGCAGGTAAACACTTAATCATGAGACATGTCAAGGCAATAGTCTTGTCTTGGTCAAGAGGAGGTCGTCGACAACATCGTAAATGCACTGCTTCGCACAGAGAAGCGAAACTCTCGACAGTAGTCTCACAGTCTAAAGCTGAATTCACAAGTTTTGCGTATATACGTAAAGCTGGTTCAAAAAGAGGATCCACTGTAATGCAATACTCTAGTCCCTTGGTGAGTCGCTGAAAAAAAGTACCAGAGTAAGTATCGAATGTAAAAGGTAACCGATACAAGGCGTTCAAATTGCGAATGGCTTGCCGGTCATTAGATTCAAATTCCAAAAGTTCAGGCCACCGACCATCAGCTACTTGACCGATGTAATGAAGTTTTGCGTCCCTCACTAGAGCATCCAATCGCGTTTCTAAATCTTCACCATTTAGTTCTAAAAGCTTATTAGCAATCTGATGTGCATCTTCATCGCCTTCTAAGTCATCTGTTGTTACTGAAGACTCCACTAGAGATTCCACTAAGGAATGCACTTCGTTAAGTGCTCCACTGTCAATCAGAAACTCTTGTAGACTTTCGTCCATTGTAATATTATAATAATAATAATGATTTTTAAATAACACACTAACTACCATTATCACGTGAACATTTCTGTGATTAAAATTATTCGTTACATTTTAGTGTTTACACAACTATAGCGTTACTAAGGAAATATAATCAATATACTGTTATAACTATAACATCATATTAAGTTACCTAGGTACTCTTTGGTTACCAATAACGCTATTTAATATATTTTATTTAATTAGAAATAAATATGAAAGAATTAAGATATTATTGAATGAAAATATTTGTATACTTTATACAATAAATATTTATATTGTAATATAGTTAAAATAAAATTTGTGAAATAAATATTAGAACTATAATTAATGTTGAATGCCGTGTTTTTCAACAATGAGTTTATTAAAAATATATTAAAATATTTATTATTAATGTACTAATAGCGTTTTAATAAATAAATATTACTCAACTCTGAGGATAAATTATAATTTTAATTACGAAAGTTAACCTAAATTTGACAAGACTGTTTAATAATATTAATAAAATAATGTAACGATTGTATACATTACTCACTAAAATATCATCAAATGCATTTTAACTATTATCATTAACTTGTAGTAGCTTAAGCGTTCTATAGTTATTATGTACTTGCATGTGTATACGAAATTGATTTAAAAATCAAAAACTAATTAAGAAAAACCGAGTTCACATTTAAATAATAGTATTAATTTTTCAAACCACCTGATTGAAAATTTACAAATCATGTACATATTATGTACAATAATAGATATGTAAATGTTACGTAGAAATATTTTTACTGTATAATTGATGTATGTTTTAACGATCAACGTAATTGCAACTAAAGAAAATAACTTTAACACTTTACTACAATTTCTGAAAGGAAAAGTGCTAAAAAAGCATAATTTAATGATTGAAGTCAATTATTTCTTTAATAAAAGTGAACGGTTCATCTTTTTATAATATTTCATGTGTCCTTTAACCTATTGCATCACGATCGGTTTATGTAGGAGTGGTTGCACCATTTTGCGCCAGTTGAGTTATTAAAAATACAACAGTAATAAACAATGTAGTGTCCTCACCAGGATACTAAATATATATATATGTCTTTGTTTGATTTACTGAATCATCTTTTTCCAATCGAATAATTTTAAAACCTTGCAATGTCACTAGTAAGTTTATTGTTAATAAATATTTTTAAAGTGTTTTCCCAAGAATTTTTTTAAACACGGACAATATACAGAGAAAATTAAATATTTTGTTAAAATAAAATGTATTTAATATTTATACGCTTTATAAACAATGTATAAACCTGATTTACTCCTTTAAAAGAACACAGGACAACAAATAATATAAACATTTTTTTTTCTTATATAATATTTAGGTAATTTCTATAAGAAAAGTTGACCTAGATTTTAAATTCAACTTCAGATTTCTTCAAATTACATCTAATTGTTGAAATAATTACTAATTAGTCATTAAGTAATAATAATTAAACAATTAAATTCATTATAAATAAATGAAAAATACATTTTTTTAACATTTCCTATATAATTTGAAAATTAGTTGTGCAAAATTTGAGAATTATCCGTCAAGTTCAACCATTTTTATTGACCTTCCAATTTGAGTTACACGGAAAATTTCTCCAAAAAAAACTGCGCTTTTCCTTGTTATTTTTGAGATAATTTAATAGTTATTGAATTGCTATAAATATGTAGGTAATTTTTAAATGAAATTAAAAAATGTAATTTTTTTGTATTTTACACGACAATTAACGGACAATCGCAATTAAGAATAAAATATAAGTAAATATCATAATTTTTAAGAATTACAATTTTTTTGTGTAGGGGTAGGGGATATTATTATTAGTGTGTTGAGTTGAAAACGACTATATTGTAAAACATTCGCACTATCGTTGCATCTAGATTATATTCTCGTCATTTTCATTAATTAAATGCGTTTAATTATCTTTAATAGGTAGTTTCTGTATGTCTTGTTAAGACGCTGTCGACTAAATACACCCTAAGTCGTCGAGTAAACTGTGTGTTCAGCGTGATTGCACATAGTTATGCTATCTAATGTAACCACTTTAAATCGTGTGTACGTCTTAATTTTATAACGGCCTATACTATAGTCCAGATGCCACACTATTACTAAAATTGTCTGAAATTGTATGAATATTGAGTAAATAACATTTTGTTTAGTTTACTCGCAAATTATCTAATAATTACAGATTTATATCCATCGTCTCGTATCTTGACGCACACAAACGATCTATAAGAAGAAGTTTGTTATAGAAAGAAAAGTGTATGCACACATACATTCATATACATGGAATCAAACCATATTTGATTTAAGCCATTGATTAAATTTAAACTTCGAAGATAAATATTCTCATTACCAAGGCTTGTGACTGATAGCATTTTTTTATAATGTGGTGTAGCGCAATGCTTTATATCATCATACAATGATTTTAAATATAAAATTTGAGTGGTTTTTAACAATTAAAAAAAAAAATTTTTTTTTAGTCTCTATTACATTTTTCATAGTAGAATGGACAAAAATTTATTTGCATTCCATTTAACGTTCCAATATAGATGACAAGAGAAATGCTGATTATAGGTTTTCAATAATGATTAACTATTAAGACTTTTGAAATAAGTAATCGGCTGTACAGGAGCAATTAATATCCATAGTCAAATACGTATAAATATATGTAACACTTATTAACCAATACAAACTATATTATCAAAACCAAAATCAGCAGAACACTAAGCTAATATAACAAATTCATAAATAAATGATTATCAAAGGTTCATAACTATAAAATTAAACTATTTATTTCAATATTGGACTTTTGCCTAATATATGCTCTTACTTCAGTTTACTTATATTTATTATTTATTTATAAATTTGCGATAGTTATTTTCTATACTTAATGCTGAATATTTGCAAGGTTTAGTATAAGTTAGACAGAAATTACTAAGATTCATAAATGAACACAAATAATATCTTTTAATGTTCTTGAACAAAATTAAAGTCTAACTTTTACTCGGTAAAATTTAAAATTTACTTTGTACTGTAAAATGATTATAAAACTTGATATAAAACATAAAACTTATACAAATTAGTATTTCATCTTCAAATTGTTATATTTAAAATGTAAATAAGAACATTTATTAAATACATCAATGGATATAATAACTTTTGTACTCACCATTAACACTGTAATCTTTTCAAACTCTATGGAAATAAATAACAAGTTTCGTAAGTTCTAGTGTAACTCTATTTTCCATTTTCCGAATCTGTTAAGAACCCAGTTTTGAGGAAAATTCTCAATAATAATCTGTATAATAGTCTATATGGTTCGTTATCTTCTAAACAGTTTCAAATAGCAATGTATACTAAAAAATAAGTTCTTTGTAAAACAATAAAACAAATAAAGGTAAATTAACTAATTTTTACCACCAAAATTACGACTAATTTAAAAATTAGCTGTTTTTATATAATAAACTGGTACTTGTATATTTACGTATATTCTTCTTCTTCCTCGCCTTAATCCCAACTACTTGGGGTCGGTCACCCTTATCCTAAACTTCCACTTGACACGATCTCCCACATCATCTACGCTCACATCAGCTGTCCTCATATCACATTCTATAGCATCCCTACATCTCTTTTTTCATCTTCCTCTACCTCTTCTTCCTTCAGCATTCATTTCTATAACTGTTCTTACAGCTTCCGATTCTTCTCTCCTCATAACATGACCAACCATCTATTTTAAAGTCTATTTTCTCTCATATTATCCACGATTGACGATACACCTATACTTCCTCTTATATGCTCGTTCTTTATCCTATCTTCTCTAGTCACTCCATTTATCCATCTAAGCATACGTACATTAACGTAAAATTATAAAAATATATATATATATATACATAATTTATATATAAATGTAAATATAGCCAAAGAATATGAAAAAATTAAAAACAAAATAAACATAAATGCAATAAAAGCAAGGGAGAAACGGCAAAAAGATAGATATCATGAAGTAGAACTATATATAAAAGGAAAAAAACTGGACCAAGCGTTCAATACAATATAGAAAATTGTCAGCAGTGAAAACAAAAGCTAATCGCAAAATAATAGATTCGAACTCTACTAATATTCGGAAATCTACTAATAGTCAACAAAGACATTGCTAGTAGATGGAAAACGTTTCCATCTCTACTAGCAATTCTATTATTTTGAGGTTGTGTATCAGGGCGAATTAATTATCATTAAAGCTTTCTTAAATTTCATTAACAGTTATACTCGTTTTTAATGATTACTATTAATTCAATTTCATTATTACTAATTGAGCTACTAGTAATTTGGTGTAACTATACGTACAGGGCTTAATTTACAAACCCACCTGATATACATACCCATTAAAAAAATACATTTGAATAACAATATTTCCTTTGTTTATTATAAGGACTTATATAAAAATAAATAACATGATTTATATTGATGTATTGACAACACATTTCTATCTTTATTTTTTTTATCATGTCAATATTGTTGTCAAAACTTATGTTTGTTATAATATTTATTTTTCTTAGAACTTTTTACCTATTTATGGTAATGAGCCAAAATTTTATTTATCCTGAATAATTATAAATGGAAGTTATAACTAATATTTGTCCCCTTTGCAAAATGCAAATGTACTTGTAAATCCTTTCATATACATGGCATTGTGCGTGCAAAGTGTTCGTCATACACCTTAATGAAATTCGCAGCAGCAACCGATTACAATTGTAAATCATCAATAACGGTAGTCGGATTTAATGAAATAAAACCCAGACAAATGTTATATTTCATTCAAATAAGATAATATTGAAACATAAAACATGCTACGAGTTAGTAATATACTTACTTTTGTAACTATTTCAGTGCACACGTACTGAATTTATTTATTGTATGTATTTGAGTAAGTTTCAAGAATAAACGCGTTGTTTTACTTACAAACATTGTGTAATAATGATATTATTAATCATTAAAATTATTCAATGTCCATTTAAAAGTCGGTATAGTATGTTTTTAGTTATAATCTTAACTATCATTATTCACATTTTAAGTGTTAAGAATTAGTGTATAATATAAAGTAATTATAAAGGTTTTATAAGCATTTAATCAATAATGAACAATAATATGATGATATTTTGTACAATCCATCTATCATTTTCATGTGGAATAATTTATTTTTTTCAAAGGCATTAAATAAACAACTTTTATAAACTACACGCAGAATTTTAGATTAACTTAACCAAAAGTATAATAATGAAGAGATCATTTGAGATATTTTTGATTTTATAAATCTAAAATTTAACCTTCGAAGCGAACCTGAGAAGGTATTAATTTTACTAAGATGTGTTTTTTTTGTGTGTCTGTTACCACTTTTTTCAGCTCTCATCGGACCGATTTCTTTTAAATTAAGCCAAAAGATCACAAATCGTATCTAATTGAAGACATTGCACTTAAAAGTTGAAAAAATTTCCCTCGTTCCCTATAAATAGGATAAATTCTCAAAAAAGTACGATTTTTAAAATCGATAAATTTCGACATTCTTAAAACTGCCATAACTTTTTCAAAAATGAAAAAAACAAAATATGTTTTTTATATAGAAACCTCAATTATTACTCTATAATATGATATACTACGAACTTATTTTAATTATTTTGTCTCCACAAAGCTAAGAAAAACATCTTTTAATATGCTTAAATTGTCCTTTTAACTTAGAGATCGTTTAACACACATTGTCTACGTCAATTATAATGCAGTATTTTAATAACCAATATTTCAAAAGAACATGAGTTTTATCTTGTTGAACTTGTAATCACCAAATATTGGGAAAAAACCCTTTCATTTTAGAAATTCACACAAATATCACAAAATTTTAAATATTAAAATAAACGACTTAAAATAAACTTTTAAATTAAATATCTCCAAATTAATAGGAATATAATTTTTTTTCCAGTTATTATTGATTTGTAATGTTAAAAATAATTCGTACAAAATTTCGATTCAAAATGTCATGTTAAACTTATTTTAGTGGTCTTTTAAATTTGATTTATATGGAAGTTTATAATTTAAAATTGTTGAACTTTTAAACACTATTTTAGTTTAATTTGCAAGTTTACAACTTATATCATTATATAGAAGTCTTAGTATTAATTTCTATGTAACTTTTGGTATTTAAATAGATGCTATAATTGAAATATTCAGAACTATACTCCGTATAGTTATATCTTATAGTATTCTAAAATATTATATACTATTCTATAATATACTAATATTCAGAAATATTCTGTGCCTAGTCTTTCATGATTTTGTCCATTGTTATGAAGTTAAATTTCATTTTACCCTATATTTTTTGGTTATTTTTTTATGTTAATACTCGTTTTTAATTAATTAGTAATATTTACAAAAAATAGTGGTGATGGAAAAAATCTAATTGCCAATTAGAAATCAGCGCGAAAGAACAAATACTTTATAATTTTTTTATAACTTCTCCGTAAAAATTATATTACTGAATTATTAAATATCAATTTCATACTGTATTTAATTGCTATAATAGATATTTATTCTTATATTATACTTATAAATCATAGAACTTCATTTAGGAATAATAAAGGTAATAGGAGTTAATTTTGTTTTTGGAATAATCCACCAATTTCTTAAAATTAAACACATCTACAGGGCTTGCATCGAAGCTTTTTTTATGATAGTGATTTTAATCACTGTAAGATATCTTCTATACTGTACCCAACTATGCCACGTCTACTCTGTGCAACGACCCCACTGTGCTGGGTTTGTTGTTTCCTTTTTATTAATTAAACAGCAATGTTGCATATTCTTAGAATTTTTTCTTCTAGGTGTGGTCTTACAAATGAAAATATTTTCTAACCCCTCTTTATATCAATCTTATAAATTTGTTTCAATTCTGAAGAGAATTTTGACCTTCTACTATTAAATACACATCTGTCTACCAGTACACAGCCCCTATATCAACTCAACTTCGAAAGACACAAGTTATGTCGCAACTATTAAGTTGTAAGAAGCCGCTATTCAATTTATTTAAATGAACATAATAGAATTTTAGTGTAAGTGTTAAATGAAATTAAAATTCCATGACATTGCAACTTGTTTTTTAATTAAAGGTAGTAATATTAACATATTCATGATTCTACTGATAGCATTAATACGATTTTCGACAAGTTACATTTAATTCACGATATTATAAAATTTTATATAAGTTTTGACTAATTATAATTGTTTTACTATGGATATATAAAGTAAATCATTTTAAGAATTATAATTAATAATTGTATAATATTTTACTGGCTAGATTAATTATATTCTATATATTAATTATATAGTTGCTATAGTAGGGGATAATCAGTAATGAACAAATTATCTCATTTACAAATAAAACTTAAAAACAAAAGTTTCACATAGAAAGTATACGAAAATTTTGTGCCAAATACTAATAAGAGGTATTATTTTAAGTCATTTAATTATAATAAAAGAGATGCTACTATATCAATTTTTATCGTTAGTATCAACGTAACATTTTTAATCAATTAAATTTAGTATAATATACATTTAATTATGTAATTTAATGTAATAAATTTAAAATAATTTGATTGTAAAATATTGAACATCGTAATAATTTTATTTTTATTTTCAAAATATTTTCTTTCAGGTGTAATATATCTTAAAATTATTATATAATTCTGATATATTATCGTATTTAACTTTTTGTAGAGTTCGCAAGCTAAATGATTTTTAAGAGTAGGCTTGAAACGGTTTATTTAACTATTTATTTTTATAAATAATAATATTAAAAATGAAAGAATTTTCAATTTATACTTAATTATTGTAATATTCTTTACAAATAATAGTTAATATTTTAAATATCAGCTACAAAATATAATTTATTATTATAATCCTTATAATACAGTCTATTCGAGCGCAACCAATTACGTGTCGTACTCTATGAGAGAAACTGGCACCTACGCCGTCCATACATGTGGCTGCCCTACACATCTCCGCAGATCACCTGCTCTCACAGTGTAAATTAGGTTAAGTACATAATTTTTACATAGTTATTCTATAAGAAATCACATAATGTGTGTGCAACTTAGGTCAGAAATATTTAAAATTTTTATCATTGACTTCTTGAAGGTCATTGAAAACAAACAATTTTTTTATTGTTTTTTAATAGATAGCGCAGTTTTTATTATTGAAATGAAAAAATACCTTATGTTCTAGAGTCTATAACATCACATCCAAATAAGCTTTCACGATATTAACTAGCACTGTTTCACTCATATTATATAGTATTTTAATTTCATTGATAATTTTATGAATTTTAAATTTTTTAAAATAAAAATTTTACATTTTACAGTATTTAAATAACAAAATTCGCAGGTCTAAAATTTTTTAATTTTTTTTTTTTATTGCAGGAACTATTAGTTATGTTCTTTTACCTCATATCATATTTATAATTTTTTTTTTATCGTTTTACTATCTTGAACACGCATGTTTGGCTGAAAATAGCCAATTTTATTATCTCATTATATAAAAGTAACACAACGAATTTTATAATAAAAATTGATCACTTGTGGCTAGTTAATTAAGTAAAATTAAAACTATATTAAAAATATTATTAATTTAAAAAAACTAAAAAATATTAAAAATATTAAACTCAAAAGCCACAAAAAAATTAATGAAAAGTCGCGGATACGTATTTCGGAAACAATGTTACCATTATCAACGCTAAACACATACTNAAAAAAATTAATGAAAAGTCGCGGATACGTATTTCGGAAACAATGTTACCATTATCAACGCTAAACACCGACTTTTCATTAATTTTTTTGTGGCTTTTGAGTTTAATATTTTTAATATTTTTTAGTTTTTTTAAATTAATAATATTTTTAATATAGTTTTAATTTTACTTAACAACGAATTTTTTTCAAATTTACATAGTGCTTACCTTAAGACAATTAAAATATCTGGTAAAAATTTGATGATGGAGAAGTAATTTTAACTCTACTTATAGACTTTTAAACTTTATAATTTTATAGTAAATTCACAAATTAGTAATTTTTAGTATTTTATTTTAATTTTTTACATTTACCAAAAACCATCTACAGATTTGCATCGAAGCTTTTTTTATAATAAACACTGTCAAATTAAAAATATACTGTGCCACGTCCTCGCTGTGCTGGGTTTTGTTATTATAAATGTAATAAATTCATTTGTTAGTTTTAAGTAAATTTTAGGTTTGATGCAGCTACCCAATGTTCGAAAAAATCAGCGGTACTGTAAGTCTTATTACATTATTTATTTTTATTTACTTTGGTTCTACAATGTGCGCAATCAGTTGACATACTAATAGGAGCTAGCTATTTTTTTTTTATTTAATTGATTGTAGTTTAAAATTACATGTAAGAGACCTATTTATTAAGAAACTGTGTTTGATTTTTTTCTATCAGGTGCCATACCTGACATTTTAAGATCGCTAGTAAATCGTTATGCGTTGTTTTTGTAAAGAATTCAGTAGATGGTGGAGTATTAAAAAATTTAATGGTTGCGTACACTGTCGAAAAAAGGCGTGTAAAAAAATATTTGAAGAAACGGTAGTTAGGGATATTACGTTTTATTGTNTTTTAGAAGAAACGGTAGTTAGGGATATTACGTTTTATTGTGTATTTGCCATTCAAAGAAAATGTAAATCATTTGGGCAAATATGAAAAAAATGTTATATACCAATATTTGTCGGTCGCGATTATCAGTGTATTTTATGGAGAGAGGAAGAAAATATCAATGAAATACTCTTTCTTATGGAAAAAGTATTTTATAACACTCTGGTAGAGCGAGGTGTTTTAAAGTTTTGTTTTCCTTTTATGACAACGCGAGAGACAACTGTGCTATGTTTGCCGCACTGTAACTTTTTTTGATCTTTTGGCATATCTTTGAAAGAAATAGGTCAGGTGAGAGCAGAGGTTTTTTTCTTTTCATATTTAAAGAAGTTTTAGCGGCGTTTATTACAGTGCTTTTTAAGCTTATTCATATTTGTTCATTGACTCTTCCCACTCATCTTTATTGTTATATATTATATTCATATTCTTCTTTAGGTCCTCTACTACCTCTAAGGTTTTCAAATTTTTGAAATTTCAGATGCTTTGTTTTTATTCAACTTTAACAATTTTTTTAAACATAACACGAATTTTCTTACCCACTAGTTGATTATCACTGACATCTGCTCCAGAATAAGTTTTGCAAGATCTGACTCGGTTTCTAAAACAATTTTTCACTAATATATAGTCTGAAATCTTCTTATATCGCCAGGCATTTTCAATGCATATCGTCTTCTCTTGTGTTCTTCGAACAATATATTCGCAATCACGAAATTATTTCCTCAACTAAATTCTATTAATCAGTCCCCCCTCTTGCGTTTCTTTGCGTAATCTATATTTTCCTACTTCTCTATAGTCTTTTTTCTCACCTACAACAGCATTCCTGTCGTCCATTAGAAAAACGTTATATTTTCTTTTGAGAGTTTTAGTAGTTCTTCTATTCTAGCACATATCTTAGGAACTTAGAAATTTATATAAGCTATGTCATTCTTTAAATATTTATTACTAGAAGCTAAAAGGTTGCTTGAAGTGCTTAAGGATATATCCTCAAGCACTTCAAGCAACAAGACAATCCATGAAAGCTTTAACACATTCATAAGCTAAAAGGTGTTATGATTTTATTATTACATAAATTTTAGTTGTTTAAGTACCAATTTATACTTTTACATGTTCAAATGTTAACGATTTATAGTTCTTCAGATTAATTCATTTGTTATAATTTGTTATTTTATGTGTTTTAGTTTGAAAAGCTCTACGGCTTCTAAAGGCTTTTCAGTGGGGGTGCATGTTATCGCTAAGCTCGAGATTTGTATAGTTAATGTTTAGCGGTATGGGTGTGGTTAGGTAATGGTGCTCGTGAGCCATCAGCTGTTAAGACGCCTTATCAACGGCTGGCCGTTGAGTTAGAAATGTCGTTTTTACGACTAAAAAAAACAAGTTTTATTCCATTATGGTTTTAATATTTAAAATGTTTTTATAGTGTATATGTAGTATCACATTTTAATACATGTAATAATTAATACTTATATTTAATAAAATATATCACCAAATCAGTGTTCCCCCGTGGATAAGATGAATAATAAAATAATACCCTTACACAAGATTGAACCACTCTCTTACGCATTTCATAAAACGCCCACGTAAAATATTTGAAAAGCTTGAGGATTTATCAATGTTTGCAGTTGATTGCTGACGTTTCGGACTCATTGCAGAGTCCATTTTCGGAGCGATAGTTACAGCTCGGTGGCTGAAACTATACTGGCGGCTTATCTTGTTATCAGTCTGTTTTTATACGTTGGTTGTTTATCATAACAGTTGTTTACCGTATCGGTTGTTTATCATATCTGTTTATGACTCATGTTGTTTACGGTATCTTGTTTTTGCTGATGTTTTTGTTGACGACATTGTTTTTGATTATTGTTGTTGTTTTTGACATTCTTGGCATTTTGGTCTTCCTTTTCTGCACCGACAGTTTTCCATTACGTTGATAGTAATTTTTTCTTGTATTGAACTGTTTTCAGTGTTGTTAGTTGATTTTCTTTTTGTTTGGTGTATGATGGGTAACCAAGTTTTGCTTATATCCATCCGTCTTATCTGTTGAAATTCTCTGGACATTTTCGAATTTTTTTTGCCTCTTTGTACATTCGTTTGCTAAAATGAGTTTCTTTGTTTAATATTTTTACTTTATCGAATTGGATGTCATGTCCTTTGTTTTTAGCGTGTTCGGCTACTGCGGATTTTTCTGTCATGTCATATAATTTTACAATTCAAAGAATTTTTTTTATTATTATTAATTCAATCAAATAGTATAATTAATTCTCATTTCAACATTTTTTTCTCGAAAAATCTTGATTTTTTTTTCATTTTCTTTACAATTAGTTGAAAGATTTGGTTGAATTATTATGTCTTAGAGATCAATTCATTTTTCAATCAAAGATTTAAAAAAAATTATTTAAAATAAGTTGATATATTTTATACCTTCTATTATAAATATAATAAACTATTATAATAAAAATAAACTATAATATAAATAATAAAAATAGAACCATATTATTATGTTATTCTAATTATTTATAGAAATTTAATTGTAATGGCGTTTAAGGCACTTCATCTGTTGTTTTAAATTTCAAAACTACATTCATAAACAAAATTATAAAACATTGAATTAAAATTTTAATTAATATTAATTTGTTTTAAATACCTAGTTTAATTGACTCGAACGGTTTTGGTATAAACGATTCTTCGGTATTAATTAGATAAAATTAAATCCGAGATGAAAATACTTTTCTACTATTACTATCTTGATATAATCCTTAATTTTTCTGATTAAGAATTTGAAAAAATTTTGATTTTATGCCTTGGTCAATAATGACATTATACTTTTAAGTCCATTCGTTACATAAATAACTCGTATAATAAAGTGTAAATTCAAAATAGAAGAGATTTTGAAATGTTATTGAATGCGATATGTGGACGGCTGATGTGAGCGTAGATGATGTGAGAGATAGTATCAAGTAGAAGTTTAGGATAAGGATGTTCGTCCACCAAGTAGTTGGGATTAAGGAGAGGAAAAAGAAGAAACATAGTAAGAACTCAACATTTTTAATTTAATTTTTTTAAATTAACTAATAAATATAAATATATGTATATATATTGATAACAAATATATTATAATATAAATATATTATACATTATATTAAATATATTATTCAAATGACAGAGGTCGACTTCAGACGACTCGCACACATTTGTATTTTGTGGTAATTAAAAATAAATTTTTAAAACTCCTAATTGAAAATAAATGTTTTACAAAAAGCAGTTGATTTTTGTCATAAACTCCAGCTATTTAAACTTTTTTTAATAACAATATTTTTTTTGTTTTGTTGAGGAAATTAACATTAAGTGCATAAAAAGATAATAATAAAATGCTAAAAATAAAATTTCATTAACATATTTGTTTATAATAGGTTATGATAGGTTGAAAAATAAGTTCAATTATTGTTTTACACAAGCTTATTTATATAGAAGATATCTTGCTCATGTACAATAATAATTCTCATTAATAATAAAAGAAGTATTTTTATCAGAAAAATGTTATATTTTAATTTGATAAACAATAATGAACTATGCCCATTGCCAAAAATAATTTTGATATATTTTATTAAAACCTGTATTTTCGTAATCGGTTTTAATAAAGTTTTCACAAAATTCACATAAATATTTTAAAATTAGATCATACCTAGTGATACGGGTGTCATTTGACATTGCTTTGTTAGCAGTATGTACATAATTAAGAAATTCAATTTCCAGATTTTCTTTAGTCAACATTACAGCTTCTGAATGACAGTGATTCATTTGAGGACGTTTTAAATTACGTAACCCATTGATAAAATGACATCTTACATTTTGAAAACTTATAATATAATCATTAGCTATTTTTTCAGTATCTTCTTTGGGTTTGTTAACAAAATAATCTCGAATTACGTTATTAGCTTTAAGATCAATTACATAATTATATATTAATTTGTGAGTTGAAATTAAATTAGAAAATAACTTTTCATTTGGCCAAATCGTTGATAGTTTTATTTTTTCTATAATTGTCATCATATAATCGAACATTTTCACTGTACCATTAATTACGTCAAAAAGACATGTTACACATTTCAAATAATCTTTTTTTTTTTTTTTATCTCTTCTACACCATCCATTTAAAACAGTTAATGATGTATTGTAAACTAAAAGCACTTCGTAAAATCTACACCTCACCAAATGTGTAAAGTAATGTTTTTTAAGATAAATATTATGATCTGTCACTTGGTCTCTTATCACACTTTCGGCACTTATTTTTAAATCACCATATTGTATTTTTATGTGACTAAATGAACTCCAACTACCCTCATTAAATAAAGTATTGAGTGTCATGATTCCAAGTTTTTGATTAATACTTTTGTCGATAGGAGGTTTAAACCTGTAAAAAAATCATATTAATTTTTAAAATTATTTCAGTTTAAAAGATATTAAGTTTCTATAAATTGTGATTTATTAAGGAAACTATTCCCATAAAAATTTCAAGATTAGTCAGTTCCACAGTAGTCCAAAACTCAATTCTATCTAAACAAATTTCCTATTTTAATGTATGCAAAAAAATTCAAACCCGTTATGAAATACTGACTTTGATATGTACCTTATAAATAATCTAAAGTATCAAGTTTTCTGCGTATGACATTAATTGATAGCCACCTCACGCATAATATAAGACAGTAGGTTTGTATAAATGTAACGGATTTTAACATATTGCCGCCTTTTTCTTTATCATTATTATATTTTTTCTACTTAGACGCTGTAACATAAATGTTATCGTATGACGTTGTTAAGAATTTATAGTTTCGTTTACATGTAGACCAAATTTAAATGTAAATTTGTGAATCAAAAATAATGTTTTTTCAACTACTTCAAAATAATTTCGATGTGTAACAGATTTATTACAAGACCAATAGAAAATAATCATAAATATAAGATTCAAAATATATGTTATACTTACTTTTGATGTGTTGGATTTATCAACTGAATAAATCCAAGACCTTCGTAATTAATTTTAATAGTTTCAGTGTAAAATAAATTTATCTTATGATAAATAAAAAATATGAAATTTGTGTAATCTGTGTTGTTTGCCCAATATTCTGATTCAATTTTAGATTTAAAATCAATTTTATCAACAGTATTTGTAATAAATGTATTATTCTGGAGAAAGTTTTTTGCAATTTTAGATATATCATCAATGAACTTTTTTGTTTCGAGAAATACTTCGAGATCAACATAAAGAAACTCATTTTGAATTTTTTTAAAATACATGTGATTTTTTATCTCATAAATGTCATCAACTATGGTGAACAAATTACTTTGTGACTCTAAAATGACAAATTTAAGGTCTATGTAACTAATAAATGTCATAGCGTTATATAAATTCTCAAACATTGTTAATGAATTTTTTACTTCGTTAACAAGTAATTTTGTAGAATTGTAAAAATCGTACAATAATTTAGCATTTAAAAAGTTTTCACATATATCAATAACAATACTTATTAATTCCACGAATATCAAAAGCACTTCGTTATACCTGTAGTTTAAAAAATGAATAATATTACAGAAAATACTTTTCAAATTATCGCAGTCAACTTGTTGTGCCATTATATCTGTACCACTAAATTTTTTATCTGAATCAAGATTTATATATAAATTTTCCATAGACTGCCATCCTTTTTGAATGCACATATGTTCAACTACATTAATTAAGTAACTCAAATATGGTGTGTGTGAAATTATACAATCTATAAAGTTAATATTATATTGGACTAAAGACAAAATTAAAATTATTAATCTGAAATGCATGTCAAAAATCTAAAAAGCAATAGTTACAGTATAAAAAATATAAATTACAATAGCCAATTTTGTTCATTATTTATTGTAATATTCATACCTAAAAATACTGTGGTTGTGTTTAAATGTGTGCTAACAAATTACTAATTTATTTAGAGTTAGTATACATATTCATATTATTTATTATAATACAATTTTAACATTAAGAATAGAATTTTTGTAAATTAATTTTTTTTTTAATAATTATTTAAAAACATTTATTGGATATTGTGTCTATACGCTTTAGAATTTCAAAAATGTCTGTAAATATCTTGGTATATGTTCTATATCATATATATCATATATTCTATAATCTACAGATTGCGTTTCAAATTTGATAAAAAAATGATAAATCAAAAAATTAAGAAAATTCCATTAAGAATTTTCTAAATATAATTATTATTTTAAGACATATAATTTGTGATCTTGGATGTATCTAAATCAATAATTTCTGTTATATGTAACAGACAATAAAAGACACATAATAAAATGTACTTTCGATTATAAAATTTACCTAATTTTGTAATTGATACACAACAATAATTTAAACAATGAAAGTATTGGTATGACAATAATATGATAATAATGTATAAGCCAACCAAAGGCACTAGTGATGCAATGGATAAGAAAACATAAAATTATTCTGTAGTAATAATAAACAAATTATCTTTAAATGTAGTCTAAGAAAGTAATAATTATAAAAAAAAATTCAATAAAATAATTGTTGAATCAAAAATTTTAAGCATTGTGTAATATTATTTTGATACTTAGTTGAATTCAGACGTCTCGTTGGCGATGGCCAGTGACATGTCGACGCCGCTGAGGCGTATAATGGTTTAATTTTGTTTGCATGGCCCTTGCCTTAAAACCCATAAATGAGTTCATACAGCTGCACGTAAGGATTAGCAATATACAACGTATTACTTATCATTGTTTGTTTACACAAATCAATTCTCGTACCGCGTTATAAAGGACATCTTTCTTTTTAATTAAATAACGTATATTATCACATAAAATTTTTATTACCATGATTCATTATAACAGACCTAAGAGCCCTCTGGGGTCTCATCAGCTTTTGACAATCCGTCGAAGAGCTACTTCTATTTTTCCACCTCAAGTGTTCACACTTACCCAACCCAACACTTACGTGCTCAACGTCACTTCCTTTTTACTTTGCGGTCTTTTATCTGTCTTAATTTGTGACTTGGTGTTTTTATTCTTGATATAATTTAATAGTTCAATTTAATGTAAATTCATGTTTGAATTATAATATATGATTATACAATAGACTGTTTTTTTCTTTCTATTTATTTAACATCGAATAATCTGATTCGCTTTCTTCCCCTCTCTACACCGTGGAACAAGATTTGCAGTCAAGATATATCAGGTAAGAGTAGTCTAACACACTAACTACAATTAATAGTAATAACTAATAAAAGACAATTTAATTAATAATTTAATATTTTCTTCTTTCGCTTAAATATACCTTCGTTCTAACTTCACATATCTAACGATCCCTTCTATTAATTTATTTATATTATCTATCGGTATCTAACTTCACTATCACTCACTCCCTCTTCACTCTCTTTTTATTAGTTATTACAATTGTCAGATAGGTTTTGAAATAAAACAATCTTCTAGATTCTAGAAGATTATAATTTGTGGATAATAATTATGATAACGAGCACAACGCAAGTAGAAAAAATAGGCTCATTGTATGGATCTATTTGGTTAAACAAAAGAACACAATATCAATAACAACAGATGAAAATATTGTGAAATTTATTAATATTATGTTAAATATTATATCAAATATACATATGATTGAATTAATATATGAATATATAAACAATGATCTCTCTTAAAAGTATTATAGTTGTTTAAAATATGTGCACATATTTGCAGATTTAAAATAAATAATTCACTGTTTTAGTAAGTAATTTTCAAATTTAAATGATCAGCAAATTTGCAAGACAAGGAAATAAAACTTTATGTGGTATTATATTACATATGATGTAACTCAATTCCAAATTTCGGATCCGTATTCCAGAATTGATGGTACTAAAGAGTAATAGAGTATTTTCAGACATTTTTTCTTTTTTTTTTTTTATTGTAGAAAAGGATATAATTGTATACAATATATAATAAATTCTCATAATAAAATATTATATACAAGTAATTTAAAAAAATAAAAAAGAAACAACTTGTTGAGAGCCCGTCCTGTGGCGGGACTCCAACTAACTTAAGTAACTTATTAAAATTAAATAAATAGCTATTATTACAGAATTACTTTTATAATTGAAGTATATCTCTACTCCAAGATCTTTTTAGTCGATGTGAAGGATTATCAGGAATTTTTTGGGAAGAGGGGAGTTGGGTTATTTTAGGGTCGGTTGTAGAATTTTTTTTATTTGAGGATAAAAGATTGTTTTACGGTAAGAAGTTGAAGATTATTATGGATTGCTTCATTTGATATATAAGGAGAAGTATTGAATATAAGACGAAGATACGTAAAATAGTTATAAGGGTTATAATAGTAAAAGGTGGAAAATCTGTGAAAGATATAAAATCGTGGAATGGGTAAGTATCAGTATCTCAGTAATCCAACGTTGATTCTAGTATTAAATGCACTACGTATATGTTTCACACTACACTTCATTTAGTCAAAATAATTATTTATGACAATGATTCATTAAACACAAAATCCATGACTGATTTTTATTTCCAAAAGATTCTAAACACTCCATATTTTTATTTGAAATATATTTTTATAATTTTTCCTTGTTTAATTGTTTTATCTTTGTTCAATAAATTGTTTTATATATAATTTAATATATTTTATTAAGACATCGACACCAATATTTCTTAAACCTTCGTCTGGCCTGTCCAAAACAAGATTCAAAAATTTTTATATCTATGTAAACATTTTATAAATTCGTATAGTGGTGTCCCGGCTCAGACACCTTGAAATGATACGGCACAATAATCACCAAGACAAAAATTAATCGCAAAAAAATATATTCGTAAATTTCTTTGCGCAGTCCGCTGACGCGATATCCTTTAGAACAAAGACATTAAGCTTAGGGACTTGATTAAGTAGGAAAGTTCACAATAATTTTATACTATCAAATAAAAATTTGAAATTGGGTATGAATTATTAAAATAAAATAATTTAAAAAAACGATAGCACAGTGAGGTCGCGTCACAGTATGGACGTGGCATAGTTGGTACAATTTTAGATAATATCTGACAGTGATTAAAATCACTATCATTAGAAACGCTTCAATGCAAATCTGTAGATAGTGTTTAATTTTAAAAGGTTGATAGATTATTTCAAAAACAACAATAATTCTTATACCATTAATTTTATCCCGATTAGTTATTTGATTTATTATTATAGTATATGAATAAATAATAATTATTGTAATTAAATTTAGTATGAAATTGATATTCAATAATTTAATATTGTAATACTTTTCAATAAAAAATGTTTGTTATTTATAACAGAATTATAAGTTTTATACACTGGACTACAAGGAACTTTCCTCAGAAACAAAAATATACTTTTCTAAATCAACTTTTCGCGATGTTTTCAAATGTGCAATTAGACTTTTTCTATTACTTCTAAATTTTAATATTATTACTTATTATTAAAAAATAATATATTTATATATAAAAAAANTTATTACCATAAACTTTAGCTCAATTGGCAAGTTTGAAATTGACATCATTAAATAGATAATTTTATGACAATTAAAAAAATTGTATTGTTAAGATTAATAGGCAGTCAGGAAATTTTATAATTACTATTTATAGTAAATTTATTAGAGTAGTTCAATATTTTTTTGCATTTTTATCGTAATAGATAACTTAAATAGAAATAATAGTAATCATTTCCTACTATAAAATTTGGAATATTATAATCTAGTAGTAGCACACAAAATTAGAGTAAAAAAATTATTAAATTACAAAGTAAAATGATTTAATTTTGTAGTTGAAACCTATCATATCAAACTTGATTCGTCAATAAATATTTTGAAAACATTAGAAATTAATGATTTTAATTGTCTTTATGGAGAACATGTGATNAAAATGAATGATTTTAATTGTCTGTATGGAGAACATGGAATAACTAACTGTTTAATTGATATATTTTTAAATTTTTGAGGGTAATATCTTCAACTAGATACGAATTGTAGTCATTTGACGTATCGTTGAAAAAAGTAGGTCAAGTTAGAGCAGAGAAAATAAATGATAGTCACAAAAAAATATCTTCTCAGCTTTGCATCGAAGCTAAAACTTAAAATATAGTAAAATAATTTTAATATGAATAAGAAATTTCTTCTCGCTATTGGCGACTACAGTGATGGGATCCTTGATCATTATTGAAGTTATTGAATTTAAATGAGATGATGAAATAAAAATCAAGGGAGTTGAAAATTTATTTTAACTTAAAAAGAATTAAGAAAAAAATTGCAAAAAATTCTATTTCGTACACTGGTTGGAACCTTATACCTCAAGCGCGTTAGACACAAGTTTTACTGACACGACAACCGTACGTCGCTTAACTTTACAGAAAAAAATGGCAATTTAAGCTAGTTAAAATTTCAAAGCTATTTTTCTGGACTTACAAAATGCAAAAAAAATTAAATAAGTTTAATTTTCTATGCTATATCAATTTGATTTATATAATATTTATGAAAATCAGTCTACTCCCCTTGTCAGGTATTTTAAACAAAATAAAATACAAAACCCAGAATTTTAACATAAAATAGCATATTTTTGAATACGGTAGTCATTTTTACCATAAAGACCAATCCAAGAGTCAAATTTTTTTTTTTTCAGATTAAAGAATATTACATTGGCTTTAATTTAAGGTATATATAAAAGTGTCAGTTTTTCCGAAACATTTTCAAAAGTTAATTTTTTTAAAAAAAGTTACCATTTTGAAACCCTTCCTGTGAGCTGGTAAAGGGTCAAATGTTCATAAAAATATATAAAATGATAGGTAAATACCTAAGGTATTTATAAGAAAAAATATATAATAATTCGGTTATTTTTAAAAAAGTTATGGTAATTTTAAGTAAAAAAAAATTGAAAAAATTAGCGATTTTTAAATTTGTATTTTTTTAGAAGATATATCCCGTTCACGGGGAACGAGGAAATTTTTTCAATTTTTGAGGGTAATTTCTTCGACTAGATACGATTTATGATCCTTTGACGTATTGTTAATCAAAATCGGTCCAGCGAGAGCTGAGATTGAGCGTTCACAGACACAAAAAAAAATAAAAAAAAAAACACATCATAGTAAAATTAATACCTTCTCAGCTTCGCATCGAAGCTAAAATAATTTTTTTAGATATTACTTGACATTTATTTCCATTATAAGAAAAATAAAAAATATATATTATTATTTAATGAACAAATAAACTTAAATTAAAAGATTCACAAAAACAAAATTCACTTTAAAATTTAATTGAAAATATTTTAAGTCCAAAAATTTTCAAAAAAACGTCTAGGTGTCAGAGGGTGAGAATCTTGAGTAGAGTGTTGCAGATTTTGTGTATTTTAAAATTACGTGATTTCGGAAGCTGTGGTTTTCTATACTAATTGGTTAATTATAATAGGACAGCTTCACATAGGCGTTACTTAAAAATCTCTGCAGTAAATAGATTTTATCCCATAATTAGCTGGTTAATTTGTATTTTAAATAAGGGAACTCTGTTTTGGTGATGTTGTATCTCCATAAATGTGACAAATAATAACAACATATTATATGCTAATATTATAAGTGATAATATAATATTACACATTATTATTTAAAGTCTGTGCCTACACCCAGAGAAAAACCTCGATCTATATAATAAAATCATTGTTCAATTTGATAAATATATCATTACTATTGAATCAATGATATATTTATCAATATGATATTTTTTTTTCTTGTCTTGAACAATAATTATTTATAAGAATAGTTATTTTGTTCGTATTAATAAAACATTATCATAAACCCTTGATAAAATTTCTCTTTCAATTTTGATTGAGGTTTTTCTTTGGGTATATATTGTGGTTTCTGGCATAACATGACCGTAGTATTTTTTTCCAGTTTATCTTCAAACCACTTCTGCATCACTTCTAATACAATTTTCATATTTTTTTTTTTTAATCTTATCGATGAGTATTATTATTTTAATAAATTTTACTTATTTTCGTTTAAATAAATAAATAAATTTCAAATAAAAATAATAGCGTTATTTCAAATGCACAGTGTCTATACAACCATCTATAAATCATCTTAAAAATAGGTTAATTATAATATAATTATACAGCCTTAAAATAATCGATTTATCATGAAATACTTGATTACTCACAAAATAAATATAATATTAGATAAAAAAAAAAAATTTATTTCTTGATTTATGAACTAAAAACTAATTTTTGGACTCGTCCTTCATAACGTAAAGGTGTCAACATTATTATTTTAAATAGTAACTTATATTAACGCATAAGTTGGCATATTCACTTAGATTCTAAATAATATGAAATACGCATTATTAAAATTATCAAAAAATGTTTAGTAAATATATGCATATATGAAATGTTTTTTATATCTGTGAACGATTATAGTAACAGGTGGTTCGAATATCTAAGTTTAATTTTATAACTTTAATGTAGTACACGAGTTTCTACAAAATATTTCTATTTCTTTTGTTTCATAAAATGAATTTCGAGAAATCTAAAATTAACATATGATTTTAATCAATTATGTGGAATTAAGACAGATTAACTTGTTTTAAAACTACTTCATTAATGGAGAAAAAATTGTGATTTATAAAAATATAAATAGGGAATTTTTTTATAAAGATCATTAAAAAATGCAATAAAATTATATGAAACTAAATTTTATTATCAAACATTTGATTTGACAATAAATAACAATTAAATTTAATTAAAAAATCTATTTATTCATTTTATTCTGCCTACATTTTTCTTAGTTACGTAATTATAAATATTAATTATAATCATTTAGTAGTAACATGTGAATCAATGTAATTTATTATAGTATACGTGTAATGGAACAAAGTACATAATTTATGTAATTATTTTAGTTGAGCCGAATGCGTGCCGTGACAACGTTTGTCATCTTAATAATTATGATAAGATAATAATTATGAGTTGTTTGTGTTTGAAATGATCAGCTGTGTACTACTTAGGACTGTTTCGTGTTTTCTATCTTGAACGTCATTCGCACTACTCACCTCCTGCATTGTCACCTAATGATAAATATTAGTTATGGTTTTCTCTATAATTTCTGGCATTGAGTTTAATTGAATTTTTTGACCCCTACCTCTAAAAATTATTTAAATAAAAGAGATTTAAATTATAATTAAATATTGGTTACTTCTTTGCTCGGTCGTTAAACTGTCTCTGTTGTTTCATTCTACACCCCTATTAGTCTCACTAATGAATAATAATGAAACATTTGTTTTTTTTTTTTAATTTGAATCGCTAATTAACATAATCAAAATTGAAGATTTTAATGCAATAATCAATTTTTTAATATTTTATTATAACTTTTATCAATTAAACAAAGATCACTTAGAATCTCGAAAATTGTTTTAATTGAAGCACTTTAAATTTTGACGTAATGAATTTTATAATTTTTGTTTTACTTTATTAGATATCTTAAAATCCAATTCTTCGCCTAATAAATTTACATTTGTAACGAATTGGAAAATACATGATATGATTGTAAAATAATACTGAATAAATTATTTATTATTGCAATTGGTTAATTTAACATCATACTACTAGTAGATTTCAAGTATAAAATGAAAGTTACAAACTTTCATAATTAAAAACTTCATTTTCTGCTTTTCAATAAATATACAAATTTCTAATTCTAGTAATAATTTTTAACCTTAAAAGACTTGAAATTAACCACCTCTCATCTAAATTTAAAAAGAGTAAATTGTAATTTTCAAGTAGTCATTTATAATCGTATTGCTATACATTTTTACAGCGTGTTTTTACAGACCAATCTATTATATAACATAAAAGGAAAACTATATTAACAAAATTACATATTCTTTTATTGTAAAAATAAAAAGCATATAATTTTTATTATGAACGATGTTCAAATATATGTTTCGATTATATCAATGTCTTACAAAAACGAATAAAGTTATGTTATTAATAACAATAACCATTACTGACATTGCTAGGCGTAATTTTTAACTCGCATATTTATACATTTTAGTTATTTAAGTATTAATAATAAATATTGGTGAGTATAAATGGAATGCCGTTTTTCGACATTTATATATCAATCCGTTCCCTAATTATGCTACTATTTTTTATATTATCGTTTTAGTTGTAAATCCTATAAAAAATATTTACATATTTTTAAAAAGTAAACAGGTTATCCAGTTGATTTAATTATAAAAATAAATAATGATAAATAAAATATCCTGGGAAAAATTTGCGTAAAATATAATTTAATGTGTGTGTGCCAATCAATTGTCGCCTTAAAAGAGCTACGAAAATATATTGTCTCCTAAGTAATTAAAACTGTTAAAACTATTTCATTAGAAATTGTTTAAATAAAAAAAAAAACGCAGCACAGGGGGGTCGCGGCACAGTGGTGACGTGGCACAGTTGGGTCAAGTATAATGATATCTGACAGTGATTAAAATCACTATCATAAAAAACGCTTCGATGCAAATCATTAGGTCCGATTTAAAAAAAAAGTATGTCGAATGAAAGATGTATATAAATACTACTTCTCATGAAAATATTGAATTGATCCATACATTTTTCATAAAGTTATAGCATAATAAAATTAAAAATGTACACAAAAATAGCATTCGGTAGCCATTTTCACCATGAAGACAAAATAAAGTCTGAAATTTTTTTTTTCCATAATAATGTACATTACATTAGCTTTAATTTAAGATATATATAAAAATGTCAGACTTTCCGGAACATTTTCAAAAGTTAAGTAGAAAAAATTAATTTTTAGTGAAAAAGTTGTCATTTTAAATTCCCCCCTGTGGGCAGGTAAAGGGTCAAATTTATAAAAAAAAATATACCAAATGATAGGTAAAGACATCGAGCATCTATAAAAAATTATATTGATTTGTTCATTTTTTAAAAAGTTATGGCAATTTTAAAGAAAAAAAATTGAAAATTAGCGATTTTTAAATATGTAACTTTTTTGGAGGTTTCTACCATTTACGGGAAACGAGGGAAATTTTTTCAATTTTTGAGGGTAACATCTTCGACTAGATACGATTTGTGATCTTTTGACGTATCGTTGGAAGAAATCCGTTCGGTGAGAGCTGAGAAAAAGTGGTAACAGACACAAAAAAAAAAAAAAAAACACATCTTAGTAAAACCAATACCTTCTGTCGTAACTCAAAAATATAATATAAAATATAAAAATATACAGGCTGTTCAGTAAGTTAGGAAACAGTTAAATTGTTACAAACAATGAGTACAATAGAAATTCGTTTCCTTATTTACTGAACACCCTGTTTATTAAAGGAAAGGGTCAGAATAATAATAGTTGTTATTAGAAAATGGAAGTGAGAGTTACTTTTGATTCGGGATGTAATTCGAGGGTCATAAAATAACAATGTAAAAAAATCTTACCTGGCAAATTCTCTGGTTCTTATAATTATCCTTAGTGATGATATCGGTGAAAATGATAAATAAAGTACACAAGTTCAGATTTTTAGTTCACAAATTAACACATAAAATTTCGACAATGACGATTACGACGTTCGCACAACTTAATACGGAGCACGATAAAAAAACAGCCCAATACAGAGCACGAAATGAACAGCAAGGAGCAAGGGTTTGCTCTAGCTTTTTATAATAATTTTACCCCCAAAAATCGTCAGTGTCGAATTTTTAGTATAATTGTTTATTGATGAATAAGCATGAAACACAGAGATCAATACAGATGAATAGAACATACATTATTTTGACATTTACATATATAACATTAACATGTTTTTTTCACAAGTAAGACGAAGATTAATACAATGCATTTAACTATTAATAGTAAAATAACAAAGGTAACAAAAATAATATATAGGTTTTCTTTTGGTGAGGAAGGATTTTAAAAGTAATTATTAATTGATTTATGACCGAACCGCATATACTACAATGTAGCCAAACAGTGTGAGTTTTTTGACTATTTCTCTTAAATGTTTATTTAAGATTTTGTTCGAAAAGGATCATGTCTTTGTAAGAATATAATGTATAATGAAACAAGTTAAAATGTACCATTTCTATGGATAGAAGTGGTGACTATTTGAATTGAAAAAAGAATATATTAATAAATACTAAAAAGATAGCATTGTCTAGTACATGAACAGAGTATTTTAGTGTTATCCCATATAAATAATAGTGACGATTATATTACGACACTTCCAGCTTCGCATCGAAGCTAAAATATTTATTTGATACAAATTGCTGTTTTTTTTTATTTATTAAAACTAAATTAACTAATTGTGATATACTAATTATACAATCTGAAATATTATTATAGTTTATGCTGTGAAATTTTTAGGAGTGGTATTTTACATTATATTGTAAATTCTGTAGCGTCACAATTCACAAAAAATTATTCGTTATGTTAAAGTCTTGCACACATTAAATATTAGGATTGTATATTGACTCTTAATAAATAATAATTTTGTTAGCATTCATTTAAACATGGACACGGTATGAATAATAAAAAGAAATGAGTATTCTAATTTTTTTATTGCTCTGTAATCTTTTATTTTTACATTTATTAACATGAATCCGGGACTAATTATTTTAACTTTATCTTTAATTCAATGCAATATAACCTATGTAAATGGTAAATTAAACTATAAATCGTACTTAAATTATGTAAATAAAGTAGTAGGTCATATGTGTATTCAAAATGGATGGAAGTCAATGGAAAAAATATATTTAAACTTTGATGAATCGAGTGCACCTATAAGTGTTCCAGATTTAATGGTGCTAAAATTCGACACCGATAATGTGCTAAGTATTTTTTATAAAATGTTTCATATTTTGAACTACAAGTATAACCAAGTGCTTTTAACATTCGTGGAATTAATAAATATTGTTGTTGATACTTGTATAAACTTTTTTAATGATGAATTATTGGAAAATTTTAATAATTGTACAGAATCACTTGCGAAAGAAATGGAAAATTCTTTGACAATGATTGAGAGTTTATACAATGCCATTACATTTTTAAGTTATATAGACTTAAACGTGAGAAACCATAAACTTATCTTACTCGATGTAAAAAGTGTCCCGTTCACTTTAGTTGACGGCATTTATGAGATAAAAAACCACACATATTTTAAACAACATCAATACAAGATTTCCTATGTCAATCTTCAAGCAATTCTAGATGTTAAAGAGTTCATTGATTATATATCTAAAATTGCAAATAACTTTCTCGAGAAAAATGAATATATTATAGATACTAACGATGAAATTAATTTAAAATCTAAATTGTTTACAGAATATTGGACTAGCCACACAGATTTCACAGGTTTCATACGTTTCATGTATCATAAGATAAATTCGTTTTACAATGAAACCATTAAGATTAATTACGAAGGCCTTGGATTTATTCAGTTGATAAATCCAACAAATATTTAGTAAATATAACTTATTTATTGATTCCTATATTTAAGAGTATTCTAAAATTAACATAAATTTCTTATTCCTCAATTACATCGGGGTCAGTAATTCTTTAATTTATAAGTATAATATATGAATAAATACTAATTATAGTATTTAAATTTAGTATGAATTTGATATGCCATAATTTAATATTATAATTTTTTACGGAGAAGCTATAAAAAATAATAATAAAATATTTGTACAGCATAATACGTCACGTTCGGGACCGGCTCCGTGCCGGACTATCGAAAATTCCGGTCTATCTGGCGGTGCCCTTTCCTTTTAGTGTAGGCTTTGCTATAAGAACAATTAGGTTAATAATTAAACTAAAAATACGGTATGCAAATACAAAAAAGTTTGTTTTACATTTCATATAATTTATGTGCAAGTACTGTAATACATATTTCATTTAGATTTAAAAAAGTCACGAATGTCTTTTTGTTTTCTTGACTTTTGGCGTTTAGTATAAAATTTATATCTAATATGGAGATCAATAATTTCTGAAGCGCTGTAGCTAGTACTAAAACACAGTTTACTACAATGTAAAAGGACACAAAACATCAACGCACAAAAAAATAGCGAAGACGCTTCGTGAATGATTAACTGTACTGCACTGCACCCGTATTTGTTGTGATAGCTGAGACTAGCCGGCCGCTAATCGTTTCCGAACAATACTGTTGAGGCCGTTTAATACAACTTCCTGTTATCAAATTTTAAGCGCGCGTTCATTGTACTCGGACCGGTCTAATTTTGTCCTATATGTATATATGATAAAATTAGACCGGTCCGAGTACTACTATTATACTATACTACGTATTGTTGGTTATTAGTTTTCTGCTCTATTGTTAATTCGTCCGGATGATCCCGAATACCCTGAAAACTTCCGAATATCTCCTGATCGTTTTTATTTGCTTTAATGGCATTCTTTTGGAGAAAACCAAAATGTTTACAATTTTCCGGCGCGATGCCGGACTATCGGGCATTCCGGACTGTTGGATGCCGGATTATTCTACTGTACACTGGAAATCTTATAGTCTTTGGGAAAATCACTGAATTCAAATAACTCACTGCCATCTTCACCAACGAGTATTTTTATATTTTTCCAATAATTCTCAAGCTATCAATTTTCTCAAAAACTTTATTCAGTTGAGTAATAATTGCTTTCCCGTGATTGCCTTTTACCGTAGAAAATGTCTGTTATACATTTAGAATCACTGCTAGTGAATCACATAGTAAAACGTCTTTTTAGCTCCGATGCGAAGCTGAGAAGGTATTAATTTTACTATGATGTTTTTTTTTTGTCTCGTTAGACCGATTTTGATGGAAAATATGTCAAAAGATTACAAATCGTATCTAGTCGAATACATTACCCTCAACATTAAAAAAAATTACCTCGTTCCCCGTAAACGGGGAAATCCCCCAAAAAATTACAAATTTAAAAATCGCTAATTTTTGACATTTTTTCAATTTTTTTTACTTAAAATTTCCATAACTTTTTTAAAAATAACCGAATGATTATATTTTTTTTTTTATAGATACCTTAGGTATTTACCTATTATTTTATATATTTTTGTGAACATTTGACCCTTTACCAGCCCACTTCAATAAAGGCTCCCATCACTGTAGTAACCACTCGCGAGAAGAAATTTCTTATTCATATTAAAATTATTTTACTATATTTTAAGTTTTAGCTTCGATTCAAAGCTGAGAAGATATTTTTTTGTAACTATCATTTATTTTCTCTGCTCTAACTTGACCTACTTTTTTCAACGATACGTCAAATGACTACAATTCGTATCTAGTTGAAGATATTACCCTCAAAAATTTAAAAATATATCAATTAAACAGTTACTTATCCCATGTTCTCCATACAGACAATTAAAATCATTCCTTAATCATATTTTCAAAGTATTTATTAACGAATCAAGTTTGATATGATGGTTTCAACTACAAAATTAAATTATTTTACTTTGTAATTTAATAATTTTTTTACTCTATTTGTGTGTACTACTAGTAGACTATAATATTCCAAATTTTTTGGTAACATTTTGCTATATAAATCATTTTTAAAAAAAATGTTTGTTAGTTTTCCTGAATTAACAATGGATTTTTACAAATATAATCAAATTTTATTATACGCGCAATTGAGAAAATCTTTTTAACAACTTTGTTTTGATTGGTTCATTTAGTTAAAGTAAATCATCAAAATTAATTAAGTTCTGAATATTTCAATTCCAAAATCTTTTTAAACGCCAAAATTTATTAGGAAATGATTACTATTACATCTATTTAAGTTATCTATTACGATAAAAATGCAAAAAAATATTGAACTACTCTAATAAATTTACTATAAATAGTAATTATAAAATTTCCTGACTGCATATTAATCTTAACGATACAATTTTTTTAATTCTCATAAAATTATCTATTTAATGATGTCAATTTCAAACTTGCCAATTGAGGTAAAAGTTATGGTAAAATAAATAAATTTTTTTTTACTATAAACTTTCACAAAAATCAACTTTAAAAGATTAAAAAAATAGGTTACATTTGTCATTTTCCATATTTTTAACATATTAATAATCAAAATTAATATTAATTTAAAACAATTTTTTTTTGTTCTTAATTATTTTTTTTTATATATATATAATAATATTAAAACTTATAAGTAATAGAAAAAGCCTAATTGCACATTTGAAAACATCGCGAAAAGTTCATTTAGAAAAGTATATTTTTGTTTCTGATGAAAGTTCCTTGTAGTCTAGTGTATTTATTCATAAGTAACAAAATTTGTTTATTAAAAAGTATTGCATTAATCCCTTTAAATTTTTATACGCGTTAAAAGTATATGAATATACAACTTCTTTTTATTTTTATAATATATCGGTAAAAATTACATTATTATATTATTGAATATCAATTTTATACTAAATTTAATTACTATAATTATTATGTATTCATATATTATAATTATAAATCGGGATAAAATTAAGGGAATAAGAGTTATGGTTGCTTTTGAAATAATCTACCAACCACTTAAAATTAAACACTATCTACAGATTTGCATCGAAGCGTTTCTAATGATAGTGGTTTTAATTACTGTCAGATATCATCTATACTTGTCCCATCGATGCCTCGTCCACACTGTGCCACGACCCCACTGTGCTACCGTTTTTTATTTTGTAGTTCTATAATGGCTTTGGTAAGAATTTCAATATTACTTTTTATATAAGCCAAATTGGCTTCAAAACCTGGTTTCACTATACATATGTTAACTGTTTTGATACTTTTTATGGGGGAGGGGGTAGGGATAAAGTAAAAACTGTCATTTTTTTTTCTAAAAATGGTCACCCTATACTAAATGGCTATTTTTAAATTACAAAAAAACACATTAATACTTTCTCAGCATCGCATCGAAGCTAAAACAAATAATGAAAAAAACATGATATTGACGTAGTTAATTAATTCGTATATTATTAAAAAATAAAATTATAGCAAAATGTTGCATCCGAAGTGATGTAAGTTTTCAGGAATTACTGGCCACCTGTATATTATGTTTATATTTTATTAAATAGATAACATTATATAATTAAACAAATAAAATTTACTAATCTCAAATCATTTTACTGATTTATCCTAATTTTTGTACAGTTTGAAACCTCCTACTGACAAAAATATTAATCAAGAGATTGGAATCACAGCACTCAATACATTACTTATTAATGGTAATTGGAGTTCATTTAGTCACATAGAAATACAACAAGGTGATTCAAAAGTAAGTGTGAAACTAGTGATAAGAGACCTGGCGACAGATCACAATTTTTATGTTAAAAAAACTTATTTCACACAAATGATAAGATGTAGATTTTTTGAAGTGCTTTTAATTTACAACACATCATTATCTGCTTTAAAAAAAATATGTAAAAATGCAAAAGGTCAATTAGGCTTAAATGATTATATGAAATGTGCGACACGTCTATTTCAAGCAATTAATAATACAGTGAAAATGTTCGATTTTATGATGACAATTATAGAAAAAATAAAACTATCATCAATTTGGCAGCACAGTAGATCATTATCTGATTTACTGTCAACTCAGAAATTAATATATAAATACGTGTTTGATCTTAAAACTAGTAATGTAGTACGAGATTGTTATGTAAAAAAACCTGAAGAATATACTGACAAATTAGCTGATGATTACATTAAAAATGTTGAATATGCAAGAAGTAGCTTTAGCAAATTGCTACTAACTAAACAACAATCAAATAATAATGGCTGTTATTTTGAAGACATAACGGTAACTAAGAAAGAACTGGAAATTAAATTTCAAAATATTGCAAACCATATTAATGCAAACATTTCACATGACGCACATATCCGCGTGTATGAGCTAATTTCGAAATATTTATATGACTATTGTGAAAATTTTATTAAAACTGATTACGAAAATACAGGTTTTAATAAAATATATCAAAATTATTTTTGGCAATGGGCATAGTTCATTTTTGTTTATAAAATTAAAATATAACAATTAAATTGTCGTAATATGTGTCTTATGTTAAATTAAAGTTATTCTGGTATATGAAATAGAGTTTTTTCTATCAAAATAAGTTCAATATAATTTTAAGTACACTCTTCAAAAAACGTAAAAAAATACTAGAATTTATTTTTTAACTATTACATTGTTATATGTTCATTCGATAAATGAAAACTTCATTTAATTATGATCATCTAGAATGCTTTTGAAATTTAAAAAAACCCAGCACAGGGGGATCGCGGCACAGTGGTGACGTGGCATAGTTGGGTCAAGTATAATGATATCTGACAGTGATTAAAATCACTATCATAAAAAACGTTTCGATGCAAATCTTTAGATAGTGTTTAATTTTAAAAAATTGATGGATTATTCCAAAAGCTACATGATCTGCTAATTCCTTATTTATATCCTGATTAAGATAAAGTATGTCGAATGAAAATAGGATATAAATATTATTTCTCATAAAATTGTATTGATCCATACATTTTCTAAAAAGTTATAACATTTTAAAGTAAATAATGTAAAATATAAAATCGAGAATTTTCACATAAAAATAGCATTCGGTAGCGATTTTCACTGTGAAGACCAGTCCAGATGTCAATTTTTTTTTTCCATAATAAATTAAATTACATTAGCTTTAATTTACATTATATATATTAAAGTGTCAGACTTTCTGGAACACTTTCAAATGTTAAGTTGAAAAAGTTGTCATTTTGAATCCCCCCTGTGGGCAAATAAAGAATCAGATCTATAAATAAAATACACAAAATGATAGGTAAATATCTCATGTATCTATAAAAAAAAATTATATTGATGTTCATTTTTGAAAAAGTTATGGCAGTTTTAAGAATGTCGAAATTTATCGATTTTAAAAATCGTAATTTTTTCGGAGGTTTCCCCATTTACGGAGAACTAGAGAAATTTTTTCAATTTTTGAGGATAATGTCTTCGACTAGATACGATTTGTGATCTTTTGACGTATCATTGAAAGAAATCGTTTCGGTGAGAGCTGAGAAAAAGTGGTAACAGACACAAAAAAAAACACATCATAGTAAAACCAATACCTTCTCAGCTTCGTATCAAAGCTAAAATATTTGTTAATTATACAGCTGAATTTGAAATATAAATCGGTTATTTCATTATAATACTATAATATATTAACGCAATTTAAATATTTGTATTTTATTACAATATTTCTATGCCTTATTATTAGAAAAAAATGACTATGTATCGTGATAAAAAGATATCCTTTATTTTTTGAATATTTTGTAAATATTTCATTTATATTTTATTTTTATTGAACTGACTAAGTTGTTAATGAGCTTGAAGACGTGTTCGTTGATGTTCCATTTCTGAAGAGTTGAAAATATTTTGTATTTTCACACTGAGCTTAGGCATTTTCATTGTTATAAAATAGATTTTTTTTTTTTGAGAAAGCGTCTCAGATTTTGATGTAAATTATTGTTAGTAGATTAATTATGAATCTATTTTTCCGAAACCAAAAAGAGAAGAGGAGTCACTAGGGGTTTTGTTTCGAATTCCCCACGTCAGTTGATTTTTAACATGTTTTCGAGTAATCTGCTTATAGTATTTAGAAGAGATATTGATCTATAGTTATTGACTTCAAAAATATTTTTATTAGGTTTATGGATAGGTATTATATACGCAGTTATTCACTATGTCAGGAAGATATTATTATTCCAGATATAGTTAAATATTTTAAGTACAAGATTAAGAGATACCCGGGAAAGGTTTTGGAAATATTATTATTTAATAATACTATTTTGAAAAATATTTCACCAGGAACTGAAATGACCGCGGAGCGGTCATGTCATCTCCTTGTCAGCCATCGCTCCACTGAAAACCGGACCGTTACACACACATTATCGATGTGGTGTAAAGTCTAACTAATAGCTGACGACGAATACCATCCCAAAAGTTGTTACCAATGAAAAAAAATAATCTACTTTACCCTCAGTTAACACATTAAATATATATATATATATATATATGTTGTCATATTCATATACAATAGAGTGATGTTTATTTTTGAAATCTTGAAAATTATTTTTCTATGGTTTTAAAAATTATATTTACAAAAATTGACCTTGAAATTACATAATTAATGCGGAGCACTATTTTTGAATAGCTTCTAAATTAAATTATGTGAAGTAAATAAAGAAACAAACAAAAAAGATAGACATTTTTATATATTTTTAATTCAAAAGCGTATAGACACAATATCCAATAAATGTTTTTAAATAATTATTAAAAAAAAAATTAATTTACAAAAATTCTATTCTTAATGTTAAAATTGTATTATAATAAATAATATGAATATGTATACTAACTCTAAATAAATTAGTAATTTGTTAGCACACATTTAAACACAACCACAGTATTTTTAGGTATGAATATTACAATAAATAATGAACAAAATTGGCTATTGTAATTTATATTTTTTATACTGTAACTATTGCTTTTTAGATTTTTGACATGCATTTCAGATTAATAATTTTAATTTTGTCTTTAGTCCAATATAATATTAACTTTATAGATTGTATAATTTCACACACACCATATTTGAGTTACTTAATTAATGTAGTTGAACATATGTGCATTCAAAAAGGATGGCAGTCTATGGAAAATTTATATATAAATCTTGATTCAGATAAAAAATTTAGTGGTACAGATATAATGGCACAACAAGTTGACTGCGATAATTTGAAAAGTATTTTCTGTAATATTATTCATTTTTTAAACTACAGGTATAACGAAGTGCTTTTAACATTCGTGGAATTAATAAGTATTGTTATTGATATATGTGAAAACTTTTTAAATGCTGAATTATTGGACGATTTTTACAATTCTACAATATTACTTGTTAATGAAGTAAAAAATTCATTAAAAATGTTTGAGAATTTATATAATGCTATGGCATTTATTAGTTACGTAGACCTTACACTTGTCTTTGTAGGGTTAAAAAGTAACCCGTACACCATAGTTGACGACATTTATGAGATAAAAAACCACATATATTTTAAAAAAATTCAATATGAGTTTCTTTATGTTGATCTCGGTGTATTTCTCGAAACTAAAAATTTCATTGATGATGTATCTAAAATTGCAAAAAACTTTCTCCAGAATAATACATTTATTACAAATACTGTTGATAAAATTGATTTTAAATCTAAATTTGATATAGAATATTTGACTAACTACACAGATTTCACAAATTTCATACTTTTCATGAAGCATAAAATAAATTCGTTTTACAATGAAACCATTAAGATTAATTACGAAGGCCTTGGATTTATTCAGTTGATAAATCCAACAGATATTAAGTAAATATAACTTATTTATTGATTCCTATATTTAAGAGTATTCTAAAATTAACATAAATTTCTTATTCCTTAATTACATCCTGGTCAGTAGTTCTTTGATTTATAAGTATAATATATGAATAAATACTAATTACAGTAATTAAATTTAGTGTGAAATTCATAGCAATAATTTAATATTATAATTTTTACGGAGAAGCTATAAAGATAATAATAAAATATTGGTATATTTCGTTAATTCTATCATCGTAGCCAGTGGGAATTGGTTAACATCGCTCACTTCTAAGTCCTGAGTTGGGTTGTAAGACTAACCAGGAGATCCATGTGGCTGCTGTAAATCACATACGACAGCTAATACGAAAACTATAGACTAATACCAATATTAAATTAAACATTTTTAATAAACTAATCTTAAAGAGAAGGACAATATACTAAATCAGGTACATTGATCAGTACAAACCAACTCTTTTATACCACACATGTAACTATCCATTATTATCATATTTAGAAATATTTTTTTTAATAATTGGAATATTTGTTTTACAAATTATATGTATGTAAATTTCTTTTAAAAAAGACATATTTTTAATTTTACTCTTTAAATAAACTTCTATTTTCCATTATTAATAGTTTTAACGAAGTTAAAAATTATTTAACATTTTTTTTTGTATATTTAGTGATAAATAATAAAATATCTAACATTGTTTTATTTTTCATAAAACATTGGCTCAAAACTTTAAACATTTGATTTATCAAACCAATAAACTTGGTATGATTGGTTTTGAAAATATTAAAATCAAAATTTTGCACAGATAGAATTAAGTTTTGTGGAACTAATTAATGTTGATATTTTTTTCCCCAGGAGGGTAGTATTATTAATGAATCACATTATATAAAAAAATAATATCTGCTAATTTAAAATAATTTATTTGAATTTGTGTACAGGTTTAAGCCTCCGATAGACGAAACTATTAATCAAGAACTTGGAATCATGACACTCAATACTTTATTTAATGAGGGTAGTTGGAGTTCATTTAGCCACATAAAAATACAATATGGTGATTTAAAAATAAGTGCCGAAAGTGTGATAAGAGACCAGGTGACAGATCATAATATTCATCTTAAAAAATATTACTTTACTCATATGATGAGATGTAGAGTTTTTGAAATGCTTTTCATTTATAACAAATCATTAACTGTTTTGAAAAAAATATGTAAAACTGCAAAACTTCAATTAGACTTAAATGATTATGTAAAATGTGTAACATGTCTTTTTGACGTAATTAATGGTACAGTGAAAATGTTTGACTTTATAATGACAATTATAGAAAAAATAAAATTATCAACAATTTGGCCAAATGAAAGTTTATATTCTAATTTAATTACAACTTATAATTTAATATATAAGTATGTAGTTGATCTTAAAACTAATAATGTAATACGGAATTATTATGTAAACAAACCTGAAGAAAATACTGACATATTAGCTGATGATTACATAATAAGATTTCAAAAGGCAAGATATTATTTTTGCTGTACATTAATTAGCATAAAACAACAAGACAAAAATCGCTGTTATTCAGAAGGCTTAATGCTAACTACGAGCGATTTGGAAATGAAAATTCAATATTTGGAACTTTCTATTAACAGAAGAATGTCAAATGACACCCGTGTCACCAAGTATGAACTAATTTCAAAATATTTATATAAATTTTGTGATAACTTTATTAAAACCGATTACGAAAATACAGGTTTTAATAAAATACATCAAAATTATTTTTGGCAATGGGCATAGTTCATTTTTGTTTATCAAAGTGAAATATAACATTTTTGTGAATTTCTCTAGTTATTCATTTTTTGTTTTTTAAGTAAACTCTTCAGGAAGCGCAATAAAAATAGTTGAATTTATTTTTCAGCCATTTTATTGTTACATGTTCATTTGATGAATAAATCCATCATTTATTATAATTTCCTTAAGAGTTTCAATATTAAAATATTTTTCGTTTAGTATATAGCTGATTTTGATATACAGTTCGTTTTTTGTTTCTATACCAAAATATGTAAACGCAATTTTATTTTTACTATCTTTTTATACACTTGAAGTTCATAAATTAAAATTAGTATGTATATCATGATGGTGAAAGTTGAAAGTAAAAAACTAAAAAATAATTTGTTTTTCAAAATCATTATAAAAGAATATTATTGTGTTAGTTTTATTTTAAAATTTATACTTAATTTATTATAAAAATTATGATAAAAAATCAGTTAATTTTATTAAGTGCTATTTTAGTGGTTATCAGTGTTTAAATTAATTTAGGGACTACATTAAAAAAATCTGTTTAAGATCTTGGTTAATTTAATTATAAATAAATATATAATTATAGCACCTTTATCAAGAGGCTGACCAATAATCTATAATAATATATTCAGAGTGCCCCAGCATTCACTGATAACTTAAATAACTTTTGTTCTAGTTAATATATTTTGCTCATTTTTTAATGTTATAGGATTCTGGTCAAGTAAAACAAATTAAATGTTTAAATACAAAAAATTATCTTATTTAGTATTTTTAACACATTATTATTTATTCTGTTATCTAATGACAATAAATATAAAATTTAATTTAAAAATTAAAGAAGTAAAAATAAATAACCAGAAATAGGAAATACTTGTTTTATTAATGGTAATAAAATGGTTTAACTACAAACAAAATTTAAAATGTTAATATTAAATCACTAAATGAAAAATTATATATAACTGAAGTACATGACTCGTATACAAGTGAGAATGCACTGCATAAATTAATATAAAGTAACAATGAACAGGTACAAGGTTTGATTCATTTTTTAAAAGGATAAGTAATACAATAATATCAATCTAGTACAAAAAAAAGTAACTTATTAATAACCAGAGTGCTTAAATAATTTAATCAATAATCAGCTACAATTATTGATAACTCAAGCTGAAGCAATAAAAAATACATGTAATTTTATAAACCACAACTAATAACACAAAACATTCATTAAAACTAATACTATACAAATATATGTTCAGAATACTATTCATAATTATATTTTACCAATTTTATATGGTTGTCTGGTAAAAATATACATAAATGTTTGTAATAGCATTATAATTGTAAATAATTTATAGATTTAAAATTATTTTTAAAGGGTAAAATTGACTAAATATTTTTTATACACATTTGTATTTATATTATTCAATAGATAATTAACCAGATATTGGAGAATCGGGCAAATCAAGGATTTCAGACACAAATGAAGCGACTAGTGCTGTTTGTGGTTGTTGATGAGCAAGACAAAAAGGATGAGCAAGCAATTGAGAATAATTAGGACGACTTCGATAATCTTTTTGTAAACTGAAAAAATTTTTTTAATGTTATATAGTTGTGTAAAAAATTAAAACTTAATTTTTAATTACTTACCATTGACAAATAAAATCTTCAAAGTATGATGTAAATATACCAGAAGTCAGTCTTGGAGGTTCATCTTTGACAACTTGTTTAAGTTGTTCAAAAGGAGTGCCCCATGTATCATATGGAAACTTACCAGTAGCAAGTTCTACTAATGATATTCCTAAACTCCACACGTCACTACGGATATCATAATTTGAAGGATTACCAGTAGGATCAATTCGTTCGGGCTAAAAAAAAAAGTGATTATTGTTAATATTATTAAACAACACACTGGGTACAGTAATATTATTTAAGATAACAGTTTAATGCATTTTTACTTATGTTAGTATAGTACAAGGTCAAAGGGACACATTACTTTCTCGATTATGTTGTTTTATTCAATGCAGCCTATTGTATACATGTTTACAGTTTAGTCGTAGTTTTTCTGTCTATCGAGTAAAGTGACCCATTGCTGTTATATTTTATATTATATCTTTTGATATTTTATATTATACACTATTATATTACGAATAATTTCTTAATCTTTTAATTACATAACCTATTCCGTTCAACAATTATAAATAACTCTTACTAAGCATAAGTTTTTAGACATACCGCCATATAAGGTTTACATCCAGCATCAATAGTTTTAGCAACAGAATCAACTAAATAACCAGATATACCAAAATCACACATTTTAACATCACCGTTGCGATTGATTAATATATTTGATGGCTTTACATCTCGATGTATAACTCTCAATTGTGAATAAAGATAATGTAAGGCACTTACAACCTAAAAATTAAATATATTATAAAACTGAAATAATAAACATAATAGGACAATAAATACCGCTACTGTAATAGGACCAAGAATTTGTTCAGATATTTTTCGCCCAAATTTATAAACTTTTGCATAAAATTTATCTAATGAAGTGTCCATAACTTCCATACAAATCCATACATCTCCTTCCATAAATAAAGCTCCATAGAATTGAACTGTATGAGGACAAGCTGATGAACGCATAGAAATATCAAGATCCATGAGCAACCTTTTTTGTTCTTGTGTATTAACTGTTGCAGCTATTCTCTATACAACACATTCATTGTTACATAATCAATATTTTTGATAAATTTCAGATAGCTATATTTAAGATTTTGTTCATTTTCTAATCCTAACCTTAACAGCCATTATTGTACCAGAAGGTATGTGCCTCATTTTTTCTACAATACCATAAGCACCCCGCCCAAGATCGCATATTTTTTCTAAATCACTTGCCTCGACTGTTGTAGTCTTATCACCAATTGTAATAGTAGTACGTTTATCTAGATTTCTAGGAAGATTTCTAAAGAAAAACGTAATTTAGTTAACATAATGATTTACATATTTATACCTACACACTTACACAACAGTTGGTGCATCAGGCATTTGAACCTTCAGGGACGGTCTTTTTTTGCGACCTGCAAACATAAAAATGTTTTTTAGACTAAAATAGAAACTTTATTTTAATTTGTTACTAACCAGACATTCTGGTTTTAGTACAATCTATCTCATGATTATAATAAACCACAATATTTTAATTCAGATGTACTGATTAAAAAATTTAGACAAACTAAAATTTCAATCTAGTCTTCGAAGTAAAAACTACTATCTGGAAACTATGCCTTATAAATTAGTATTTCAATAGGTTTATGTGTACAATAATAAACAATAAAGAGTACTCAAGATCACAAAACAAAATATAGTTTTCACTGGATGTTGGTGAACATTATCAACTGTAAACCACCGTATCAGTAATTAAAGTTTAAACCAATAAAAGCAGCACTAGTATATAGAATCTCTTTGATTATGCTTACTTTTCAAAATTCACCTTTTTAACCCAGTCAAAATATACATTCAACATTGACCATTCAATTATATCATCGTTTATTTTTAATAGAAACATTCTACAAATGAACATGTAAATGTTGACAGCCAATAATTTATTTCATTTCAAATGCAAAGATAAAAGATAAAACATTTGCATAATAGTTAGTTATCAAATGATATTGAGTTCTCAACACTAATATATACAAAATTTTCTCACAAAAGGCATTATAAATAGTTAATACTACTATGTATAAATAAAAAAGTAAAAAAAAAACAAACAAAACTATAGTTATTATGTTGAGACCAATGAATAAACCGATATCGATTTAGACAATACAAATGTATATAGTTAACATAAATTTCCAATAATTTACAATTGGCGCTCAACAACATATTATAAAAAATATTTTGATGCGTTCTATTTTCCACATCTAATACATTATTAAATGCATACAAGTCTCATATGAAATAATATAAGTTATAAAATCATAATTATAATTTACTTTAACACAAAATTACTAAAACATATACAAGGTAGATGTAGAAGATAAATTGAAAGGACAGATTTGAAAAAAATAAAAAAAAATCTAATACAACAGTTTTATTATTACACTAATGTATTAAATTTAATTACTACTTGAATAGATACGTTTCATTAAACATTAACATTATAAAATTAATGCTTAATAAAAAATTTAACATATTAAAAAAAAGTTAATTATAGACGATTTAATAATATGTAATACAAAAGTAGGTACATAAATATCTAGTCTAAATTGTATTTCAATATCCAGATGTCATATGATGTCTATATACGCCATATTATATCAATCTTAACAGTTATTTTAATATACATAAGAAAAGAAATGACACAATTACAGTAAAAATATTAAACTGGAGAGAAAAAAATACATGAAAATGTTCAATATTAATATTATTGATAATAATGTTCTAAAAACCACCCTCAAAACATAAATGTTAAGAATACAATATTAATCAATTTATGACCAATGACTTTTGTACAAATTACAAATGTATACATTATTTCAACGATACAGTCTTGCACAAACTTGTATTAATACAAAATTAATGGATGGATCAGCGACGCCTGTAAACAAATTAAAAATATTGCAATGATGAATTATAAGTTATTATTTACAATGAAAAATTTAATCTATAGCAGCAATAACATCCCAAAGAAAATATAAATTAAAAGGAAAAAATATAAATCAAATAATATAACTAATAACTAATAACTAAATTAAAAAATTTAATGATATAAAATATAAACATATTTTTATGAGATTACAAATAGTAAAAAATATATTTTAATAAATGTAATGTATGAACAAAAAAATAATAAATTATTTAAAATTATTTTATTATTATAAATTCATTAATATTTTCCAAACTTCAAAATACTTCTTTAAGAATATACATTTTTCTAAATAGAAAAAAATTATAAAATTATTTGTTTAGTAAAATAATTGTAAATCATTTTAAATAGAAAATTAAATTTAGCTCTAAATAGCTATTTAAATAAAATTCAAGAAAACTATTTAAAAATAATATTTTGTAATACCAACACGATAAATAATTAAATTTTAAAAAGATGAATCATAAGCCCTTAATTAAAAATTATATAACATATACTAATAAACATAATATTATCTTAATTATTTTTAAATTAAAATAATTATGATAATCATTATCATAATTATAGTTTTAAATGAATAGTACAAATTATCATTTTTTGTATTATTCATATAGTGCTATAAATTGCACAAAAATAGGAAATTTAATCTTTGTAGTAATATTAAAAGGTATATTTTACCTTGTTGTACTTGTAAGGACAAAAAATTTTATGAATTATTTATATTACCAAATAACAAAAAAGATTTATTCAAAATAATTAATAGATTATTTCTTATAGTGTTTATAATTACTTTTTAATAATTATGACTCAGAATACAAATTTTATTTATCCCTAACTAAAGAAATAGGATTTAATATTTGGACAATTTTTGTGAGAACGAAATAAAGAATTTAGTCAAATATTTTTTTCAATAGACCAAACACACAAAATAACTTTACTCAGTAAGTAAAATGGATTTATAAAGTTTAAATCACAATAAAATAATAATTAAACTATCTACAATAACATTAATATAGTTAAATACAGTAGCCAATTTTCAATAAAATAAATCAATAATTAAATAAAAAATGACTAAGTTTAACTTTGATCAACTTCTCACAAAAACCATTAAATTATTATTAAAATTTTTAACTTAAATTTATTATAAAAAAAAATATGTAAAATTGAATTTTTTTTTAATAATGAGTTCTAGACCATTCATCTTGTTACCATTATTTTATAACTTTGTTACTATGAATTCTACAAAATAGATCCTAAAAAATACACACAATTTTATTTCTATTACCTCATGCTGAAAATATAATTATTAATATAATAATATTAACTAAAAAAATGTCCCTAAATGAATTTTAGGGATTTTTCTTTTACCTGAATTTTTATCAATTCCTAGCTCATATTTATACCACCTCTCCCATTAACTTAACACATATTTCAACATTAATTAACAGCAATATAATTGTAGAATTATTTTACTATAACAGTCAACATATATTTGTTGAAATTACCTACAATTTTAGGCATCTTCCTGATGATTATTACTTAATAGTTAAAAATTATATTATAAAAAATATTAATTATTTACAACCCAACCAACCAGTTCTTTATTACAAGTTATTATGATCATAATTCTACTTTACTACTTATAAAAAACTTATTAAATGTCTACGAGATCTATTTTTAAATATGTACCAACAAGTCATTTTTTGTTACTTCTTTGGTAAATCTTGTGTTAGAGAAAATTGGATAAAATCTAATGAATTTCTTTTAAATATATGTATAATTACTTTCTAGCTATGTTGGCAGTCTACACAATTATAAATGACTGTGTTAATTAAAAATTGGATCTATTATTCTAAATTAAATAACCTAAATGTTCAAGTAAATAATTGATCAAAAATATTCATATAAATCATGTTAGACTAATCAACTAATCAATTTGATGCAAAATTATTAAAAATTATCACTAAACCACATTCATCTTTGAATAATTAGGTCCAGTTTGTTATTCATTAACAATACATTTCATAATCCCAAATAAGAATATCAAATTATATAAAAAGGACTGTCTGGCAAAAAAAAAAAACATGATAATAATTTTTTTTGCTTATATTTGGACTAGTACAAATAATAATAGATATATTATTCACATGAAATTATGTACATAATGAAGACTAAAAATACATATTTACATAAAATGCAAGAACGATAAGTGAGATAAATTCAAATGAATAATTTAAAACAAAGAAAATATTTGATGACAGTTAGTGTCTAGGATAGCTATCAAATCTAAAACTTTAGAAATAACAATTTTTTTTTACTTTTGGGAATTCTCAATACAAAACAAATTCATTGTGTTTATTAATTAGTTACACACTAACAATAGTAATAAACGATTAATATGTTTTATCTGTTACACTTAAAATCCTATATTGAGTCAAAGATTTATATCAAATAAATAATCATAACAATTAACTAATAGAAAATATTTCTAACAATAAAAAATTCCTGCAATAAATGTAAAAAAATATAAAATAAACTCATTTTAAACCTCAAATGGGAACACAAATAAATGTAAAAAATATAATATGATGATAAATATTAACAAAATAGTACTATACTATATAATTAGAAATATACACAATATAATATATACAAATATGTATATAATAAATATGAAATTTATCATTAATAATAGCCCCAATAATTAATTGGTTAATATTTCATAAATTGTAAAATTATTTGATATTACTATAATATAATCTTATACTACTTTTTTCAACAAAAATTCTTGCAAATATTGACTTAGCTAATAAAAAACCTATTTTTGACCTAATATTAATAATACATCTCAAATAGAGATCATCTTAACATTATTATTTTTTAACACATTTATTTAATACTACAATTTATTATTATCACAGGTCAGATATCACAATAAGACATGATAGGCATAACAATAGTTTAATGTGTTATTATATTTTTCAATCAGCCTTATATTTTATTCACGATTTGTAAAGAAATTAATAATTGTTTTATAAACAAACAATGTTTAAAGTAAAATTGAATAAAATAAAGTATATCAATTAAAGAAAGGCAGTGAAAAAAAAGTAGTTAAATAATAATTGATGGAGACATACTAAAAAGAAATTGAAAATTGTAAAATTCATATACCTTAAATTAATGCATAACAAACAAATATCACAAGGTTGTCTCTTAAGTATAATACTTACAACCATATTATTACTCACCACATATGTATTAATGTCTAGAACTACGGTGTGAAGATTCAGCTCTATCTTCTCTACGATCTCTTTCACGTTCAATATCCCGATCGGGATCAACTGCACGTCTACTTGAAGCTGGCTCCCTTTCACGTTCCCGATCACGATCACGTTCCCTATCTCTATCACGCTCACGTTCTCGATAACGATCATCATAGTATCTAGAATTTGTGATTAGTATAAGAAATTTAACTTAAAATTATTATCCATATAACAATAATTTAGGGATGATGTTAGAAACTATATAACATTTTAGATATTACCTATTCATTCTTTTCCATTTTTTTTTTCAAATAATATAAGTAACATACAAGTCTATAGACATTTAAAGTATTTTTTTTATAAGGAAACTGATGAAAGGAAATGAAGATTGACGATATTACCTGGATTTAGAGGATACAGGAACAGATTCGGTTACATCAGGCGGAGTGATTTTTCTACTTCGGCTGCTTGCTTTTACAGAACTGTTAAAAAATAAACTAACCCTCAACAAGATTGGAAATTTTTAAAAGTAAAAAAGGCTTCCAAAAAGAACTTTCAGGAATTTGTTTAATTTTTCTAGTTGTCTTACCTGTCTTCTCGACTCCTTTCCCTGTATTCACGATCCCTTTCCCTTTCCCTTTCTCTATCACCATCACGGTCTGTTGCATAGTAACGATCAACATACCTGTCAACATATCTTTGTTATGGCAACACAATAAGCATGGTGTTTAATTTATATGGCAAAAGTATCATTTATTAAATGATAGTACAACATAATATTTAGTATTTACGCATATTAAACTTCTTTTATTTTTGCAGACCAAAATCGAAAAAAATTTTAAAGGAATAACTATAGACTTGCAGCAAATTATTTTAGTAAAAAAAAAATCATAAATGTCTTACTTATCACGATCTCTTTCTCTGTCTCTATCACGTTCACGACTTCTATCTCTGTAATCACGTTCTCGAGATCTACTACGTTCACGCCTTGATCTACGATGTAATCTGTCACGTGGTGATCTAGATCTCTCTATAAAAAATCATAATGATTAATATGAAAATAATTATAAAAATATTTCTTATATTACCCCTTCTGGAACTATAGCTTTTAGACTCGATACCATGCAATGTATCATGTAAAGAACTGACCAATATTTTACAACGTTCATCATTTGCAACTTTAGACTGCTTAATCAATGATATTGCAGTTACCAAGGTCTCTATAGCATTGGAATATTCACCAGCAGCAGCATCAGCAACTGCTCTTGCAATAGCTGAACTAGAAACTGTTCTATTTCTACTCATTATTTCTTCTAATTCTTGTTCAGACATTCCCAATTCATTGCCCATGTATGGCCGAGAAGCAGGCCCACCATTAGGTGGACCATATCCAGGAAGACCTGGAGGCCCTTGAGGTGCACCACTTGGCTGTTGAAAAAATGCAGGATTAACATGAGGGGCTGGAGCTTGACCAGGACCACTTGACATCATTTGAACAGGACCTATCACAAAAATTTGTAAAAAAAATGTTTGTGATTGTAACATTGATATTTTTACCAAATACAAAAAAAATTGTAAAAAATATATACCTTGACCAGGAGGAGGACCTTGCATAGGTGGACCTTGTTGATGTGTAGAAAAACTTGTGCCTGGAGGCGCCATTTGATGAGGAGGCATACCAGGAGGACGGTTCCAATCATTACGAGGACCCGCAGGTCCTGGAGGGCCTTGTGAACCTTGAGGTGGACCCATTCTTGGAGGTCCTTGACCAGGGGGATACTACAAAGAGATGAATATATTGAGAAATATGTTTAATTAATACTCAAATAACTATACCATTCCTGGAGGAGGTCCACGTGGCTGTCCAACTGGTCCTTGTGGTGGCATTACTGGTCTAGGTCCACCTACAAAGTTATTTTCTTAAATTAAAAATATGATTTTTAAATATTTTTAAGTATATAATTACCCATTTGCTGATTTGGGCCATTCCATTGATTTTGATAACCAGGAGGTGGTGGTCCCTGTTGATGAGGACCCATTGGACCACCTGGTTGCATAGGCATTCGATGACCATTGGTCATGCCCATAGGTGGTTGCATACCTTGAGGAGGTTGTTGCATACTTTGCATAGGCATTCTGGGTCTCATACCTTGCTGTTGCATCATTGGCTGCTGCGTCATCATAGGGCCTCGCATTGGTTGCTGCATAACTTGTCCAGGAGTTCTAGACATACCCATACCAGACATGTTTTGATTATTAGGCGGAGGCACAGGTCTAGTTTTAGATTGTGATTCAAACTGAAAATGTTTAATACAATTTTAATGAAAGTTTTAAGTAAACAAGTGTAAGTAACTAACTTGTAAAAGTGCTTGTTTAGTCGGGAAAGTGACAACTGGTGATTGTCCATGTAATTCTTTTTTGGGTAATCTATCCATGACCAACCGTAAACTATGTTCTGAACCCAGTGTAACAACACAAAAACCTTTAGATTGCCCATTGCCTCGGTTTTCAAAAAATTTAACTTCTATGAAATCTGACACACCAATACTTGTAACGCTATCTGTAATATCTTGATCAGTAGTCCACTGAAATTGAACAAAAACTTAAGCATAACCATAGTATTAACCTTAATCACTTGATCTCTTTTAAAATAATAATTATATTAAGAAAATTATTATTATTATTATTTTTTTTTTTCATATATTTCTTGATTTATTAATTATTAATTACTTTCTAATTAACCCTTTATACTAAAAATGTAAATGTGGGGTGACACAGTGAATCAATCACCACTTTAGTTGATTTATAATAATGCTGTTTGTTGTTATTTCCCGAATGGATGAACAAACAAGAACTTTAACAGTGAACATACCTTGCCCCAAAATGATTCCCTCAGCTATAATAAGAATACAAGTCTACAACCGGTGTAAGAATCTTATTAAGTCATAAGGTAGAGTCAACTCCAAATAGTTGGTATAGAGGGACTAAGGAAATGATGATAATAATAAAATAAAAAAATGATTACTATGTTAATATTATCTTATTTTAAAACAAATCAAGTGAATAACATTAAAAGATTCAATGTGTATAAGTATAAATTGATTCATAACAGTAAAACTTATTTAATACTAACCCATGTTAAATTTCCAATATATAACTGGTACCTACGACCAGTAGTAGTATTATTACTTGTAGTGCTATTATTGGATGAACCATTTGTAACCAATGGAGTACTATTTTGGCTGTTAGAAGTAGGAGACGCATCAGCTTGTCGAGTCTGGGTACTATCATTAGTCCCAGAAATGACGTCATCATATAAATCTACATTGTCATTTCCCGAAAACTCTTCCTACAATTTGAACATTAAATAAAAACTTATAAAATGTAACTTTTTTGAATTTACATTACAAAATATGATACAAGGGTCATTAATTGCAACAATTTACCTAACCTATTATTCATAAGATCGTCAGCATTTCATTTAAATTTTATCAGTGAGCTTTACTCACAAAACAAATATTTAACACATAATACTTAACAAGTTAATAATCCAAAATGGAACACACCATTTCTCAAAAATTTTTCTTACACAATAATCGAGTTGTCTAAGAAGTGTATTAATCAATTTTCACAAAACTTTCTAGATAATTATAATAGTAGAGTAGATATAAAACACTATCACTAACTGTTTAGTAATTATTGAATAATTACTAAATAATGAATCATAGTTTGGATAACGATTTGCTATATTTTAATAAATTCTTTTGTAAAAATCATCAATGACATAACAGAAGATTGCTATCGAACAATTTCACAGTTGGTTCAAAACAGTAGAGGTAGGACACGACATTGACACACATGACAGAGATTTTTCAATTAAACCCTTAAAGTTGAAAATTATGCAGTATCCAAAGGTAACTACCATCAGCCAACGCCGTCCGAAACCGGCAAGGCGTCCGTTTCCGGGCGTGCGTCCTGTACAATGGCGTGTCCCGTTTTCGAACTTTATGATTAAACAGTATTTACCTGTGCAAAGTCTTGTTCTAAATCGTCGGCGTACAAATCTATGTCCACGCCGTCGGCCATTTTTGTCATATTCTATCTCGGTCGAGAACCTCGACAACACACCGCACGGTGGGATGGGGGAACACGATGGATGAAATTTGTTGTTTAATGTTTACAAGGGACGATGCGGACAGTAGACCGGCGACAAAGCGGAATCGCGTACAGTGTAGTCGTTCGCTAGGAAAAAATATAAAGCATACGGTTGCGACGCTTTGTTGAACCATGGTTTTCAATTGTCATGGAAGAAAAAATTGTTAAAAATGACTGCGATAGAAACCCGCGAAATAAATGTTACATGACTTTTGACTTAAGAGACCAATTACTCATTGAGTATAAGTCACCATAAAGTTTTTCTTTTTTCAATCATATATTGATATAACAAGTTTTAATTTAAAATGATGCAGGTATTCCGTTACTATTTAAAAATTTACCATTTTACAAAAAATTATATTATTTTTGGCGTTGATGACAGATAACTACTAGAAATCATAATTCCGGGGAGTTTTTTTTTTCATCTAAGAGTACATTGTATTAGCTTTATTTTAATGTAGTATTTAAAGTCAGGTTTTTTAGAACGTTATTAAAAAACGAAAAGAAAAAATGTTGACATTATTTTTATGCACCTTAATACATTAGTTAATGATAAAATACCTAAAATTATAAGTAAAGAAAAGACACAGTAGAATGAAATTAATAGCTTCTTATCTACTCATCAAAGATAAAATGCTTTCATAACTCGTTTACTATTTAAACCAAATTTAAATTTGACAAAAATAACTTATTTTTATAAGTTATATTATATTATTTTGCTTGTTTTTCTCTTATATTACTACTAAAACTTAAACTTGATTTAATAATAATTTATTCCCATTTTGAAAATATCTCGAAGTGACGCTTAACAAAATTGTATACTTATTATGGAATTATTTGTTTTCTCAGTTTAAAAAATAATAATTAAAAAACTTTTTATCGGAGAAAGAAAGTAGTAACATTTCATAATCGAATCGTTTGATAAGTATTAAAAATCATATTTAACAAAAAAGATAACTGACTATGTGATACTAAAATATTGTACACGCTATAAATATGAAGGAAGTTAAAGTGTTTTCAAAACTATAGATACAATGAATATATAAATTACGCATTGTTTAAAGTAGAAGGCGGAAGTAATCTAAAAACTAAAATGGATATTTACTAAGTAGCGTGTGTATAAAAGTATGTACGAGATCAAAATTGATAATCTATAATTATAATGCAGGGAAAACTTTTCATCAAAATGGATAGTAATTAAATAATTATTAAAAAAAAATTGAATAAAGTAGAATCTAAGCTACAATTTATAGGTAAATATTAATCATTATAATATTCATTTATAATTTTACAGACGACATTAATAGATAATTACTATTTAAATAATAATGAAAAAATCATAAAGTATATTTATTATTCAAATTAAAAATTATTTTTGTCTAACTTTTTATTAATTGTATAATTGTTCTAAAGCGAAATATAGTAAAGGAATTGTTATAGGCTTATGGTAATCATTTTTTCTCTTATTTATAAAATTTTAAATATAATTTTCAACCATTAGTATATTTGACTTCTTATTTCAAAATGAAAGTTGCTACGTAAAACTCAGATTGTGTCAAGTTAACATTGTCAACACCTCAGAGATTTAATTTTAGTTATATTTATGGCCGGCGGAAGGGCAGTCACCAATACAGTTGCCTTTAACCCCGTGCCTCACAAGACTCCACAAGAGTAGATGAAAACAAAAAATGCCCTTTTTCTTAAAAAAAAGAAAATGTTACCTGCAATATTTAGTGTCAGCAATAGTTATATCTATTGATAATTATAACTTTACCATGGTATTTAACCTACAGAAATCACATTTAAGATGATTGTTACATTCCATTCACTTCATTTAAGGCCCTATGATAAATAGCAATATTTATAAACTAAATAAGAAGTTAATTTTTATTGTGTTCAAAAATAAAGAGTTAGCCAAAACAGTTATGGGATGATAAAATATACCCAGCACGCACTTGGCCGTTTTTCTCTATTTTGTTATTATTTAATAGTTATTTAAGCTAATGGTATATTTGATTGATAATTAAAGTAATTACCACAATATCATTTCTTAAGACATTTGTCGCAATGCCCTCCTTGAATTAAACAAATTAAGATTGCGTAATTGATAAATTATAAGAACTATCTCGAGATAATCATTTACTTTAATTCAAATATTTCTTGTGTGTGGTAAATAGTAAGTAATAAATTGTTTTTAAAACTACCTATAATGTGTATAAATTACTGTATGTCCGTTGGCATTCGCACGTTAAATGACTTTTGTAATAGCCTTTGGCTTTATTATTGTATACAGTTACTATTATATCGAATATTTGAAGACAGTATTTATCTAAGTTTTAGTGTACGATTTAAAATAATTTATATTAATTGATATGTTCTTAACAAATACTTTCAATTTATTATAAATTGACTACAATTTTTATGGTTTATTAAAAACTGTATAAATTAATTTTATTATTTATCTAAGAAATATAATGAATACACATATCTACTCTATTAAATTGTAATCAAAATAGTGTGAAGTATTTTTATAACCGCGGGAGTTCCTATGAACAACCCTGCATAACTTAAGATGAAGTTATGGCAAGGACAAGAATAACAACAAACAACTATGTGAGGTTCAAGGTAAATATCACTTTTAAAGATTCCATATTAACTGAAACCAATTTTTCACGAACCAAGTAAAACGCGTTCCGCATAAAACATTTGCTTATATACTGATGAGAAATACGATATTTCATAATAATAAGCAGGAGAACTCGAGTGAAAAAAATACACCAAGTGATCAGGAAATATTCATTTCCCATATAGTCATTAAAATTGAGACGACCCAAGGTTAAAACTATCGCAACGCCCACATCAAATCGGCCACAATGATATAGTACTACTATATTGACCCTAGCGAAAATAAATAAGTTACAAATTTTAGTTATTCTCTTTTATACAAGAAAATTGTTTGTATACAGTTCAATATGTATAAGAATCAAGGACATTAAAAGTAGATATTTGCTTCCTGTTAAATTTCCCATAAAAAAAAATTTAGGCATGTAATACGGTAAGTAAAATTAATGGCATATAAAAATATAAGACATAATTAATATCTTTATATTATCATTAAAAAGAGTTTAAAAAAATGATCAATTTTGTTGAGTCTTAAATAATTATTTAAAAAAAGTATGGTTGGCTAAACTACATCAATCCATTAGTTTTATAATAAAGTAATATTATTTATTGTTTTATCAATAATCTCTTACGTGTTAAGAGAAAAATAAAAAAGGATCAATTGACACCTCAACAATTTGTTACTAATCAAGTCTATCATACATATATTGATATTTACAATTTATTTTTAGTCATTAAAATTGTATAACATATAGACAAATAAATAATGATATTTTTCATTTATCTACACTATTTTTATATTATATAATATTTTGTGATGATACAATAATAGTACAAGTATAATATTATTACTGTTTATGAAAAGCTTTTATCATTTTTTCAGTTCTTGTTTTTTTTTAAATAATAAAGAATGTTAAATTTAATAACAATGTTAATTATTATTGACCATGAAAATACCTACACGGAAAAAATTAACGGTTAATATAGTGACAACTCTAATAAAAACAGTTGAAATAACTAAATAAATAGTTGATTAAATTGAATTTTCAATTATTCCAATCATCTTAATTGCAATTATTTATATATTAACCATTTAAATGATTACTGTAACCATATTTTCTTCCGTGTAATTCACAAAATGAACAAAAAAAAACAAAACTTACAATGAGTAACTAAATTATATTATTATTCAACTGAAACTTCCCGAGATCCTGATAATCAGAGATAAAGTTAATAAGTGTAAGAAAACTCATCTTGCTACTTCTCACAGATTTTAAATGTGTCTCTTAAGCACTTTATAAAAAAAAAATTTGAGCTGAGAAAAAGTGGTAACAGACACAAAAAAAAAAAACACATCATAGTAAAACTAATACCTTCTTAGCTTCGCTTCAAAGCTAAAATTGAAATGTTGGAGACTTGTTTAAGTCAAATAACCCATAGCTTATGTATTTTCTGTGCAGTAAAATACAATTTTTTGAATGGTCGTCGAATTACACAAATTTTAAATTCAATTCATAGCAAGATTTTGAAATATCTACAAAAAAATGTTTAACCTTAAACTTTAACATGCATTTGACTAATTGAATAAATTTTTTAAATAATTATCTCAAGAGTAATTAAATAGCATAGCTAATATTAATATTTTACATAAAAATACTTTAGACTATTTGTTAGCAAAAAAATAATTTCAAATTATAAGTGCTGAAAACTAATTATGAAATTATTTGTTATACGTAAATATTTAATTAAGCAAAATGTGTACTACTTACAAATAAGAGTAGTACAAAATTTACTAATTATTGTGTGAATAATTATTTAACATTTATCAATTTTTTAACTATCGATTGAAAGATGTATGTATGTTCTCAAAATATTAATTAAACATCTATTCGCTAGAAATCTCAGCAAGAAAAACAATGAAATTCCAATATTTTTCATCAGCTTGTATATATGCTTATGTAACAATAAATTACTCATTGAAGTTCATTATGAGCTAGAAGCATACTAAAAATCTCAAAGAAACCCTCCTGTAGTGATTTATATAATTACTGCATTATTCTATGATCATAGAACAACTCTTTAAAATCACTACTCAGTATATATAAATATATCTAGTGACACAATTTTACTTATCAGTTAATTTAAAAATAAACCAATCGTAAGCTTTTGACTAGCGATTAACTGATAACATATTACTTAATTGTCTTACATATAGATTTTATTTTACCCGCAGAAAAAAAATGAAACTAGTATTTGCTGTTGTAAATATTTTATTTTGATTACGATTCAGTGAAAGTCTATAAAGAATTCTAATTTCTATATAACTATTGTTTAACATGTTACAGACACTTAACTATAAACTATCGTAATAGACAAATATTAAAACTGCATCCCACAAACTGCAATATGTAAAAGTAAATGTTCAATGTATTTTAGTATCCCTCGACGGAAATTTTAAATCAATGTTTTATGCGTGTCTAGTATAGAAAATATTGAAAATCTTCAAAAATATTTATATTACTCGTAGATCGGATAATATAAACAGATTTGTTCTGTTTGACAGAAATCTAAAAATATATTTATTCTTTGTTCTATTTAAATTCGAATGCGGGTCGTTAATATCATTGTCAGTGTTTTTTAAGTAACTTATCGAGAATCATTGATTTTGTTCAAATTACTCAAAATAAAATACGAGTACATTAAATGATGTCATTGAGTTTGCATTCATTTGCATATTTCTCAATTACACATTCAAACATCTGACACATCGAAGCTATGAAATAAAATTGTCTATTAAATGTTTTATTAAACAATTTGTAGGTCCCATACTACACTTGAAACAAAACATTGAATTAATTATTTTTAAAATGTATTCCGCGAAATTCCCAAGAAGCACCTTAATAGCCCGTGACGGCCGGTTCGCTATTCGGAAATAAAAAAATATTGCCAAGTTCATGATGGTATCCTTGGAAAAATATCGCCTATCGAAAAGAGTCATACATATTTATTCTGGCGGGGAAACTATATAACGGCTGACTACAAGCTCTTGAGATACAGTTTACCAGTTTTCAATTGGCGGTGTGTTTGTGTTCACAGTCTCATTACGCTTAAAAAAAAAAAAAAAAACAAAGTATAATAAACATGTCTGTCGCTCAGAAAATGTTTGTTTGTAGTTGTTTAACAGTAGCAATTACCTCGTTGTACGTTCAAGCAATTCCTGTCCCGAGTTATGTAGAAGTGTATCCAGGTACAAAGACGATATATTTTTTTTTATTTTCAATTTTTAAAAGATTTTTCAAAAGTACAATAAAAAATGTACACTTTAAATTCATCTAACGACGCATAAAAAAAAAATTCTCAAAATATTAAACTTTTGTTTTATTGATGACTGCGATTAAGCCTTCGTAAATCCAATGAGAATTTACTAAAATAAATTTAAAAACAATTTTTAGGAAACGAAAACTTTGTAGCTGCCCAAGTTGTGCAATCTGATGATCAACCAGCCGTGGCACAAGTTGAAATAATGGATCCATCTTCTGCAGTACCTAGACGTGTACGTTCACCAAGTCCTATTTTCGACCTTTTTGGTGGTGCGGATTTAGATTACGATGAAGAATCATCGCGTAAATTCCATCATCATAAAAAACCCCATTACCACCACAACCATCAGTCCCACTACAGACCCGAGCCACATTATCAGGGAGGCAGTGCCGGCAGTTTTGCATCGGCCGGTAGCTTCGCTGGTGGACATGGTGGTGGACACAGCCAAAGCCAAGCACAAAGTCAATCGGCTAGCTTCGGAGTAGGACCTTTCCAAGCTAGTTTTTCATCTAGCTCAGCTCAAAGCCAAGCCAACAACCGTCATAGGGACAGAGAAGCGCAGTAAGTTTTTGTTTAAATCGATACTGTAATCAAAAACTGGTATTTATCGAAAGTTACTTATTGAATTAAAAATTATCTTGGTTAACTTCCTTTAGTAGTAAAATATTGTTGTATCAATGATTTATTTAATCTGTAATTTAAAGCTTTATTAGTTGGACAGAATTATTTAAAATACTATAAACAAACTAAAAAAGTAATACTCATCTTCTGAAAAATTATAAATTATAATGTTTTCATTCGCATTGTCCATTAAAAAACTTACTGAACACAATTATCACAAATTAAATAAAAATTATAAAAATATTTAATCGAGGAGTTTTGTATAGGCAAACATTTCGATGTTTACGTTTTGTTTTAGAAAATAATTTAATTAACATTACATCCATACACAATTTTAGCCTTATGAATGTGCTAAAAAAAAGCAAGCTGTGATTGAAGAATGGAAGGGGCATTATATAAAAAAACAGTTCTAGAATGTCAATTTTTTATTTATATTTTAGTTATTTAATCTAATAAGTAACTTTATATGATTTCTGTTGTAATTTTTATAATATTGGCAATAATATACTTAATTTATTTATTAAATTTTCTTGTGATTTTTTTTTTCAGGTACTTCGATGATTAATAACTTATCTTCGACTCTCAACACGTATTATTTGTAAAATATTTTAATTGAAGAATTTTAATTTATTTTCAATTTGTAAATGTGCCATTGAAAACTGTATATATAGCTACAATTATGACACAAAATCTCAATTTTAGCTGTTAGACTAGTCATTATTTATTTGAATGTCTAACTGAATTTAATTGGACTTTAATGTTCATTGATAATAAAGTTAAACTACATATATTTTTTAAAACGCTTGTATGTTGATTTATTTTAATCGTACTGATTCCAACAGTTCAATTATTTTCCTTTTTTACTATAAAATATTTTTATCTAAATAAATAAAAATGAATGCATGCATTACGTTGTAATGTAATTTGGTGTAAATTTTTTGTTATCTTTTAGCGTTTTATATATTAGGACATTGACATAACCGTTAAATGAAATTAATTCCAAAATTTTTCATTCGAATTAAATGTTATGAGACTATATGTCTAAAAGTCATTTCAAATGATATACACACTAGAAAAATTAATGTTTTTTTGAGCATGTTAAAGAATAAATAATTTCATAATTAAGCTAACAATAATTAAATTATTAACATATCCAAAATGTATGTAAGCGTGTAGTGGATGAACTAACTACAATTGTCAAAAATGAAATATTGGTAATCATTGCCGGCACGCCGTTAGGTTTTGTGAAGTCCGGGGTATTTCATACTTGCGGAGATATTGTTTTAGATAAGAGGGATAGATCTAAAAATATGTCTCATTTGTTCTTTATAAGCGCCGCCATTGATTGTATTTATTCCATTTAATTCATAGAATGCAAACCTTTTGAATTTAACTCTGCATTGTTGAAATAATTACAAGTTCATTTATTTTTCTCCGGGACAACTCTTTTCAATATTGATTATAAAATCAATTAATTTTACATTTCTAGTTTAATCACACAACCTTAGTTAATGTAATTAATGCAAACAATAAATTTATTGTTGGCATATTTATTATCATATTTTGAATAAACCACCAATTTAAGTTGGCAAACATGAATTTGTTATGAAGTGATCAGTAGTTAACTTTGTTTCAAAACAAAATTATGAATTATAACACACAAATAAAATAGTAATTTCTAAATTTAAGAAATTGCACGATTAAAAAAATAACTCTAGCTTTGAATTAAAAAACATCAAATTAATAATTTGTCCAAAGATAACATAGTTTACCAACCTGTCGTTTCAACGGGTAATCATTGCCGTGACGTTTTCCACGTCCACAGCACAGCCGGCAACGTCATTAAGCCCATTGGACGTTTTCGTGGACGCTCAATGATGAAACGATACTGTTAGACGTGTCCGTTACACTTATTAGTTGAACTCATAGTAAGTTAGGTCGTAGGATCATAAAAAATATTTCAATATGAAGCTCAAGTGGATTTTATTTTTGTGCATATCTATGATTATTGCTACCAGTGGTTAGTAAAATTAATTGATTTTAAACATTTTTTGTTTATAATCAATTTTAATAACGATCTATTTTATCTATTTGCTATGGAAAAATAGGTATGGTGCGAGCTGAAGATGAGATTGATGGAGAAGATGATATGTCTGTTAGTGAAGATCAGGTACTTAGTGATTCTGATGGAGAAGAAACTAATACTGATGACTTGTCTGAATCCGATGCTGATACATACTTATTATTTACTAAACCAGTGTTTGAAGATAAAGCTAGTATAGGTAAGATACAAATAATTAACTAATCAACTGATATTTTGAAATATGAATCAATAGTATTAATTTTATTTTCATATAGTTTAAAAGCTCTGTGCAAAAACGAGATAACTATTTAAAATTTTTCAGAAAGTTAAAAAAATACATTTTTAATGTATTTTTTTAACATGTATAGAAGAAAATTTAAAATAAAAACTATTTTTTTGTTTAAATGTATTTGTCATTATAATCTTACTTCAGAACTATCAAAATTTGATTTAAAAAATAGGAATTGTCTTTAGCACAGAGCCCTTCAATTACTGTATTACCTTATGACATACTTATTAAATTATAATCGATAAACTATAAATTGCTTCATTTTAATTTGACATTAATAGTTCTTAAAATTAATACCTAAAAGCTTATTTTTTTATCCCATGTTATTTCTTCTAAAGTTCATAAGCCGTTTAAAATTCTTAAATTTGTCAAAAACACAATTGACTAACATGGATAGAATAAAGTTAAATGAGCTGATGAATCTATAGTATTTCTTAAATAATACATTAATACATTGTAAAATAATAGGATACAGATAAATACAAAAATTATTTTTTTTTTATTTATACACTATATTAGATACCTGTGTTGAAAAAACATAAAAATTGATATGATTTTAAGCTATTTCATTAATATATATTTTCAATTACTATGATTTATTAAAATATATTATACAAAACATAAAAATATTTTTAAGCATAATTTTGTAACAAGTTTATTTTAAGTGACATTTGAGTTTAACTACTATCATAAAGATTATCCATAGAAAGTGCCTCCAATTTATTCTTACTTGGTTATTTAATTATTTATCAAATTTTTTATTTATATACTTCTAGAATTACCAGCTGGTCGTTTGTCAGAATTTCTTATAGGCTTTATCAACAAAGGTTCTCAAGAAATAGTCTTGGAAACATTGGATGCTTCCCTTCGTTATCCAATGGACTTCAATTTCCATATTCAAAATTTCAGTACTATTATTTTAGATAAAGCTATTCCTCCTGGTTCTGAAGCTACCATTGGTTATGCTTTCATTCCTGCTGATGCTTTTGCTGGCCGCCCTTTTGGTCTTGTTATTAATCTGGCCTACAGAGATTATGTAAGCTAATACTTTCATATATCCTTTTACACTTGTTCAAATTTTAATTAATTTTTATAGGATGGAAAGCAAACAATTAACAAATTGTACAATGATACCATTAATATTGTTGAAGTTGAAGAAGGTTTAGATGGAGAAACTTTATTCTTATATTTGTTGATGGCTGCAGCATGTGTTCTTCTTTTGGTTGGTGGACAGCAATTATTGTATTCTGTAGGTAAGAAACGTAGTGGAAGTTTACCCAGCCGTGCTAGAGCTAATGTAGAAACTGGAACTAAGAGTACTAAGCAAGTGGATATGGATTGGGTACCTAAGAATGTCATCAATCATTTAAGTAAATTACTTTTAATAGACAATTATTTCATTATACATAATGTGCTTTATTTTTAAATATTTTAGATAAACAAAAGGCTTTAAGTCCTAAACAAAAACGAGTAAAAAAAACTGAATAAAGGAACAATAACAAATTGCAACATGATAAATTCATTCTGCGTCAACAACCTTGTAAAGACCCAATTTCTTTATATTTAAGATAGGGAAGTTTTACAGTTATAAGTTCCGTGTCTAACTGGTATAAATTGTAGACAGTACATAACAAGTATTAAATACTAGTTTGTGCTTATATATTTTTGTGTAAATAGGAACATAATAAATTTTTCTACTATTGTAATTATTATATTTATAATTTTGTAATTTTTTCAAACAAAATTATATACGAATGTTGAGTTATGTTTGTGTATAGTATGGTCTTATTATAAAAAATTTTTCTAAGATTAAAGTTTTTATTTTGCCTGTTATTAAAAGTCTTTGTTTTTCTAATAATTTTAATAAATAATTGTAACTTGTATTTAATTTAAAAAAATCTTATTTTCCAAAATTAATTTGTCTTGAAGTTTATTTATTAATATAGTTAGTAAATAAAGTGCCAACATACAGTAATTTTCTATTGATTCTTTAACATTGGATATATTGATAAATTACGCCATTAATTTATGCACTTAACATTTAAAAGTAATTATCTAGTTATTAGAAAAAGTATTTTTTTGTTATTTTAACATTTTTTTAATTTGATTAAATTATCTAAAAAAAAGTAATAATGTAATTTAAATCAAAATATAAAACTGTTTTATAAACAACGTATCATTAAAATATGGGTGCTATTTTTAAAAAGTTGATATATATATTTATTTCAACAATTTTTCAGGATTCAGAAAAACAAAAGAAAAATTTTATTGATATTATATTAAGACCTACATATTTTTTTTGTTAAAAACAAACCTAATATTAATTGTAATTCAATGTGATACAATTAAAAAACTTCTCATCATACAAATTATAAAATAAATAAAATGTACATTTTAAAATTTTTAAGTGTCTGTAGTTTTATACATGTAAAATGGTAACTACTAGATTTGGCACTAGACCATCATTAGGTAACAATTAAACATTGTTGAAAAATAAATAAAACAACGAATAGATAAAAAAAAGACAACAAAATTGATATTAACTCAAAGTATAAAATAATATTGTATGAAAATAAAATGTAATAAGTAAGATATGATAAAACAGTTTACAATGAAATACAGTTTATATTAAATTAACACCAATCAATTTTATTGGTATTAAATAAAAAAACAAGGAAGTCACGTTTTATTTTTCTTTGTTATTTTTTTATTAAATAGGAAATACTAAATAATGTTATTTTGTAGTTTTTATACACTTAACATGTGATTCGTATACCCCAATCTACTCAATTACTTACAAAATATAAGTAATATCGAAAATATTTTTTTGGATTCTTTAGTTTCAAGTACTTTTTAGATCCATACTTTATATCCAATAATGGTGTCAACTATATTTTTTTCAATGACAATCTATAATCTATGTATACTTATCTAGTTTATACAATGTACAATAATCGACTAAATAAAGAAAATAGTAAATTAAAAACTCTTTATTAAAAATATCCAACATTTTTCAAAAATTTTACCCACTAAAAGCTAGATAAATATATATTGAATGCGCGATAGTACCTAAAAATTTGAAAAAATAAACAAGTTTATTGTTTAAAAAAAAGTAACAAAAAATATTCTCTGAATTAGTCACCAAAACGCACCTTAAACACTGAACGTCGAATAACGTAAAATGAATGGCTATTATAAAATTATTTTTTTGATAATCATTATTACAAATGTTCAAATATTAAGGAAATTATCATTCTAAATACACATAAAATAGGCAACTAAACATTCTTATTTGTAAATTATAATTCACTCAATAATTACACGGTGTAAGCAAATAGTTTTGTAAGTGGCTAAAATAAATTATATTTACTGACTAGTTTTAAATAAAACTTAAAATTGATTTATATTTGTATAGAATATAATTATTTATACTGAATATTTCTTATAAATCACTTTATTCTAAAAAAAATATCTTACGAAAAAAGAATGTTTAAGATCATAATTATTTCTAGGCANTTCTAATTTTATTCTAAAAAAAATATCTTATGAAAAAAGAATGTTTAAGATCATAATTATTTCTAGGCAACGAAATTTTAACCCAAAAAACTTATATAGAAATATTATTTTATTGTATTATTTCAATTAACTTATTTTCATAAGTATAAGATAAGTAATTAATTGTCAGGTCATAAGGAAATGTGCCTTAGTAAATTTAATATAATTTTGAAGAAATCCATTAACCTAGTTTGCATGGGGGCTGTGAATGTATTGAATTTTTGGAGAAAGGGGAAGATAAAACATTATGGTAAAGAAGCTTTCCAATAGATTTATTATCTAAAATTATGAAATAACTCCCCATACAAAGTTTTCAAGATAAGCCCTAGAGGAAGTCACTTTGATAATGTTAAAATATGTTCTTTTTTTAAATATAAAATTAAGAAGATTTAGTGGGTAATCAAATAATTTGTTCTCTTATTGAGTAAAATCAATGTAAAAAATAATTAGCACTACAATATATCAAATTTTCTATCGAAAGAATTTCTATTCATCTTCCATATCAAAACCAATTTATTAGATTTGTGATCTGAATAAAAAATCAGGATACTTGTCTATTGATTCCTCCATAAAATAATTAAATTTATATGATTTTTTAATATTTAACATACCAAATATTAAATGGTATATATATTTTTTTGTTAATAATTACTAGTAATTAGCAAAAAAGATTATTTAAGTATTTAAGTGATGTATGAAAATTATGTTCTATGAATTATTTAAGTATTGTATTATCATATAATATTATTCAAACACACAACTTGCAAGGTCTTAGCTAGGTGAAACTATTAATAATGTATGATTAGAATTTCATTGATATGTTTTATTTGTACCAAAACATAAATTATATGATCGAAATCTTTTTTACACTAATCAGACATTTTATTGCAAATAAATAAATCCCGTAGGTTTATTATTGAATTAATTTTAAATCTTCACTTTGTATTATGATTTTATACTAATACTATTTTATTGATAAGATAATTTATTGCTAGATCTGCAGATTTAAATTTTGCTAAATGCATTGTAATATGAGTGTAGTATTATAATCTGATGTTTTTATCTTTTAAAGGTTGAAATCGTTCTTTAATTTGCTTTTTAACGATGTTAATTTATGCATTATTTTATCAGAACCTTAAATAGATAACTACACAGCACATGTAAATATAAAGTTTTCAAATCTTTGCATGAACGTGTTACGTTTTACTTGACATGATAAATAAATACATATGTATTCTACAAAATCCATAAATAATTTAGTTATGGTCGATGATTAGTTTAAGCTTGATTTTATACATAATTAAAGACGATTTGTCATGATTAGGATCAAATTTTGTTCTAAGATTGTGAAAGCCATGTTTTTGTATAGGCAAATATAAATGAAGAACTAAATCTGGTCGTCTAAAGTTTTATTCAATTTGATTAGCTACTACTAGAACAACAGTTAAAAAAGGGGGCGTCATTCAGGCTAATGCTTGCTTTTATTTTATGCTTTGTGCTGAAAATACTATTTTCAAAATGGTATTTTAAGATTTTTTTTTTTTATTGAATGTCGTTTTTATAAGTAGTAGTAATAGAACTCCTTAGGTTCTTGATTTCCAATGATATACCTACCAACGCATTATTGAAATGACATTGTAGTCGCAATGCATTGGAAATATTCTAAGAAACAAAATGTCGAGATAAATGTGGTATCTGTTGTTTATATACCTATGTTGTTTATATACCTATGAAACAATTTAATTTTTTTTCAGTATGGACTACAGAAATCTGTCTAAAAAAAATAAATTATACATCGAGAGATATTTAGCGTATTTGGACTATAGTACCTTTCAATTCTTATCTCTTTGATTTTTTTTTACTTATTACACTATTATACTGGTGTACAGATAAACACATACGTTCACGTTTCAACACAGGTGTAAGGTATCCAATTCTGCTATTTAAATTAGCGCATAAATAAATTCAAATGAAACAAATATTATAGAATGATTTAATTTGCGCACGTTATCTATGTATAGTAATAGTATAACAGTTTAACATGTGCCAACAGATATGTGCTTATAGACATAAAAAATGCAATATTGTAAAATGCACATTATTATTAATGGCCACTACATTATCTGTAGTTATCGACAGTAATTTTAAAATAGTTGCCAACAACCTTCGTTTAATGATATCTAGTCGTGTACTTAGAGTAACGATGCAAGCAGCAATAATTTATTACAAAAAATGTCTAGTAATACATTTTTCAATTATGTTAAGGTTAGTCAAAATAATGTTATCAAAAGCACAACTTATTTTTATAATACTCGAAGTGTATTATTTTGTAGGAATTTTTGTGACTCGGTAACATTACCACCAAACACTATAAATATTCAATTAATAAATTTGTAGAAAAATGACACTGCTAAGTTAATATTAAATAGTCATAGTGGTTTAGCATTTATTTGATTTTTATCATTTTTAATTGTAACACCTTCTTTTGATTAACAACAAATACTTTTATGGTTAGCCATTCCTAATGAGTAAACTATATTCATAATTTCAAACAATGCTACATAAGGCATGTGTTTCTTGGCGAATTATTTGAAATAATAATAATAAAGGTTTATGTAAATTAAAAAAAAAAATCAGTTACTTGTGTAATTTTTAACTTTAATTGATAACATGAAAAAAATTACAAATATCGTATGAAATTGAAAGTTAATTATTTAATTTCAGCTATTCGCCTTGCAATGTGCAGAAATTTTTTCAAATCATGAAAATTACGGTTTGGAGAATATACGAATTTATTATCATACTAATTATTAAATATTATAATTTATTTTTGCTAATGCCAGTCAATACAAGCGAATCGTAAAAAATATGTATAAATTACAAATATGTACTAACGTAATGACATTAGTTTTTATTACGTAATCTTTAATTATTATTCCGACACACTTAACATTTTTTTGCTTAACAAGTTAACACTTAAAAAAAACGATAATTCAGAACATTGTTGAAAATCCTAATAGCGAGTTTAAAAAAAATATGTATGATACTCATATCCCCCGTGAGTGTTTTTTGTTAAAAATATATGATTTTTCATGACACCCTAAAAAGTACAATTGTTTTTTTTGTTTTTATAGCAAATATTTTACACTTCCCAAACAGCGAGTAGTACATTTGACCGTTGCCATTTAAATGCACTTGGACATTCAAACTGATACTGAAAGTTGTTAGCGACGAGTAAAAAGTTTGTCACTTAAGGTCGAGGTCTCTATCTCTTTCTGTATATGTGTGTGTATTATTCGACTGATGACTGTCGACTACTGTCGTATGAATCATATGAGTAGTGTACACTTACGCTTAGTGAACACTTTCGTATGAGCGGTGATCCCGTCGACGTTCTTTGATAATTCATTTTTTCTACACCCCCCCCCCCCACCACCCGGTCAAGGAAAACGACCTTGGGGCTGTTACTACTATGCACTATAATAACAGTATAGTAGAATAATATGCTCCGGACTACCGGATCGATTAAAGCGGGCGCACTGTATTATTATTATTATTATTATTATTATTATGAGCTCGGAGGAAGAATGGGACGACTTGTCGCGGTATGAAACGAGCATACCACACGTGACCGCATTGTTCCGACGCCGGTGGATTGCGCCATCGGAAATTGAGGTATTTTCTGTAAACGTTCCCAAAACGGACAAAGAGATTATTACCTCCAGACATATCGATTCGCGCCAACCACGTCAAACCGAAATTCCATCGTTGACGCTTTTACTCGTTGAAAAACAAACGTTGAACATCTCACACGACGAGTAAAACAGCGCGACAATTAAAATATTCGAGCAACTGTCAAAAGCCAATGGGATGCCAAAGATAAATTTAGAACGTAAAAAATGTGATGTCCATACGCTATCCGTGGAATCGTTTGTTTTTTTTATTTAACGTTCAATATTCCGTCCGTTTGAGCGACACGATTGCTAGTCGGGATCTTGTACGTGTGAGTGATCTCTGCGTTATATTTTTAAACTTTCACCCCACACGACAGCGGACTGCGGCATAGAATCCTTTTGTGCGGCCGTCTTTGTTGTAAAAAAAAATCAAATGTCCCGAGTATACACACTGCTATCGTTTCGAACGATCTGATTGGCCGGCCGGTCGTTTTTTATTTTTCGTTAACGTTGTTATTGTTGTTATGGCCGTGTACCATAAAGTAAACTCGTTCTCGCGCAGTCCTACGCGCGGTCGCCTTTATCCGTCGCCGGAGACTGCGGTGTAATAAAAATGTATACTCCTCTGACTGCTCACACAGCACATTTACTGCCCCAACCGCATTCTTCTGTCCACGAAAAACCGAACGCACTCCCAAAATGTATTCCCACCGACCCCGGCAGAGATAACAGAGATATGGTCGCTAACGGAGATCATCAGAAAGTCCCCTCGAAGTGACTTGGGTAGTTGCAATTATCGTAAAACAAGTTGCATAAAATACCAGTCGAATTTCCAACTGTCGTCCGCAAAGTGATGTCATACGCATTTAATTATTTCATCGTGACTCACAGCGCGCCCTGCCCTTTCCATCGGAACTATAATATACTCGCCATGTCACGTGTATTTATGTACACAGTCATAACTATTATTGGGCAGAGAAACCGGTAGTGATCGGGTTAGGTTCTTTTTTTTTTTTAAATCCTTGTTTTTTTTTTTTACGACACTGCTCGCGTCCGACATTGCGCTGGATCCAAAGCGCTGGTAGCAGCTCTTAGTAGTATTCCTCTTGTATCCGTGTACATGTATAATAATATCCACACACGTCGATCGTATGCGGTTACTTGTTGTAGTAAAACATCGTAGTAGACGCATACCAAAGGACCAAATCTGGCCGTAGTAGGAAAACTGTGCAGTGGCGCCGTATATTTATAAAACCGCGGCAGCTGTTGCTCACTTTTACACTGTAAATCGGTTTAGATTAGTCATATAATATGTACATGGCGATACATGAACTGTTTCACAGAGATATTATTTTACATAATAACGATAAAATTAACGGAAAATACAAAATCGATGCGCATCCAAATGAATTCATAATGTTTTAGAGAAGCAAACTGAGTGGGCAAATGAAATACTCCTTCGGGTTTACTGTCGGATACATTTTTTGAATATCCTTTCAGTCAACGGTCATTAGAAAATATATTTTATTTTGTAACATTATTGGTGTACCTCAATTTCAATTGACTAAATTAACGTTGTAAAATACGCTTTACGCTGTTTACTCTATAAATATACTTAGAGTGAGTTCATCTGATTTATAAAGGTTTGCTCCGATATGTGTATTCAACCTGTTATAACGTTTATTATACACTTATGGTTAATAAATTAAGTTGTAATGTTTTTTCTCTAATATATATTTGTGTGCGTCGATAAAAATAATATTTAACGGATTGCACTTATTTTTAAGTAATAAAAATTCAAATATAAAAAAAAAAATGTATAAAAAATTTGTTTGACTATTAGAATAGCATTGTTTTTAAGTATACTTTTATTAAAATAAATTATTATAATTTTTATTTAAACGGATAGCTCAGATACTTGAAAAATAAATTTGTAGAATTGCTTATTTGTAGCTTATATTTGTACGCAAATAAACATTTTTTTTTTTTGTTCATTCAAGATTCACGTATATTTTATAAAAATCATTGCGCTGTTTTACAATTTTGAGAAACTTGTATTTAATTTTTTAAATCATAAAAAAAATTGAATCTTTTCAAAATTTATCCAATAAATTAAAATAATCAATTAACATATTCAATACACACACACAAGCCTATCTAAAACATCTAAACTCAGTGACAAACTTATATAATTTATGTGTTTTCTTCTATATAAATTTTATACCTCACTAAATTATTTTACCTTTTATACATTTATAAATAAAACAAGAATACTTTTATAATATAATAAATAACAAGAAAAATTTATAACCGATGGTATATTTACTGAGGATGAGGAAGTTCTATCAACTGTGATGAAGAAATATATAATTTAAAATAAATACTTTTTTCTTGGAATAGCAAAAAAAATTTTTTTCGTACATTTTCCAGAAAAAATTAATGTTTGTTCAAACAAATAGGATAGAATTTGATTTGTCCAACAGCGTTGGGTCCTATCCCGCGATACTATTTTGGTATAGTATTTGAGAATACCACTAAATGAATACTTAGCGATGGCATAGTTTGAATGACACAACGAAGGTTGAATTCTTCATAGATACATATGTACCCCCCACTAATATTTTGCGTTTTTTTGAGAGGAGACACAAAGCAAAATCATAGGAAGATTCTCATCAGGTCAATTATTCAAATTATTAAAATAGAGTAAAGGCTATAGCACTAAACTTTTCTGAATTGAGCTTTGTTATTTAATCATTAAAATCTCTTTTTAAACGTTTTTCTATAGTTACAATACATTTTTAATAACTTAACAATCCGAACAAAGGCACATTTTGAACAATATTTTTCTATACAATTGTATTGAATGTAGTAAACGCTACTAAAACATTGTATTGATAAATAATCGATAGTGAATAGAAGAAGGCAAGGCCATCCCGAGAGAATGGCGTGAGGGATTCACACCCTTCCATATGACAATATTTAGTCGTTTTAGTTGGCAATTTTGTAATATAAAAGAATGTTGCCAAAAAAACTTATTTTAAAAAGGTGACATCATTAAAAAACATTATAGAATTGGCAAAAATAAATTCTGTAACCCCCTTTCATATTTTTAACTTCGGGACAGCCCTGAGCGAAGACTATTCTGATTTGACAATGATTTTTTCATTTATATTATAATATCAACATTTTTGTGCTTTCCATCTTTAAACTACACTTTTCTACGCTTAAGCATGTACATTGAGTTTATACTGACATTCCATTTATTGTCTTTCGTTTATTGGCTTTAGCTCCATTACGATTAAAAATTGTATAAATGTTTTTTAGATTCAAAATGAATCATACAATATATTTATAGATTATTATTATTATTATTATAGATTAATATAACAATAGTTTAATTCTATTTTTATTTATTCAGAAATATTAATAAACTTATTGATTCAATTACAAGAGTCAAATTCGATATTTTATAACCTTTAACTTGTTAAAAAACACCTAAATCCATTTTTAAACATAACTTATGAATGATTTATTTTAATATTGTTTACGTTTTTTATTAGTGTCTCATTTATATACTCTTTAAGTAAATTTGACAGTACAAATTTTGTATTCAACTGCACAAACAACTTTAATAATTTAACTGAAGATATGTTTTCCAATTTTTTTGATATACTTGTTTGTAAAAATATTATTTCACAAATTTATCAATATTAAATTATTCATGATTATTATTAAACGCTGAATAATAATCAGAAGCGCAACAAGATAATAATTTCGAGGGTGGGGTTATTACCTATTTTTTTTTGCTTATGACATTTTTTTTTCTGTGCATTGCTATTTGAGAAATTTAGCAAAAGAAAAATATGACTACAAAAAACGTATATATATTGTTAATAACTTGATAAAAGGTGTGTTACAACCCTTTAAATCACCTGCTTTCGTCTCTGATAATAGTAATACAACATACATTGTACGCTGAATTATTTTAAAAAAGTCAATAAAAAATATCATTGAAAAACTGTTTTTTTCTATCACAACTTATGCGATCAATTAATTAATCGAAAATAATAAAAAAAACAACAGTATTACTACATAAATATGGTATAAAAATGGAAACAGGTGTTTTATTTTTTGGCAATTCGATACAACTAAAATTTTTTATGGAATACAAAGAAATAACAATACCTGTACGTTTTTGAATATAACTTCAAACAAGACAGTTATGTCGTCAACTAATTTTTTTATTCTTTTAATAAAATAAACATATTGAAAATTGTGTTGTGTCTATACAAAAGAGTAAAAACTAACTGTTCTTATTAAAATAAAACATCCCATCCAAAACTACTATGGATTATTTAAGTCTATTCAAATGTACTCCAATGAACAACCGAATGCCTTTTGATTTCATTACTAGTCTATTTTTATAAATTCGAATAACGATCACAAAGACATGTTTTATAACATTCACGAAGAAACCCAAACTGTTTTGAATTGACTTAGGTTTCGTGTGGCCTGTACAATAAGCGTCTAAAACAATAATTATTATTATTTTAGTCGCGTATTGTACGATAGTATAATTATTATTCTATCGTTTGAATGTATACATTAAGGAGGTTTCTTCTACTTCATAGCTCCGTGGCTTTTGCTAAACATTAATGCAGTATATATTTAAACTATAAATTACTATTTTGCTATATATAGAATTGTCTGTTGGATGTTTGACATGGGCACACCTCGGTAATCTTCGAAATCTTAATTAGACAATATCACATTGCTATGAATAATGGACGCGAATTTCCTATTAAGTGTTTTGTTTGGGTAATCTAACTGTCGATATAGCTAATGCAGTCAATATAGATAAACTAGAATTTACTCAGGTTGTAGTCAAACTACTCCTACTGGTTTTAAATTTTAATGAATGTATACATTTGGTACACATTTACACTACTAATTAAAATTTCTCACTTACTGATTAAATGAATAAATAATAATAAATATAGTGGTTATTACAAATGAACAATAGCTATGTTTTGTACACCGCTATCATATGAATGTATTATCATAGATTACAAAATAACTTATTAATTCAACTGTAGGTTTATTAATAATAAGCCAACAGTTGAATTTTCTTAGATTTCCTTGATATTAATTCTACTCGTCCTAGCAAAGTAATTGATTTTAATTTTTCAGTATTATTTACTCGCTAAGTATATGGTATTTTATCGTTGAAAACACTAACTATAATTTTTAATAGAATACTACATGTAGGAGTAAATAAGACTGTGCTAAGCTTAACTTCCATTTACCTTCATTATTGCACAATGCAATTTACTTGACACGTCTTAAGGTATTTTTCAAAAAATAATATTGTGTACAAATTGTACAAGTTACACGAAGAAACCACATTTCTAGGTAAGAATAATTATTATATGAAATTACCGACGATGACATATTTAGGATTTTATAATTGAGGGAGGATAATTTATATTTTACACGAGCTAAATTGTTCATACCTATTCGCATAATATTAAAATTCCGGCTTTTTTAGGCTCTGAGAGGTTTTAACTCTCCGTAAACGCTTAATAAAAATTACGTCTCTGATTTTTGAAAACCTAAACAACCAAAGTAATAAAATGTAAGAATTATAATTTCCTATTTTGTTTCTCTAAAACGGCTCGAGTAACCCAAATTCTATTTTCTCCTGTCTGCATAAAATGTTAACACGGGTCCATTATTACACAAACAATTTATGCAAATTTTACAGTCCAAAGTTATTTTGTGTTTTGAATTTAGACAAGTATTTTACGTTAGTGATTATCAATGGGACAAGAAAGACATTGCAAACTTATTGTCAGTCGGCACTCGTATCATTAAAACATATTTCAGGCTTCGATTTGCAGTTTATAAGATGTGTTTAATTTCAAAGTATCTGGTGATTTATAAGCACCTTTTTAGTACTTTAAAAAGTCTTAAATTTCATTAAATTAGAAATCTAATAAAAGTACTTCAAAGTCGAAAGCATTGATAAATAATAAAGAACGATTATTCGAAAAAAAAATCACTATTATAATGACAATGCTTAGTTTATATAAACAACGAATGTCTCGTTGATTAAAAAATTTACTTTTCAGATGTAATTTAAGTGTTTGTATTATTTTTAAGTGGTTACAGTTAATCGACATTAGATTATAATATATTCATTTTATTTCGTAACGTGCATATTTTAGTGTTAAAATTAAAAATAACTTGTACTATGTGCTCCGTTACTTGTTTTGATCAATTATATATTTACTGACGACGTGTAAAATAAACCTATTATTAATCATGCATTAGACTTGTGTAAAAAACAATTTTCATTTGAGATGGATAGGACTTAAAGAACCATTTCATAATAATCTAACCTTTTGAAAACAACTTAAACGTCTAAAGTTTGCCATATTTAAATTGACCAATAGATTTGCTTTCAATATGTACGTAATTTTTTTTATCGCAAGTATTTTTTTTTTATAAAAATATTTCAGTTGATCGATATCGCCCATACAAATATTCCTAAGTGAAAGCCAAAGCGATTTGGATAAATTCACCGCGGAGTTACGTATAAAATAAAATTTATTTCAGTTAAAAATGTATTTACATTGCATCGATTGCCCCATTTTTCAATGCCAATGTTAGTAAAACGGTAAGGCGAGAGTTAAACATTCAGAATAGTACGTTAAAAAAAAAAAAAATTGATAATTAATCTCAATAAATTGATCAAACGACGTATGTGAACGTCAATAACCTGAAATAATGGCCATTAATTATAATCTCTTTGAGATTACCTATTATATTATTATGTTAGTTGTTTTAACACGATTAGTACGGTTGCAGAATGAACATTTTATTAAACATAATAAATGGCGTTACAGTTTTACATAAAAACACTCGTATTTTATTTGATTTTTTTTTTTTACACAAGTTATTAGCTGATGGTTTATTATATTTGCGTTGATGACTAAACGCATACACGGTTGGGTTCTTAATAACACATTTATTTTATATTAATGTAACGATATATTTTACTGTCGACCTAACGTGTTATTTCTTGGTTAAATTTGTCGAGTAAAAATAACACGAGCGTTATTCTCATTTAAGGCGAAATAGACATGTCATTGTTGAAGTCGTACATGACTACCGCCGCCGCCGCCGATTCATTAGTTCAACACGCAGCATAAATATTGTCGTTGGTTGTGTAATGAATGAATGTAACGAAGACCATCATCCCTATTGAACACAAATTTTAAAACGAATTGCACGCGTTCTGGTTTAAAATAAATGCAATGCAACTGTTGTGCAACGTGCTCGGCACACGTGTCCTAAATTTGTTTAAAAAATACATCATGTGCACGTATATTACCGTGTACGCTTAACAATAACAGTAATTTCGAACGGCGGCGGAAAAGATACGGCAAATAACCGACTCGCAGTTCAAACGAGTCCGTTGAGTATTGTAACCGAAGTTTACAAACGCTCAATAGTTGCAATTAGCGTAGTGGTCGCGCTGTTCTCGTTTACGGCGTTTTTACGACGGGGAACAGAGACTGGACACAATTCCGCGGACAGCGGCGTCTCTCTCTATTTTAGACTAGCGCAACGATGGCGCCATTTCCGTAGCAGAAGATAACCGCTCTCGACTGTGTGTGTGTGTGTGCGGTTAAAATGGAAAAAGACAGTAAAAAAATCGGTGCGTTTGTTTAGAAAACTGTTATACAGATTTCAACGTGCTGGTGGTTAATTGTACCCATAAAACTCGTTTGAACAATTCAATACCTACGTGTATTTACGATTTCGAGGGGCGTGTTGCTAACGATTTATTATTGTTGTAGATCTCGGAGCACGTCCGTCTCACTTGTCTTATTACCGCCGATCTGTAGTGCGCACACACAAATCACAAACGTGAGAACAATTCCAAAATCGCCGGACTCTGTGGCGGCAAGACGCACACAAGTATTTGGTGTTTGATATCGGTGTTCGTCATCGGCGTATACGACCAACACATTTTTTTACTCCGTCGTTAAAACTGTAGACGCGGGGCGTGTGGAAAATTATCAAAAGTACATGATCTCCTCCTCCTCCACGACCGTAATTCCACGTGCGTCATCTTCATTACCGTCGGCCGGCCGAGTAAATACTTCACGCCCTCTGCCGTGAATGCGCGTTTTTTTATTCCATTAACCACTGTACTTCGGTCTTTGGTACGTTCCATGCGAGCCGCAGTCGGCTCTCATTCTCTTCATTTCGCCTCCGAGGCAAGTCCGTCCGGGACGATCGTTACATTCGAGACGATTCCCTTGACCGTCATGCACATCGCGTTCCGGATGAAAGCGTACGATATACACACTGTATAGACACACACACACACACACACACACACACATGACACCACTATAGAAAAAAAGGATTGTGCGTACACTTTACGCACAGACCGTAGTAAATTATTTACAATATACAAAGAGCGTTGTTGTTATTGTTATAACTATTATGTACACACAGATATTGGTCCATGACCTCAGTCCGGTACAATGTTTTTCCACTCCGTTCTCATTCGGGGCTGTGTGCGTGTACTCGACCACAGTGCAAACGCCAACACGTGTGCCCGCGAAGAGGCGCGTAAAAAAAAAAAAAACCAAACGGACGACGACCACCGCGCGCCATTAGAAATTGAATACAATTTTTGGGGCGGTGATCTTAACGCACACCGTCGAAAGCAACAAGTGTTTAATTCAGTCGACTACGCGCAAAGCTCAACGGTCCATCGTGCGAGCGAGGTACGAGTTTTTTACCGGTGGTGACTGTTTATTTTTATCCTTTTTTTCTATTATTCCAACACCGCAGTTTGCCAATAAACACGGACGGACGGCCGGCCCGAGCAAATGTTAAACTTCAAGTACACCGGAAAACAAAACGCCATTTAGATAGGCCAAGGTCCGCAGCAGGACCAACGCGGTTTCTCTAAAAAACTACATTAATCGTGCGAAGATAAACAATAGCGATCGATTTCTGAACACGCACCACTGTGTTATTGTCGGCCATAAGGTACGCGACCTCGTCATAAATCATAACCGCAGTGGTAATTTACAGGTTGTGGGGCCTCCTCACAGCCTCCCCCGAGTAGCCGAGCATTGTGTAACATTATAATCCGATAAGTCGGCATGCGAACTGTGGTGGCGGTGGAGGTGTCCGGGCAAAATTATTTATTCCGATGGTCGTGACGCGCGCACAAGTCGTACAGGTTTGTCCGTGTGAAACAATCGCGTTTTTTATTATTGTGCAGTGCGCAGCAGTCGTTAACGAAAATTTATCAGCGAATTCATGTGCATAAATTCATGATGGGTTTTTTTATTTTTCTCTCCCTGTCCGGCGGTTATCTGAGTTGAACTTGTGAATTATAGCCATTGTAGTCTAAACATACGCCGGTTGGGTTTCCATGGCCTCGTGCGTCGTGAACCGTACAAACGATATATCCACGAAATTATTAGATGTGCTCAATTCTCGAACAATCGACAAATATTTGCTTACCGTTCGTTCCGCCGCAATTACCTAAAACAAATGGCGTTTGTTTTATTGGAATTGAAAAAACCGCGTCGATGATTTATTTGGAATTTCTTTTTTCTATTTTTAATGGCCGCGGTAGTCGTGAGCTCATTGAAGAATTTTACAAATTCAAACAGTTTTCGGGTAAACAGAATATCATTTTCGTTACTCGTGATGGCGACAGCTGTGCACATACGCAGGGCATGCCGACAACGTGTCTGATTAAACAAATTTGCACAAAACTCGGCTGCACACAAAATTACTTAACCGAGAGTTATAAAATATATTGCTGGTGCACGCGAGTGTTTCAAAAGCTTCTATAAATACACGAATTAATTTTGCCAAAGCCGGGGGGCAAGGGCATGAACGACCCCGTGCAATCAATACCACCACGTACATTGCTGTCATGTCACAGGTGTGCACCTCCTTTGACTTTTGCCGCCCTCGCGACATTGCTCGGTTCTGTTTAATTTGTTCACATGTTTAGCCGTCGCTCATCCTTGATTGATCCTACATAATAAACGGACAGTACTAAGGTGCTGTTTTTTAATTCCTCCGACACATTCGTTTTGTGTTGCGACTACCGTTCAGACGGCAGTCAATCGTGTTGATGAGCGAGAAGGGTTCGTACAACACACGTGATTTCTGACATGTCTATTGCATATTTTAGTAAACGTACGATGACAATCTACACCCACTTAAGAGGGCCAACTGCTTGGCTATAAAAGAATGAGTAAAAAATCCCGATGGGCATCTGCTAAACATGTGTGGTCCATCCGTGTGCACCATGTGTAATTACGGTGGTGGTGGAGTATTTATTTTATGACATGTATATATTATTTTTATGATCTTGTCGCCTGTATTATAAGCAAATAATCACCTATTTGACATTGAATATACTTTCGGCAGCGTGCCATGAAAAATCGTCTGGATATCGTTTTTAACAGCTAAAAAAACAAATACATTTTTGGAAGAATAAAATTCCGGTTTTGAGTAATCAATTCATACTTACTCCGTTACCCATTAACGATCATATTGGTCGGAAAATTGTGGTTAAAGTACTTAATTAATGTTCATTTAAAAATACGCAAAGGATAAAATGAAGACGACAATCATAAAATTGATTATTTTCGACTAGGATTGTTCAAATATTGAATCGCGTGGATCAGATGAGACAAGGTCATTCAAATAGCACAGGGCGTTAACTAAATGGTGATTTTTAAAAGTAGTTTTTTGGTATTCAAAAAAAAACAACAAATGAAAATTCAAATTTTAATTCTTCCTGAGTAAATTATTTTTTTCAACGAGTACGATAAGTTTATCGTGAACTATGATAAATATTTCATTGCCAATCCAAAAAATGTACCTAATTAAAACACAAGTCTCATAGTATTACGCTAATTGTTTGGAAGTCTCAATACTGGCGTAAGCATTTTTAGCGCGTAAATTTAGGTCGGAAGTTTGACAATTAGTCACATATAAAAATATAGTAGAGTTTCAAACTAGTGATTTCACTTAACAGTGCGTCAACTAAATTACTATATAGACAGTGAGAGTTTATTAGCACTTGACGATTTTTATAAAATTTTATATTTACACACCTTTCTTTAAATTTATTCATTTAGTATTTGTATAACGTTGAAATTGTATTTCTCGCATCTAACGAGTAGTTAGATTTTTGTTGACATCAAACGTTTTCGTTTTTATTTTAAAAAATAACATCAACTTTGCACATAGCAGACACTCTCGACTACCTAACTTGGGTTATATTATATCTTTGACGTGTAATTCAATTAACTCATAATGAAAAAGCATAAAAAAAATACTAATACATTTTTATTTTTGATTCATACAGTATTCTATAAATTCAATAAACAAAAATTATATTTTTAGGTTTTACAATTATATTTTTATAAATTTTGGTAAAATTTCATTTGGTAATTTTCAACTAGCCGATGGATGTGTCTACTAATGCAGTAGACATTTTAGATAAAAATAATTGCGGTAATAATTATTACGCGGAAATTTTTTCTATTTATACAAAACCTTCCACTAGCAAAAAAACTTGTAGGTCACTGTCATATACAATATACAAAATGTACACAATGTACAAAAATTACAGCCATAATTGACATAGTAGTAAGCGGACATAATTTTTAATGTAAACAAAGATAGTTCAGAGACAAAATATACATATTTTTTTTTTTTTTTTTTTTTTGATGATGAAATTCAGTCATTTTGTATTACTCTCAATATGCCACCCAAACTTATTATTCATACTTTTGTTAAAAATAAACATTTTTCTCGCGACTTTTTTTCAAAGTTGACCAGAAAAGTGAATGCCAACCGATTTACAATTAAATCGTTCATAATACATTCATCACTAGTATTCAGTGTTTGTTTGATAGCTATTATATTAATCAAAAGGTTAAATACAAAAAATGGTTGTCTCATTAAAATGTGTAACTAATTTAAAACTGCCCTAGCGAAAATTTGCACAAAGTAACGCAGCCTCGTTAGAAAAAATCATTAGATGATTCTCATAATGACTTTGAATAGTTTTAATTAAACACGACTTGAAATAACTTCTCGATATTATTTATGACCATTGATATATCACTGTGTTGAATTTATCGGATACTTGTCAGCAACAGGGTTATTGATGTTGTATAAGATATTACCTTCAACAAAACATAATTGTGAAAAAAAAAAAAAAAAGACCAAAAATGGTTATTTATAAGTCTGTTTTATCGAAGTAGTGATATCTTGTTCTTTCTCTTTTTCATTAATTTCAATACAATTTTCTTGAGCATTATGGCTCCTTTATTTTTGTACTGCTAACATTTTTTTTTTTTTGATGAGGCATTCGACAGATCTCTTTCTCATCTCGCAAGTAATATTGAATATGTACAGAGCCAGTACTTGATGGGCAACTGGCCATAGCGTCATCATCTTGATGTTTTACTAAAAAATCAAAACGAGCGTCTGCCCTGTCGCCCTCAAATAATGCTCCTGACTGTAAGATGGTTTATTTTGAGAATATAACAACAAAGTTTTTTCCCTTTATTTACACTGTAAGACATGCCTTTGTTTCAAATGTCTGTTTCTATCTATACATTTACCTCTTATAAATAGAAATAGACATTTTCAATTTTGATGTCAGTAAAAAACAATGACATTCTCCGGTAAAACATTAAGGCGTATATTTTCGACAGCGCTCAAAGCAATTGGAGCAACATAAATTGTGTTTTATGTGTGTCAAAAGCATATGTTAAAAACCACGAGGACTAGAAAAACCGGGTGAAATGTTTCGCATTTGGATACACTGGCGGAACTGGCCCTGTCGCGGCGATTCACAATTTTTTTTTATGGTTCGCGCGAACGTCGCTGTTATGTACATTTGTACGTGTTATACCAATTCATAATTTTGATTTGCACGAAAGATTAGCATATTGCGACCACAATATTATGCAACCGAATGTCCACGAGACCGGACGATGTGCCAAAGCGGCCGTGTACATGTCGAGTACACGCCGTCGGATATAGTGCATAGTAACAGAATTTGCACCGAGACAAATCGATAAACAGCTGATTGGACGAATCGCTCGCGTTCCCATTCATAGCAACGACGCGGTTCTCGGTGTTTACTACTACTGCCGTCCCCTAACGACTATTGTCTACAGGAAAAATTATTCTGTCCGTCTCGCAATTGAAACCCGTACAAAACTCACGTTACGGCTAATTGTAAGAATAATTTGTACGTCTTCGAGACGACTCTACGCGACAATGTAATCGTAGGACTTCTGGACGATGGCTCCAACAGTTATGTTTACATATGTCGCAGTTTTCCGCTGATTTCTGAGAAACCATCTGTCCTTCGATTTCATCAAAGTACACACTCGCGACCATCGCGATGCATAAATCCTTCATCGATCAGTGTCGATGCAGTGAAAACATCTCCAAGTTTTTATAATAATCCGCGTTGTAATAATACTCTTGACGATAAGAATCGAATTATAAGTTATCGGGAGAACAAGTCTGCTCTGGCAATTCTCGGTACAAGTTCAATGGAGGCCGCCGCCAACACGACGCAATAGCAACTACCGTTTATCTCGTCTACAAAATTTCGTTTTCTCGTAATTGTTGCGGTTTGTTTTTTAATTATGTTAAAACATTTCTACGATAATGAATCGTGACAATGAACGCGACAGAGTTTCTGAGAAAAAATACGAGCGTCCCATCGACGAAACATCTCATTTCTGATATTCATCGAATTCAACACCCCTCGGCGGCACACAGTACACGCGTTTTTTGATAAAAGCGGTTCAGAAATTGCGCTACCGTCTTACACAAGAGCGTGTCCAGAAAGAAGGAAGATTGGTACCAACCCCTCCCTCAACAATAACGATAATCGCGTGTCATAACGTTTTTTTATGCATGCTTGTACATAACAAAATATTCCGAATGATCGATTGAATATTTTGTGAAAATATTTTATACAAAGAGAACATAATTCTATGAATAGAAATGACTCAACAATATATTATACTACAAATGAACTGCAATTGAAAATATCCAAAAGTTTTTACTGGAGTTGTAACTTTGCTGTTATCATAACTGCAACATATTAGGAGGTAAATATTCTTTACGAATAATGTGAATTTTTTGTAAAAGTTATTTCAATTAGCAAATACTCGGTCTGTATATTCGCACACAACAAAGCTGAATCGGTGCGCCCTCCGACCACCTTGGGCTCTATCGATTGCCGCTCATCACTGGGAAAGCAGTTTTCAGGGTCAGCCCGCCAACAATATTTTATACACGCCAGTGCACTTCCCACGCAACAACCCTTTTTTAAAACTCCTATTTCTCCTCGGTCGTCGTATCCAACTATAAATTATTTTCTGTTATTCTCGCAACCTAAGCTCGAATTACATACGGATTCGTATGTAAAATTTTGCAAACACATAGAAGCAAAAAAAAAATGTGTATAAAATAATATAAAAATGTAAAGTATACATGTATTGTTTGCGTTCAAATATACTCGGTAAATATATGTTCTGTACATGTGTATACAGTGCGTTATAAATAACGTTACAACTAAAAAATAAAATTGTGCTGTTTTTCACCGAGCGAGTAAGCATAGTTTTCTCTAGTCGAAAACCTCGTCGTGATCACATTCAACTGGCATTTAATCGTATCGTCTCGCACAGACAAGGTAAGCGCAGCAAATCATTCAGTAATTAAAATAATAAATTACATTGGTAATGGCGTGTTCGTTTGCTATAAATTATTTTTTACAACAAAAAAAAAAAAAAAAAAAACCGTTTTCTTTAATTACTAATTTTAACTGGAAATGTTTTTACTCGAAATCTGTCAAAACGTTAACAGACAAGTGTGTCGCTTGTTGTTTTCAATTCAACAATGAATCCCGATCTCGATATCGACATTGTGCGCTCATCAAAATAGACTCGTTTTCAGTTATTGCTCGTTTTGAGAATGGGCCTTTTGCAAATTCCCAGGAAAAAAATAAAACCCTATCCAACTGCACGCCCCAAGCATTTATCCTAACGTCATTAACGGCTGGGCGTTCACAACTCTATCGACTCGTAAAACTACCACCACCACCAATCGTTTTGAACAATGTATAATTATTTTCCGGGCCCGTACCCAAAATGATAACTCTCGTTAATCCGCAAAACACTATCATTTGTACACATTATCGTCGCGTTTGTTATTATTTTTAAAACGTCGTCGTTTTCCTTTGTAATTCGGTAATAACAGTGTTGATTCCACGAAATCGGTACGCGCGATTCATCACCGCGCGCCGGTCATCGTTGCCGTCATTGTGTGTAACTGGCACGTTTAATTAAAAGGTCCGCTCTTTTTTTTTTTTTCGCCCCTTTGTTACGTTTCACGTGTTACGGTCTCCCGGTCGGCGGCGTCCGCCGTGCAAGCGACGGCCACTATCGGCGAGGAATGCGGTACCGACCTCTGTGCATTTCTGGGTAAAAATACTATAATATAATACTACACGGCATTATGCGGAGAACGCACGAGGTTACGGTGGAGGCGACGGCGGGGGAAGCCTCACGCGCTCACAATGAATCGATGGCGCCAGACCGTTCACAATGGGCCCGCCGCCCCCGGAGAGTGGAGCAAATTAGAACCCCGTGGCGCGCGAGGCTGCGTCGCGCTGAGCTATTAAAAATAATAATAATAATAATAATAAAACCCCATTTCTGGGCCGGCAGTCTTGGAGAAAAGGAGTCGTGGTGGGGGGGCACCGGGCGCGTTACGTACGCACGACCGAGTCGGACTCGTTTCGATCAACGGTTTTTTTTTTTTTTTTTTTTCCGAATTCTTTAAGCTCGTACAACTTGTCATCGTGTGTGACGCGTTTTTTTCTCAAAGTCGACGGCTGGAGTAGTTTTTTTCACAGCGTAACACTCGAGTGTCACGACCGCGTGATCAACACACGGCAGTGAAACGTCCCGTAGAAAAGCATTGCACTAAGCGCGCGCCGGACGTCAAGTAAAACAGGTTGACGACTGTTATCGTACGGAGCGGAGGAGACAACTCGAGGGGAGGTGCTCGTATAATCGGTTATATTGTTAGAACACAATGAAAAAAAGAGACGCTATTGTCTCAGGCGCTGTTAACGTGCCAGAACCATTTTTATCTCTTCACTGCGTCCTACTAGTTTTAATACGCTTCTCGAGGTGCGGTGTTTATTTTCTATAAATGTTCTCAACGGGTTATTTGACAATTTTTGTTGCCCGCATAATAACTGTCGGTATTTTGCTAAGCACAGCAACTGGAACCATTAGATTCGATAAGTGCAACAATAGCAATATTTTTAGAGAAATCTTACAGTCTCAGTGATAAAAAAAAACGGTTTGCTCGAGGGATAAATTGCACACTAAGAATGTTTTTGTTTTCAAACTGCTGTTCTCCGGATAATTGCAAATTAATATATTTATATTCAGCTTTCCTTGCACAATTTCAGCTGCTAAATATCAGTCCCTTGAGCGTTCCAAAGTGCGAACATTTTGTACTCGTTCGTCCACGTCACAGTGTAACTTGAACAATTTTCCGAAAGGGGCTACGGATGAGTGTTTTTACACAAATTTTTTTTCGCCTCCTCGCTGCTAGTCGTTCTCACATAAAATTTTATTTATTTTCGGGCTCTAGATGGAGGTAACTCCTGTGGCAAACTACTCGCGGCTCGTGTAATGATTCAATTAATGTCGAAATAATTATATTCATTTTACGAGTATATCGTGCAAACGAACGTTTTGACTCGACACATCCGTGTGCGTCGCCTTCCAGGGAAATGATCCCCCCGAGACGCGGCATTTGTTCTCATTAGTGAAAATTCATTAGTCTACTGTTAATAACGTCTGCAACGTAGTCGGACTGCGCCCATGTAATAATACAATTTCAAACTAAATGGTTAATAGTTCGACGAACACATGTCGTTAGATCTGATAGTTAAATTCAATAATAAAATTGCATACCCAGCCGACACAAAACAAAACCGTAAATATAATGTGCTATTTTTGTGCGTTATTTAATCCAAGTAATTTTATATGGCCCAAGAATAAACCTTTTTATAACTAGCAATTGTTTTTTTTTAATGTGTTTTTTTCTGTGTCAAAAATAAAACACAAATAATGATTACATATTTTTCAAACTCCATTATATTTTTATGCTAATAATCCATTAAAAAAAAAAAGAGTAAATACATGAGTAAACAAACAGTAATATAGATACAGAGTTTTAAGATATAATACAACTCGTTAGAGTCAATACCGTATAAATTTAAGTCACTGATTATGTATTAATAAAATTATTTGTTACATTGTGTTGACATGAGTTACAACAACATATTATTGAAATAGAAATTCATCGATACTGAACCGTTGGAGTTTGTTGACGCAGTTTTGCCGTACTAAATTATTTCTAGTAAAGCGATTCTCTATTTATTTTGAGCGTGCAAACATTTAATTATAAACTTAATGTAATAATGGATGCGCGAGACATATGATAAATTAATGTTTTAAACTAACAGATCAACGTGCACCGAACGAGTAATTTGCCCATTTTCTTATCTATTCGTTTCACAATTATAAACTCGAATAATTTGCTACAAAAACGCATCATTGAGACGCACGGTAATCCCTTACTTGCAACTAAAAAACAACAATCTCATTGCGAATGAAAAGACGGCGGGTTTTTTACCGTGTCGGACGTTGTTTCGCGCGGAATTCTATAAACTTTGTGTGTCCAAACTCGTGTGTTTTTTTTAACATTAATCGCCGCGTGCCGTTTATTTACCGACGACCAAAAGCTTGCCGGTCAATACAAATCGTGTAAACGCTGCCAATGAACGTTAACGCCAATGAAGTCGATTGTGTGTAACGATATTTTGGGGGCGAAACGTATTAGTAGTAGAAGCGTTTCAAAGTCAAAAGTGAACGTTTGTCTTGGCGTACCGTTTGTCGCACACGATAAACGCCATTACGGTGTCATTGTGCCAATTTAAACGTTATGCAATACAGTCAAAAGGGCAACGGTTATAATTCGTTNCGCGTACCGTTTGTCGAACACGATAAACGCCATTACGGTGTCATTGTGCCAATTTAAACGTTATGCAATACAGTCAAAAGGGCAACGGTTATAATTCGTTTTTGCCGGTTTCATCTCACCGCCGCGTCATTAGCAGTGTTCATCTCGGCGTACACCGAACACGCCGTTGTCCCCGTGACGGATCGCGTTGCCGTACCTGTTGTGCTGGCGCGGTCCACTTGAAATACCGCCAATTTCGTCGTCGCTCCGCAGTGCTGGCGCACAATAGACGTCCCGCGAACGCGTTCATCGTAATAGGTACACACATAATAAAACGTACATTACTATATACACGAGGGCCGCGTTATGTACGCGGAGGCGGCGTCGAGTATTATTTGTGGCCATTATAAATAATACACACACACACGGACGAGTAGTGAAAAGGGACAAAGAAAAATAATACAGTCGCGTAGTGTAGCGCCGCGACTGATCCCATAGAACAACCTGTGCGCGTAAACGCACCACCTATACGGTTGTAGTACGTATATAGCGATACAATGGTAATAATGTGTACCGCGTCACGCCGGTGTAGTTCCAAATGTAACAACAAAACAGTGGATTCGATACCTGGAAAAAGGGAGTAGATTCGAAGATGAAAAAAAAAAAAAATGATTTATCGGAGGGCCACCGATAATGGAATCGTTTTTCTCCCCTTTTACCCGGTTATCTCGTTCGGGTGTACCCCCCTCTTACTGTGCGCCTATTGAACATTTTTCATAATTCACTGTTTTAACGCGTCGCGCGGACAAAAGGTGTCGGAGCGCCCGCCGCCGTTATTTTCACACGAATTCTACCGATTTCACACCTTGCCTTTCAACAGGCCATAACCGAGGGAGCGGAGTCGCCCCCGCCAGTGTTGTGCTCAGCGTTGTTAATCTCAGGATTTCCACACATTGTGCGCAGTGCGTGTCAACGGCGGAAATCGTAAAAAATCGTTCTTCCCTACGACGATTGACGTGTGCAGTTTATTCGATTTTTTGAATTTTACACGTGTGCGCATTTTCACGTACACGAGGAAGTTGTCGACCGCAAGTGCCACACAGAAAGCCAACGCGTCCGGCACTGGAGAACGACAGTCGTTTGCGGTCTCTCCGGCACAATAGGGTCTCATTTCCACATTACGCGGCACTGCGTTTGCTGTACAACGACAAAAACATAATAGTACTGCAACAATAATAAACGGCAAATGATCGAATCCCATTTCCGTCGTGGCCGAGTCCGTTAGGTTTTAAAATATGTTACATTTATGTGGTTTCCCGCGGAGTTCTAGCCATTGCGTTCCGGACGTTTGTTTACTAGAAAATTGTCACACAGTGTTGTTTGAGCACAAGATGTTGGTACGCAAAAGTCACATAATGTGAAGAACAGCATACACTCAGTTCGTCGAGAATGGAAATTAGCAAAGCGTGTAGTTCAACATAAACAACAATGTTGTTGGTTAGAATTGAAAAGTGAGTTCGTAGCCGAGTTGGGATAAAAAGCCGCCGTTGTCGCCATCAGACGAGTTTTTCGCATTGTGTATAATACAATAACAATCGCGTTCACCGTGTTGCGGCGAGTCACTGTCATTCACAAAACTGTGTAACCGGAGGCGGTCCAACAAATCGCTTTATTAACACTCGGCCGCCGCTATCCGGCCGCTCTACTTGAAATTATAATGTACTCATTGTCAGCCGCGTTCGATCATATTGTACGGCCGTAGTCGTCTTTGTGGTGTCTCCACTGAATCGCGTTCGTCATGGATACAGGTGCCCTTGAGCAGAGCCAAAAGAAAGAGTGTAGCCGTCGAGAAATGTTTGGCTTTTTTTTTTGTCGCGTACCCTCTGAAAACCCATTAGAGATGGACGACGCTATCGAGCGCAATTAGATGACGATGGCGGACGTCGATGGCGCAACGACGTGATATTTTATTTTTGTTTCAACGCGGCTCATTGACTGTACACATGTGACTAATGGCTTGATAATCATGTTATCGTGTATTTGAGTTTAATTATTATCATTATTATTCATCGTTCGCACATTGAACGCGTAACATCCAACCGTCGAGTGTACAACAATATTGCCACACGTACACGAGACCGCAGGAACGGCATTAGGAGGAGGCGTTCAGTTTATGAGAATACGTTTCGCAGCACTTGATCCGTCCGTAAATGTTTAATACGGCAATTAAACGAGGAAAAAAACCCCAACGGAATCCAATTATTGTAGTATCGTGTCGAATTGGAAACGTTTAATCTCACCGTTACCTGTCCATTGTAAACGCAATGGCTGCCGTTGTATTTCATATTCTGTTGGATGTTATGCAACGCGTTTTGAATTTTAAATACAAAACGTCCAACACTTATCGTTATTCGTCACCGTCGTCTATTGCAATAATCGTTTTAATTGCACCGCATTGGTATTTCTTCTAATTTTATCAACGAGTCCATTAAACCGAACTGTTAACGATCGGTCAACACGGACAATTAATGCGAATCGGATACATGTGGAATTACAACATTGCGTTTTTTAATACTCGCAAATAGAACGTAATGGTTCGACATTTTGTTTGTGAAATCAGACAATTCTATGAGGTATTTTTTTTTTTATAAAAACTCTTTTGTTCAGTTCATCCAGAACAGTTCTTTTAACTTTAGATACTATTCGTATTCTCGAGACATCGGTATTTCATTTGAATAAAACAATCAATCCTATTATTTGCTGGCCGGCACTGAAAGAAATGACTAGCAATACTTTTTATCTTTTACTTAGTACACAAAGTCTGCGGCCGTTGTGAAACAAATGTTTACTAATATACTGTGTAGGTACCAGTCAATGACTTTTCTTGATATTTATTCATACTCGGTGCGTATTCGACTAAAGGATTTTAGTTTAATTTGTATATTTTATTCATGAGCTGTTCATGCAATACTGCAAGCATTGCTAAGGAAATAAATAGAAGACAATCGTGAATGTTATTATTTTTATCTGTTTGAGCTGCGGAGTAAATTGTAAACACAAAAAATTAAATAACAAGTCCCGTAAAAATATACCAAGCTGGTAAATTTTAAAGAATTGTACTTGTTAAAAATTATGGTAGTCCTACTTTTTAAATGTACAAAACGAGATATATAATTAAATTGGACTAATTTATCGCGAATATTCTATTCATTAAATAATTTTTTTTATTTGAAATGTTTTGATTTCTGTCAATCAGCTTGAATCATATCCAGAGATGATTCTATTTGAAATGTGATTTATTATTTAAGTAATTATTCTGTGGATAATAATTAAAAAAAAAAATCATTCATTTATTTTTCAATGTTGACTATCATTAGTTAAAAAGTTTTTACATAAAAAATGTTCTACGTAAAACATGGATAAGTAATTAATTTCAGGTAAATATACCCCAAAAACACAAGCGAATTATAATAAATTTTGTTTTCATAGCAGAAATTGTGAATACAATAAATTCATTTCAAACAATGTTAAGTACAAGTGATCAATATTTATTATATCAATTAATTGTTTCAGTAATAAAAATAAATAAATGACTTTATTAATTACACCTATCGTGTAATAATCCCGGCCTCAGCTGGGCTCTGTAAAAATAGAATAAAAAAAAAAATTCCGATAATATTGCGTAGATAACCACGTTCGTATATTATTTTTTTATCGTTATGACAAAGGTGTTAGAGTGTGTTCACTGCGTTGTTTATATTTTTCCTTATCTTTGGGTTGTCGGGTATTCCGCCAAGTCATCGTCGGCCATGCGGGGGAGTTGTGAGCTATAAATAATAACATTGTGGAGTTTGCCGTTCACGAGAGGGACGGGCCGACTTGTTTATAGAATTTTTCGCCGCGTCAGGTAACTCTTTCTTTTATTATTTAATATAAAAAAAACCGTGTATTAAAACAACATAATGGTCACAACCGAGAGATAATTTGATTGAGACGCGTCCAAGTTGTGCGCTGGTGAATGAGCCGTCGCCGCGTACCACCGGCGCAACTTGGTATTTCGGTTACGGCGTACGGATCCACCTGCTACGCTGCGACCGTAGTACGCGCCGCGCCGTCGTGATCGGCCGGCACAACAGACAACGGACGGAATGCCGTCATACACCCTCCTCTCGTCGTCCCTCCAGGCGGAGGAGCACACACACTAGAGCTCGTCGTACGTTTAAAAAAATGCGTTGTGTGTGTGTGTGCGCTCGTTGTAGTATTCGGACACGTTCTATAGAAAAATATCGCCTCCTCCGCCGCGCGCACCGCCCCCACCACCACAGCCAGCCGGGACACGGGCGCGCAGTGCCTCCCACCCGAAAACTGGACGGTCGTATACGCCGTCGCGTCGTGTATTATCCTCTGTGTAATCGTACATTTGCGCCGCGCACCTCCGCCGCCTCCGTCCGTATTTTCGCATGCGTTGTCACTACTACACTACCACCAGTGTAATAATACACTTTGTTCAATCCGGGAGCGCGCACCGTGTGTACACCAAGCGGTCGGTCTGTCTCTCTCTCCGTCGCTCGCATCATTTCTCCTCGTCTCGAACCGCGAGCCGGCTCAGCGCCGTCCGTAGTAGTAGTAGTAATAGTGACTAGTGAGGTACCGACCGAGTGTCAGTGTGTGCTGTTTGTGTGCAACGTAATCGCCTTCTCGCGCGCGCCGCACACTCGACCTTTTATAATATTGTTTTCAATTAATATTCAGAACTGTCTGAATTTAACCACCGCTGCCGAAGTTTTTTAGTTGTTTGCCGGTCGCTGTAATTACGCGTGCACCCGACGGAAAATGCTTATCAGTCTTACCGGCGCACAAACCTACAGAACATCAGGTAAGTTTCTATGGTTAGAATTCATTTGAATAACTTTAATACGCGGGTTTCAATCTCGATTGTTGTTTTGAATTTTAAATTTCTTTATGCCGCTGGTTGTTAAAAAAAAAAAAAAATTACAAGCTCCACTCGTGAAATCGGTGCGAAAACTATGTAGTAATCGCTAACCTTGGACTTGATTAAATGAAAAAAAAAAAAAAAATTTAATTCAGATTAAGTTTTTTTACCGACGGTGCGCCGTTAATTTTTTTTAATCACACAAATTAGTGACTCGAGCTCACATGGGATGCAACTGATGTGCGTGAATTGTTTGGTCATTGCGATTGCGGAATAACAACGTTCGCAGGATGCCTTGGGCCCAAGGGTTTTCTACTTTTGTGTAAATATCGGCAAACGCTTTTTCGGTTTAGAGGTTACTAATTTTGTAATGTGTCGCAGCAATTTTATCGTTTAATTCTGACGAGAGAAACGAGTCGTACGTGTCGACGATAATAAAACAAAGAAACGATTCGTTTGTTTTTCGACGGCATGTTTTCCGACCGGCCGTAATTTATCGTTACGTTAAAACTCCAATGATATCTTGTGTTTATTTTAAAACTCGGCTGGTCTCTGTAGCTCACCGACACGAGAATAAAAATACATCATCGGTGTGCTTTTATCTCGAATTTGCCCATCTCTTCGGCTGTGTCCGAGAGCAAAAACATGTCCGTTGGACACGGTCGGCACATAAACGTAGTATCCCAGATAAGAGACATTGATAAGGACTGGGACCCGGTGGTACCGAACGGTCTGCCCCGTACGATATTGTGCCGAATACGCACAACTGTTTTGCGCTGTCGGTTTTCACCAGAAGTGGACAATATAAATTTTTTGCTTTTGTTGTTATTATTGTGTTTTCAATGAGCATCGGCCAAGAAGCCGGCAATTTTTTCTTCGACACTACTGTTTGACGTTATTTTTTATTCTGCCAGTTTTTTCTCTTATGTTCGCTATTCTTCTATTGTTATTATTATTATTCGACATTTGCGTAAATTCAAGATAAGCGATTACAAAATTACAGTTCGCGAATCGTGGCCATGTACAAATTTTAATTATCAGCATGCACGTGTCAAGAGCGATGACTTTTTTTCGTCGTTATTGTCACACTCGAACACACTATCGCGGCAATAGTAATAAACGGACATGGAACACAACATTGTTGTATCATTGAATGAAACGAAACTTATCAACAAAACGCTAATAAACCGCTTCGTTTCCAACGCCGAGTTTATTTTTATTATCAGCGCTGTCGAACTGTCCCGTTTTCCCATTGACATCACCGGTGTAATGAATCATTTTTTTAGCCGATCGCGTGGAAAATAAATACACCATATTTTTAGACCTCCGATAAGCGACCGTAGAATGTATTTTTATCGTAATTTATAATTATTTTTTATCTGTTGTCAAACGTGTCGCTGCACTACTGCCACGCGTTCCCCACAAGATATTTCCGACAGCGTTTCACGGATTCAAATCGATGATATTTTATAACCATCGCTCGTCAATAGTCTACCGTTGTCCAAATTATTATCATTTCTTAAAACGCCTTAGCAAATTTTATCGTACATAATTTTTATCGCTCTATTAACTCTTGTCGTCTGTTGTGTGTGTTTATCATGCGGTTGAACGCGTTGTCTGTATACTGCGGTGTTACACGGCTTCTCCATAATGTGCTGCTGCTTTACGTTTCTTTCAGATATGCCTACGCACATCGGGCCAGATTTAAAAAAAAAACTGTGCAAATGTAAAAAAATCCATGTTAAAAATATCATTTATAAGACTGGATTTTAATAATAAACATGTTGAACCATTCATAAATATTATTCCGAGTTCGAATGTTGTTTATGCAGTGATCCACATCTATGTAAAATATTGACTTGCAAAAACAAAAACCAAGAGCATTTTTATACACTTTATTGTCATCTATTATTGTATTGCTTGTGTACCAATAACACTACTGTATTATACACCCATAAATAGCTTAAAAAATGACCTTCCAGAATATTATCATTTTAATATACTTTTGGAAGTAAAAATGGCGTATAAATTAGTTCAAAAATAACCGAAATATTAAATTTAAAAAGAGATATAAATCAAGTTCCGAGTTCCAAGTCAATTATTATATTTTAATTTAACTAAAAATGTATATACATTTTTAATTAATAATCATTTGTAACTAATAATAATTGATTATAAAATGTTTAAAATTATGATAAAAGAATAGAAGTATCTAAAAAAATTAATTAAAAATTTAATTACTACGGATTTATCTTGTAATTTATAGACAATTTATTATCAGGTTTATCTTTGAATGACGTACAGGCACAGTGGGCCTATTATTTACGAAAGTGTTCATAAATTTATAAAATTTATAAAACACTATTAGATGTTATCATCCTAATAATATGCTGTTAATGGTCTAGACATTTATATTTCATGTTAATGGTTTTCAATAGCCATTGCAATGCCTTGTAGTAAATTATTTGTATTTTATCAATACTTCTGTACAAAAATGTTCGGATTGAGTGACTTCACGAACCAATAACTCGATTTTTTAAACATTAAATAACCTTTAAATTGTTTTTCTATCAGAATTTTAATTCTGACTCGTTGTACTGTAATAAACAATTTCATACACACACACGCAATTTACAGTGATTTTCAGACGATTTTACGAAAAGCGGCAGCTAGTTGTGCTCTCCGTTTCTTGTCGAATAACCTCAAAGTTATATTGTTTGGCTTTAGATAACCTATGATCCATTTGTAAACAAATAATTTGTTTTATCTGTTTCAGGCGTATCTCGTAATTCACAATGATCACTAGTGGTCTCGTGGTGGACGGTGTCGGCCATGGGTTGCCGACCCATCTGCCGTATAACCATCCCGTCCACAATCGTATGTCGTATATGGAACCACCGTACTTGAAAGCCGTACCGGTACCGTCGTCACAATCGGCCGAACCGGTGGCCTCCGCTACGCCAGAGTTCCTCAGGCCCCTGCCAAAACCGGCACCGGTGAACCCGTTGAAAGTTCCCCGGGCCTCGAAATATCCTTTGTCATCGGACGGCGGCAATTGCCGTCCGGTCAACTTGACTCAAGCCAAAGAACCACCGCTGTCGGAACATCTCAGAATGGACGACCGGCACCATCCGTACTCAACCATGTACGGACACCCCAGACTGTACGTGAGCGCATCGCCGTATCATTCGTATCCAATGCCTGCGCCTTACGGGGTGTATACCAGCCCGTACACGCCCGTCGTGCCCAGGGACACGAGGCACCATCTGATGCAGCCGCCACAAGAACGCAGGTACCCCAGCCCACCGACCAAGAGCAGTCGCACCAGTCCTCTATCGTCGCCACCGGAACAGTTCAAAGTACCTAATGGAAGAGATAAGTCAGTTTCACAACAACAACCTCAACCAAAACTGTTGCCGCCGCCTCCGCCCCCAGTACTACCCCCACCAGCGGTAGTGACCACGGCCTCAGCGGAGCCCCCATTGAAAAAGATAAGGACGACGCCCGAACCGTCTTCGCCACCGGCCAAAACGTCCAACTTTACCAAAGGTTCGTTAATACGGCTGGCCAACGGGCATATCAAAAAAGTTGAAGACATGAGGACTGAAGACTTTTTGAGTTCAGTTGAAAACAGCGATAAGCACCGGATAGATCCCAGCACGGTGGTCAGAATCGAACCGGTGATGGACGCGGCCTCTGCCAAAGGGAGCAGCATCATTAGGATCACCCTCAGTTACGGCGACCAAAGAAATCGGGTAAGAGCCGCCTAACAGTTAATGTCGTTACTCGTTATATTAAGGGAATTCCTCTGCACCGTATGTATCCCCGAATACGTGTGAGTTTAGTGTAATAATAATACCGTGTTATCTCTGCCGTATTGGTTTTATGACGAGGGGCGGAGGAGAGAGCCACATTAGTATGCGGTTTAACGAACTACTCGCGGCGTTGAATAACTTCTGGAATGTGACCAAGACGAGCGTATAATTTTTTATTTTATCACGGTCTGGGCGAGGTGTGCGCTCGGAAGGGCATGTGAAGAAGAAGAGGCGACGGGCATGAAATCGGCGACCTTGGGCGTCGTCCGCACGGAGAGGAACCTCGCGCGCCGTCGTCCGCACCGACAAGAGTACTACAGTCATAGTAGTAGTTGTATGCGTATTATTGTAGCTGTTGTAGTTGTAGTAGTAGTAGTAGTAGTAGTAGTAGTAGTAGTAGTTGTAGTATAATATGTCGAGTGACATTGTTCCGGAGAGAGAGAGACTGGTTCTGGTCGAACAAGTGTTGAGAACAACTCGACGGAGTTTGTGGAGGCGGCCATATTGTGTGGTACGTACGAGTTGACCATATAAGTGCGCGTGTCTGTTACACACGCGTTCTTGGAAATTCTTAGACTCGGCCGGCCATGATACTCGTCCGCATGGAATATCGTTCCGAAGCATTTGTTTTTTAACGTGTATTTTTATTTCAACGCCGTTTTGTTCGCGCGGAGACTTGCGTAACTCGTTTGGGATAAGACGATCGCCGTCAGCGTACGCGTTTCGTGAATCGAATTCAATTGGATTAACTAGCCCGCGTGCAGTCACCGTAAGATTGTCGATAGTTTTTGCCAACGTGTTGTCATTGTTAACTAGCGCACAATTGACCGGCCAACAATTTCGATCATACGCTTCTCTGTATATTGCCGTCACGCTTTGGTATCCGTGTGACAATTTAGAGAGATCTTATGTAATAGCGCACAGCGGCGGGAGCACGTGGGAAATAAGAGTAGAAATTTGTATTGCTATCAATGAATAATGTATACCGTATGGTACCATCCGGTTGATTTATCATTGACCACCACCAGATTTCTTCCAAAACAAAGATAATTTAGAGAATTGTTTTGCTTATTTCAGTAGTGTTTATTTGCTGATTTTTCAGGGTAAAATATATTTTGAGCGTACCCCTTATAAGAGTGACATCTTATTTTTTTCAATTGGCAACATAGATATTTAACCAGTTCGTATAGTAAAAAATGATCACAAATTTTCAACCATTAGTTAGGAAGCCTATGAATATTTTTATACTTTGACGGGAAGAGTAGCGCGGCAAAGCGATGTGTGACATGAAAAAACAACATTTATCACATCTCTTATCAAGTGTACATTTAAAAATATGAATAATTTCCGAAATACCGTTTAAAAGTCGTTGTGTCGGTCAATCGTTTTCTTCTCAGTTGTATCATTTCGCTTTGTATATAACTAATAAAATATACATGGCGTAATCAATAAAAAACAAAGTCGGTTTTTAAGTAATAAGGGAAAAACGTAACAAATATGTAACCGCTCGAAAGTAAACAAAATCGAAAAAAGTTATTTTAAAATTATTATCAATTCAGAAGAAATTCAGCGGTCGACCGTAACTCCTTAGGAGTTGTGTGTCTGTTGTTGTCGGGTACAATTAATTTGGAACGGCCGTTTCTGCGCCGATTGGGAATTGTAGAGAAAACAACAGTTACAGCTATGCAACAAATGCAATATAGTTTCATGAACGACGTGTCACGGAAAATTTATTCGTTTTTATCTTTCTGAGTAGAGTTCAACGCAAAACGTTAGTCACCAATACACACACTCGAGAGCGCATAATTTTTTTTCGACGTGAAATTGCTCGTTATTGTTAGAAACCGATCGTTGCGAGTACAGTGAGAAATGGTTTCGTTCGAATTGAAATAATTTTGATTACATTTTATCAGCGGAGCCCACGTTCCTCTGCGACGGAATTTGCCTCTTGTAAACGCATTCATATTTTATGAACAGCGTGTGCAGAAGCCAAACTATATTGATGTCATCGTCCATTCAACGTGTAACGTATGGAAACCGTTTGCCAAATGTAAAACATTCCCTTCGACCGAACCAATTGTCAATCGAAAACGAAGTACAACGCATCGCCTATGGCCAAATGTATTGACAAACATTAATGTGATTTTTCATTTAAGATTTGTGCATAACGTTGACGCCATTAATGTGTTACACAGCTTATGCGCCCATCGTTTTTTAATGATATTCGATTAAATTCGAATTGGGTGCCGCCGCCACACTCGCCTTAAAATATGTAACACTATTTTCAGTACTACTGTATTTGTTTTAATAATGGTTTTGAACGATGCATATTATCATGCAATCGTCGGCTCTATAAAATCTCTGTAGCAACAACAATGCGCGCGCATTGCGATATTATCATCGTTCAGATTTAATTGTTAATTAACACCCCTGGCCAGCGTAACGCCCTCGCCCGCTCCTCCATATTATATCGGACCGCTCGTTAACAATAACCGGTCAACAATGTGGCGTGTAACACATTATTATTATTACAACAATACCACCGTGTGCAGTGTACGACGGAATGCTGCGCCGTGCGGTGTCTGCAGCAGCATTTAGTGCGCGCGCGCGCGCGCCCAGTAGTAGGAGTCATTAACGAAAACGCATAAATTTCATTCAACAACAATCCTAATTATACACCGATCGTTGTTGTTTTGCTGGACGCGTCGTTACCAGTTGCCACCCCCTCCGTTGCCTTTAGAAACGCACTGCGATCGGCCCGATTCAGACACGACTTAACGGGGCCGTGTGGAGTAATTAAAAGCGAGCCGAGGTATGCGACCGCCGTCGTTTTCTCCGGCGGTTGGCCCCGCGGCGTTCGCCCGTCGGCTGCTCCGTACCGAATACAATATCGTACACGTTCTTCTCGGGCTACCACAATACGCCAGCCCCTCCTCTCGTCGTCGGGATTCCGATTGTTGTTCTATAACAATGCTCGTTTTATTTTGTCGCCCGTCCTTTCTTTCACTTCCCCAGCGCGCACCAAACGGGTTTCGTGATGTCCATGAAAGGTAACGTCGTACGGCGGCGGCGGACGAGCAGCCGTACGCCGAGATATAAAAGACACGGTGCGCGTCGTCCGAGCGGCGGAGAGTAGTCGTAAGGATTTATACGCGAAGAAATATAAAATGGACGTCAGAAGCGCGCACAACACGAGGAGGCAAAGTGAACGGGCGCGCGTGACTTTTTATCGTCTGAAGGTCGGAATGCAGACGTCGGTTGGAAATGCTAATGTCTATCCGTACGCGTCTTACGTGCCACGCCGCCGTCTCCCCTTACAGTTCGTACTAATGACGGTGTTTATGTGTCGGTGAGCCGTTTTTGTTCCATTCCACCCCCCCCCCTCACCACAAACACTTCACGTCCGCCTCATCGACAGTCGTTGTTTAAGGGTCGACCGCGGCGCTCTGAATGAACAAAGGACGTTGTGGCGGGAAAAAGGGTGTGTATGCGGTGCATTCGATTCCGAGAAGCACTCGCCGTAAATCGATAACGCCCAGTTAACAAAGACAACAACAAACGAGTTCTGCGGTCGCGCGGCGATATATTTATATATTTTTTCTCTCTATTTATTACTTAGCAAATCACAACCGACAAACTTTCACGCGTGACCCACAAAAAATAGATACTGTTTGGATACAAAAATTAGCGCATGTGTGCGCACCGATAAGAAAACACAAAGCTCTCCTATCGGCTACGGTTTTATTGTTATCGAATTGGGTCGTGCCGTCGCACGAAACGTAATTTCTGAATTGTCAATAATTCAGTCGTGTACGCAAAAAAACGGCCAAGTCGTGTGAACTTTTTTCGGACAGTGTGTGTAGTGAGCGCGCGCACACGCCGTTTTTCCGTGAGCTTATGAATCGCGCGGGGGCGTTCATTCATGTATAGACTCCGTTCGATTCCGCAAGACCCGTGCCGTCGCTCAATGGCGGAATTCCCTTCGTTTTTCGCGCCCCTCCCGCGTTCCCGGGAAAGCGCAGCAGAGCGTCATTTCCAGTAGGCGCGCACGTTAACCTGTGGAAAACCGAAGTCTGCAAAAGAACACCACCCAATCCGTAGACCTCAAAATTTAAGCGAACGAAATCTGCGAAAAACACGTCCACCGAACTCTGTGAAATTATTCGTCGTTTATCAACTTTATTATTAGATAGTCGTTTGCAAGTGGGCGAAATTTTGTGTGTACATGTTTGTGTACACTCACTGGATGGTATCGCGTCGTACAATGGCCTGACCTCGACGACGTTGATGTTTTTCGCTTAATCGATTCGCTGCTATTAGTTCGCCATTCATAAAAAACAAACATTTGGCATTCAACATGTGTTTTTTGTTCCTACGCGTTTGTTGTACTCTAGAAGAATTTTCAGTATATCAAATATTTAACGAATTGTTTGACACAAAGTAAGCTTCTGCCAAAACCGTTTGATGTATTCGCAGTTTTTTACTCGACCTATGAGGGCTGTAACTCTAAACGCAAGTTTTCTATTGCCGCCGGTCTACTTATGATGGCGAATTCTCTCGGCGTTTTCCGACTATAGTCTGTTTATTTGCTGCCGGTTAAAAAACGAGTAGGCGTCTGATGGATGAAGTATTGAGCTAGCCGTGTTATCGATTATCACTGTTTACACGATAGGCCGCGTCTGGGTTTGCATTGAATTTGTGGAAAATTATCATCGAGTGTGTTCATAACGGTTTATATTGTGCAGATGTAATTACTACCGTGTACGGTAACGGCAATGCGATACAGTTTGATTACAAGTAACAATACAGTATGAGATAACTAGACTGACTGAGAGTATTCAAAATATTTTATTGTAATTTTTTTTTTTATGTTGTGTTGATATCATTGCTGACGAGTCAACTGTTTTATGTATAAAACAAATAAAGCGAAAGCAATAAAATACTAACTAATTATACTGTGCGATCGAAGGTGTTTTTTTTTTTTTAATACATTTTTCTTCGAGAAAAAAACTCCATTTTAGTTAATCCGCAGACATAAACTTCTGTATAAATAACTTTAGTGTCAGAACGTTCATCTGTTGAAAGACTAGAGTTGTTTTTCTCTACAAACAGATCGGGTGTCTAGGAAAAAAATAACTTGTCCGAAATAGTCGTGAAGTAAACATCAGATGAAAATATGATAATTGTTGGACTCTTCGCCTGATGAATTTTTTATTAGTCACCAAAAATGAATATTATTATTTATTTATTTGTTAGGGTGTTCGCAGTGAACGGCACGTGAATAATTTTGTTTTGAAATACGCGATTTTGATCTCTATAATCGTCGATAGTTTTTTTTTTTTTTATATGATCGTAGTACGTGTTCAGTAGTAATATATCGTCGCGAAGCCAATCAAATCTGATGAGTGTTTTTTTTTTTTTTTCATTCGACGCTATCGAACCGTTCTGTTTTTGTAACGTTAACACGAATCGAGTTCATGATAATTTCAGTTTAAATGGGACGCGTTAAATGTTCGTTTAGGAGGTGTACAGATGTGACCCAGACCGTGCAATTTTTGTGCATCGACCGTCGTGTGTTCGCTTATGATAATGAGGAGGAGGTACGTGAACCGCTGAAAAGTTGTGCCGACCAGGGGCGAGGCCGCGTCCGATCGCATTCACGGCGTTACACTTGTACCGGCCGCTGGCCTTTGAGCCATACGATTAAATTGTCCAATTTACTATTATTAAGTCGAGTATGCGTTTTCTCGCGTGTACATGAAGTGCGTGCATGTACCCGCGGCTGAAACGCACTAAGCATATATGCGGTCTGCGCAGCACGGCAGTACCACCACCGACCGGCGGTGGGGGAATTTCGTCCTTGAGGCAAGGCAGGGTCATTACTAATGTAGGCTAACGTATAGTTGTAGTAGGATTTTACATTAGTCTCCTCCTCTCACCTGTCGTCGTCTTCGCCGTCGGCCCCCCGTCGTAATGCCCCTTGTCCTCATCGCCCGGATTGTGTAGAGAGAAAAAAAAAAGTAACGTCGTGTACCGTCCCCCGCGCTCGTTTGTACCCGTCCATCGGGTTTCCCCTCCGCCCGCCGGTCGGCCGGCAGGTTTGTTGACCTGTTGCGCTCTCCGTAACCAGTGGCCGTCGACTCTAACCTCCTCGTGCTCATCCCGATCCGACTCTGCCCGTAATGTTTTGTTAAATCGGTGCACGGCAACGCGTTTCTCGTCCGTGTAATTGGCAAAAACCAAATCCTGTTCCGAAAGTTGGCCTTGCTGGAGGACGTTTGTCGGGCCGGCGCCACCTTCATTTCCGTCCAACGCACGTTTACGTCATTGACCATAACAAGAATATAGCGTGTACTCGAATATAAATAAACGACTATGTGAATTTAATGCGGAACGAAAATCCATTTCATACTAATCTCGACACACGGTGTCTGAACGTAAAAAATAACACAAGTTTAATTGCTGCGAACGACTGACACGATGCGTTCCAGCAGAAATGAGTGGCGTACCCCCTTGTCCTCTGCCGGCGACGCACCTCTGCGTGTCACGTTATAAATAGACGTGGGAGCGTCGTTGACGAACATTGTTGCCGGTCACAAAAATTGATACTATCCAATACTCGTATAAGTATACGGGTGCGCACCGTGTTATTATGGACACGTTAATCGCACCGTGCTATCATCGGCGGCACAAGTGTCGCATGTAAAAACTACCGACGGTCGCGAATTTCCATAATAATATTCGTGCGTCAAAAAAAAAAAAATAAATAAATAAAGAGCTCTTAATATTTTGATTTCGACATGACAATGTAGATTAAGGCGCGCGCGAGGGCGTTCTTGGAATGTTGAATTAATCATTTTGTTTGCCATCAGGTCGGAGCGGACAACAAAAGGACGTTGGCGCCGAGCAAGTCGCACCAAGTGGAGATGGAGAGCGGTGCGGAGCATCCTTATTTCGTGTTCGGCCGTGGCTGGGCATCCTGGAGCCCGTCCAAGACGCTGGCCAAGTACGGTCTGACGTGCCAGCGGTTGCAGGTGGGCGACGTGTGCGTTTCGCTGTCAAAACGTTCTGACGCGGCCGCTTACGGTAAACGGAGACAGCAATTACCGGCCACCAACGCTGGCCCTCTACAACAGCCACCGCCGCCCCAAACACTTCATCATCATCAACAGTCGGCCGGCGACGACAAGAAAACCGGCGGCCGGAACAAGAGACGGTGGTCGGCGCCAGATCCTGAACCCGCTACTTAATAACGAAATACCGCGAAAAATTGTCCGATCGATATTATTTTGTTATTATATTTTTTCGCCTTTACATTGTTTAAATTGCCATCCTCCCCCAACCCAAACTCGTGCCCTTCGTTGAGTGTTGATTGAATGAATAAACGTTATGGCATTCAGTGCGCCAAGAAATGTAAATTAAAACAAAATATTTCGCCACCGCGAAAATGATTTTTCTTGGCTTTTTCGAGTGTGCTGTTACTGTCATAACATTCTTTTAAGAAAGAAATCGGTTTTAATGTACACAGTCCGCCATTTGTGATTTCTTTAGTCATAAGACGCGATAAAAAAATCAAGAGTAAACGTTACGACAATTTCATAGATTATTTTTGTAGTGCCAAAAAAAAAATAAAGTAAGGAATATAATTACAAACTTAGTTTTCTTACCGATAGTCGTCAATAATAGTATTATAAATTATGTTCAGTAATTTTCCCGTTTGAGTTGTTCATAAATTCGCTTTTTATTATCAACCTGTTTGGTCTTGATGAAATATCAAAATAAATTACAGCTGTATAATTTTGTTATATATAATAATAAGATAGACCTATTTTTATTTGTCGTTATATTGTTAAAAATTCAACATAAATTTAAATATATGTTATACATAATATGTAATATTATAATCTGTTTAAAAAAAAATAAAATTGTGAAAAATTTATAAATTTTTTAAATATTGTATAAAATATTTCTATTTTAAAATATCAATCTCTATTTTAATGTAAATTGGATACAATCCTAAATGCCATACAGTTATGTGTTATTATTATTATTTATTATTATTATTTTATTACTATTATATTATTATTATTATTATTGTGTTTAAAATTTCCCAGTATTTCAAAAATTCTAAATTTTATTTTCTGGATTTAATGATCTCAACGCGCGTAAATGAACAAATTTTATAAAAAAAACTATTTATTCTTTTTTCTCAATTTTTTTTTACGCATGTGATATTTTTAAAAAATGAGGCGAAAATGACTTTTTGATTTATGTATTTAATAATATAGTTAAATTTTAAAGAATATTTAAAGTTTTATTTACTAATATATACGAATGTTAAACTCTCAAGACTATAATTAAAAAATTATAAACTATATTTTTTACTATGATAGTTTCACTTTTTATTATTAATTATATTATATGACTATTTTTGTTAAAAATCTGATAAGTTGAAGAGACTGACAAGTACATGATAATCGCGGTTACATATATTATTGACCTAAAATTATTTATATTCTCTCAGGTCTAAAGACTGTAGATGTAAAGTTCTATTGATTTCTCAATTATAACAATATAAAAAAATATATGTATATATATATATTTATATTTCAATTACTTATAGACCATACAGGACATTTATTATTTCACATTGTGTAATTGATTAGTTTTAATCAAATAATTGTACGCCTGAATGTTTGATAATTATGTTGATAATGTGTATTTATTTTGTTATTTTAAAATTTATCAACACTGCAATATTTTGAGATCGCTAAATCATTATAAAAATAACATTCATTGTTTTTCTGAAGTTATCCAAACATTAATATTGCAGTTATGAGTTGCCATTATATTAAAAAATATTTTATGTAACTTACCTTATTAATAAATGGAATATTTATATGTTTTTATTGTGTTAATAAATATTATAATATATTGTTGACCCTAAATAAAAAATCTGTATTCTATTGTAGAATTTAAACTCAAAGTGATAATAATTAAAAAACATAATTATTATAAGTTATTTGTATTAGAGAAATTCTAGGATTCATCTTTCTAATTAATTAATGAAGATTAAGATTTAATTAATTGATAGCTCTGTAGATTTTGTATATGATTCCAATTTTGTACTACTTTAAGAAGAGAAAGACTTGCATAACTATTTTGTCTTATTGATATATAATTATATACCATCATACACATAGCATTTCTTTTAACTCTAGTTATTCAATTTCTCTTAAAATAACGAATTTTTTTTTGGATTTTGTTAGTTATATGCATATCTTGAATTATCTGTTATAAAATATTTTTTTATGTTAATTCCTTATGTATTATAGGGGAGTTAACTTAATTTTTTAAAATAGCAACATAATTATTTAACCGCTTTTAAAATCAATTATACAATTTTGGTCATAGGTGAGAGAGTGTTTGAGAAATGACTTACGATAAATACAACAACTTGCTTGTTTCTCCTCTAGTCTTTATTTTAAAATTCTCAAAGTTGTTTTTGACCAGTCAATTTCTATATATAAAGTAGTTTAATATGTATGTTGCCATTAAAAAAAATAAAGTTGACACCTCTGTAAGTTATAAAAGATGGATTTAAAAGTTATTTTATAAAAGATATAGAAGAAATTGAGTGACTAGCGTTAAAAGAATAACGCTATGTAATATATGCTTGATATATACATACATATATAATTGATATATAATATATATATATATATATATTAAACGTTTATGATTTATTGTAGCAATTCTTAAAAAATGATTATAAAATCAAATTAAATTTGGAATATTTTTCATTTTTTGTCAACCTTTTTAAATAAGTTTTTTACTTGAAGAGTCTTGCTCTAAAATATACAATATTTTTGATATACACGATAATTCGTAATGACTCAATTTCTCTAAAAAATATAGTTTAAAAAACTAAAAAAACACGCTTTTAAAGCACATCGAACTAAAAAGTTAAAAATAATTTTTAAAATAATTATGAACAAAAAATACTAGTATTATTGTGATAAAAGCGTCGGGCGCTCAATATACGAAAAATATGGCACAAAGCACCCACGCTTTTATCACAATAATACTAGTATTTTTTGTTCATAATTATTTTAAAAATTATTTTTAACTTTTTAGTTCGATGTACTTTAAAAGCGTGTTTTTTTAGTTTTTTAAACTATATTTATTTTTTACTTTTTAGTTTCATGTTATGATAGTAGTTACTATCAATATCATGGTTGTTACGGGTAACGGGAAATCAGGGTTCGATTCTGGGGAGGGAGTCTGAGAAACGGCTACCACATCCAAGGAAAGCAGCAGGCGCGTAAATTACTCACTCCCGGAACGTGGAGGTAGTGACGAAAAATGACGATACGGAAATCATCCCTCGTAATCGGAATGAATACTTTATATCTCTTAATTAGAATAAATCGTGTTAATATATTAATTTTAATAGTAATTAGAATATATATATTTATACAAATAATGCGACTTAACTACGTAAAAGTATCATGCACTAAGTATAGCTGTGTTTTATGGCCGGGCGGGTCGGACTAACGTTATACCCGAGGTATAAACGGCGGTAGGAATATATATATATATACGTAAGGCGCATTAGACGCGGGCGTTATTGGTCAGTCAAAATAAAAATTTGTTTACATATATATAATATTGATGACAAGCACGCGTGTACGGGTACGATAACTAAAAATAAATTTTTATAGGAATAGTGTACCAGTGTGTGGTGAGCGAGGAGTGGGGAGGGGTGAATGCGTATAACAGTCTAGTCTAGACAACGGAATATGCGATAACGCGTGGCGTTTGGAGAGTTACAAACATACATACATACATACATACATACATACATACAGGTGAAACTAATATAAGCGTGTTAAAAATACTAGTTATGTTAAGAAAATTATTTTTGGTATTTTCTAATTTCATGTATTTTTTAATTTATCAATTATTAATTACTTTATAAATCATCTAGTATAAAGGGGTCAACTTTATTTTTATTAATAGGTAATATGCATATTTAATTCCTAAAAATTCTAGCACAGTGGGATTGTGATATGTGTAGGATAAGTATAGATAACATCTGATAGTGATTAAAATCATTATCATAAAAAAAGCTTCGTTGCAAATTTTTAAATATTGTTAAATTTTTTGAAGGAATTATTGAATTTTTCTAAAAGCTACATGAACTCTTATTTATTTAATTATACCCCAATTACAATTTTATAATTTTTTTTTTTTTATGAGCTTTCAATACAGAAGTATTATTATAGCTAAACGATTAAAATAAAACTATACAATAGAAACTAAGACTATACAATAAGAACTAAGACTATACAAATGAAAAAAAAAAATATTGTTATTAAACACAATTAAACATATCGTTAAATTAATAAATTAAACATATTCAAAATACTAAAAAAGAAAGAACAAAACAAAATAGACCTAGGATATTAAATTAACATACAGAAAAATAACGAAGCCAGCTGAAAGAACGAAGGAAATTATAAGTATAATTATTGAGGAGGATTTTGTATTAAGGATATTAAAACTATTAATGGATGAAATATTAAGGGAGGACAGGAAATTGAACAAGAGTAAACAGTTATGTTGTAAAGCTGGGCAATCAAATAGTAAATGAGGAAAATTACAGGGGACTTCATCATAGTGTTTGGGGCAGAAGAGGGAATGGTTTAGTGACATGTTAATGGCATGACTAGGTAACCGATTATGACCAAATCTAAGACGGGAAAAAGAGGTAATATGGAAACGGGACAGAGGGAGGTTGTAAAACCAAAGACGTTTATAAATAGTTAAAACTATACATTTATGCCAGTTAGCTAAATTTGACCATTTATCTTGCCATGCTTTATTAATAGTTAGATGAAAAGAGGAAAGGAGATCGGAAGAGGGAATTTTTAGGATAGGTGGTCGGTTGAAGGAGTTAGTCAGTTTGGCTAGATGGTCTGCTATCTCATTGCCCGAGATTCCGACATGACTCGGGCACCATAAAAATTCAACATTAATGTCCATTAAAAAGAGACTATAAATTAAGGCTTTAATTTTTATTGAATTTTATGATTTATTAGTATAATACACGAAAACTTATTATAGTAACTAAATTTAGTATAAAATTGATGCTGAATAATTTAGTATTTTTACGAGGAAATTATAAAAAATTATAAAGATTTTGTATACAGTTTTTTTTTTTTTGTTAGCCACTGTATTTCTCTAAAAATTATAAAAACTATTTAGAAAAAAATTTTATAGAATTTTTTAATTTAATTATTTCTTCATTTTATAATTATTAAGTTTCATTTAAATTAATTTCTTATACTTTATAAGGATGTCAACTTTATTTCTTTAAATGGCCACGTACATATTTAACTAACTTAAAAAATACCAAAAAAACGGTAGTACAGTGTAGACGTAGTATAGTTAGAACAAGTATAGATGATACCTGATAGTGATTAACATCATTATCATAAGAAACGCTTCGATGCAAATCTGTAGATACACCCAGAGAAAATCCTCGATCTATATAATAAATTCATTGTTCAATTTGATAAATATATCATTACTATTGAATCTATGATATATTTATCAATATGATAATTTTTTTTCTTGTCTTGAACAATAATTATTCATATGAATAATTATTTTGTTCGTATTAATAAAACATTATCATAAACCCTTGATAAAATTTCTCTATCAAAATTGATTGAGGTTTTTCTTTGGGTGTAGTGTTTAATTTTAAGAAATTGGTAGATATACCAAAAGTCAAATTTATTCCTACTTCTTTTATTAGTTTTGGTAAGTGTTTCTTTGTTTTAGAAGTATAATAAAAGAATAAATATTTATTATTGCAATTAAATATAGTATGAAATTGATAATAAATAATTTAGTATAGTATTTTTTTCGGAGAATTTATAAAAAAAATTGTAAAGTAGTTAAGACTTTTATGGCAAATATGTATAAAAATTGAAGGGCTTAATACAAAAGTTTTCAGAATATAATTTGTCGTTAATTATGAATAAATGGTTTACAAAGAATATTCATCAAAGTCAAAAATATAGTTTTCTTTATCAATTTTTCGGCCTGATTTCAAATCTGAAATTAGATTTTTTCCATCATCATTAATATTTGATATTATTAATAATTAATTAAAAACAAGTATTATCATATATAAAAAAAAGTAACCAAAAAAATATACGTTAAAATGAAATTCAACAACACAACCGAAGACGAAATCAAAGGTGAAACTAAGCACGGAATATTTTTGAGTATGATATAAATTTTAAACTTGCAAGTTGAGCTAAAATAATGTTTAAAAATTCAACATTTTAAAATTATAAACTATCATAAAAAATAACTTTAAAGGATCAAAAAAAATAAGTTAAAAATTACATTGTGAATTGAAATTTTGTACAGATTATTTTTAAAAATTAATAATAACTTGATAATAAATTTTTTTTTTAATAATTATTTTTCATTTGGAAATATTGGCTTTATAGTTAGTAATAATAATTTAAAAAACCCAGCACAGTGCGGTTGCGGCATAGTGGTGACGTGGCATAGTTGGATCAAGTATAATGATATCTGACAGTGATTAAAATCACTATAAAAAAAAACGCTTCGATGCAAATCTTTAGATAGTGTTTAATTTTAAAAAATTGGTGTATTATTCCAAAAGCTACATGATCTGCTAGNCTCGAAATTTTATAGTTACTATTTACAGTACATTTATCAGAATGGAGACATTGCATAGTTGGGTCCAGATAGATTTAATCTGACAGTGATTAAAATCACTATCATAAGAAACGCTTCGATGCNATGTTGATCCTTACACTTTTCAATAAGTTATAGCATTATAAAGTAAAAAATGTAAATTATGAAATCGAGAATTTTCACATAAAAATAGCATTCGGTAGCCGTTTTCACCATGAAGACAAGTCCAGAGGTCAATTTTTTTTTTTCCATAATAAAGTATATTACATTAGCTTTAATTTACGTTATATATTAAAGTGTCAGACCTTCCGGAACATTTTCAAAAGTTAAGTTGAAAAAGTTAATTTTTCAAATGAGGAGAGGACGTAGAAGATGTAGTCTGTTTCTTTTTTCTTTTAGATAAGGACTTCACATCAGTCGTTTGTCAAGCGTAATTCCTAATTACTTGATCTCTTCTTTTATTGGTATAGGAATATTATTCATAATAATTTGAGGACATTCATGTGGTTTGAAATTTAGAGTGAAGGTGATTTGAGCAAATTTATCTTCATTGATTTTTTTTCGCCATTTTTTTGCTCACAAGTCAATAAGGTTGTCAAGATATTGGAGTGAAAGACTGGCTGCGTTAGGATCACTATTAATTGATAATACTGCTGTAACGTCTGCGTATGTGGCTAAAATTGTTTTATAAGTTTGAGGGATATCGGCAGTGAATGCATTATAAAGGTCTGGTGATAACTCACTTCCTTGAGGTACACCTGCATTTATTTTTTGGTATGATGAGAATTCATTTCCTAGGCGAACGACAAAGTGTCTGTTTTCCACATACGATTTTATAATGAGACAATATGGAGCAGGTAAATAGTGTTTTAATTTGAATAGTAAGCTTTCATGCCAAATCTTATCAAAGGCCTGGGCTACGTCCAAAAATAGAACGGCACAATAATGTTTATTTTCAAGCGTTGTTGCAATTTCATCAGTTAGTCGGTGTATTTGATGTATTGTTGAATGTCTTTTGTGAAACCCAAACTGACTATTTGGTACAATATTATGTAATAATAGAATAGGACGTAGTCTTCTGAGTAATATTTTTTCGAAAAGTTTTCCTAACACTGGTAATAAACTTATTGGTCTGTAAGGCGTAGAGATATGTTTTGGTTTGTTTGGCTTTGATATTAAAATAATAGTTGCGAATTATCAGATTATAGGAAAATATGATAACCTTAGCATCGCATTGTAAATGTATGTTAACAAAAGCATGGTTTTTTGTGATACATTTTTTTAAATTTTATGACATAACCGGGCGCTTTCCCTAGAGGAAGTTTTTTTATTAAATACTCTACTTCACGTGGAGTTGTATATTTGGCTGGTAAAACCATTGGCAGTGGAATTGTTAAGAAGGTTTTTATTCCTTCATTGAAGTTACTGTCTGAGTATAAATTAGTATTGGGAGTAAATGTTCTTGCCAATTGTGCCGCTAAAATGTTGGCTTTACCCTGATCCGTTATGGCTAAGGTGCCATTTTCTTGACGTATTGGAGGTATATATTCTTTTTAGCTTTGATGCGAAGCTGAGAAGTTATAGGTTTTACTAAGATGTGTTTATTTATTATTTTTTTTTTTTGTGTCTGTTATCACTTTTTCTCAGCTCTCACCGAACCGATTTCATTCAATGATACGTCAAAAGATCTAGTTGTATCTAAGACATTACCCTCAAAAATTGAAAAAAATTCTCTCGTTCCCCGTAAATGGGGGAAATCTACAAAAAAATTACAAATTTAAAAATCGCTAATTTTGAAATGTTTTCAATTTTTTTTACTTAAAATTGCCATAACTTTTTTAATAATAACCGAATCAATATAATTTTTATGTAAATGCATGATATAATTACCTTTCATTTAGTATATTTTTTTTGTAAATCTGACCCTTTACCTGCCCACAGGGAGGGATTTAAAAAGACAACTTTTTTACAAAAAATTAACTTTTTCAACTTGACTTTTGAAAATGTTCCGGAAAGTTTGACACTTTTATATATATATTAAATTAAAGCTAATGTAATATACTTTATTATGGAAAAAAAAAATTTCGGACTTTATTTTGTTTTCATGGTGAAAATGGGTACCGAATGCTATTATTGTGTGAAAATTCTCGATTTTATTTGCAAATGTGATCGTATCAGTAGAAAGAAATCGGTCCGGTGAGAGCTGAGAAAAAGTGACACACAAAAAAAAACACATTATAATAAAATTAATACCTCCTCAGCTTCGCATCGAAGCTAAAAATTTAAAAAAATGTCTAAATTTATCAATTTTAAAAATATTATTTTTTGAGGAATTTCCATATAATGTATAATATAGTATAGTAAAAACTGTTAATGCATTGTGTATTTTTATGTACTAGTAAAAATTTATTTTTAGTAAATATTTTTCATTTGGAAATATTGGATTTCTAGTAAGTAATAATTTTAAAAATTAGGTAATAGAAAAAATCTAATTTTAGATTTGAAATCAAATTTAAAAATTTGGTTTAGTAAAGAATACAGAGTGGCCCACCACTCACTGACAATTTAAATAACTTTTGATCCAGTTAATATTTTTAGCTGATTTTTTTTTTAAACATTAGTTAGACGTTAGGTCTATAGATATATCTCAATAATTAATTTTTTTACATTTTATTAAAAATATTAATTATTTTTAAATTTTAAATAAAATGTAAAAAAAAAATCTAAGATAGCTATTTTGTAGAGTAGAATTTAAGAAAAATTTTAGTAAAAAAATATCTTATTAATATTCAGTAGTAAATATTCTGTAGCGTTTTGAAGTTTGTAAATATTTGAATTTTCATGTACTATTTTACGGTTATAAACATTGAAATACGTATTGAGAAAAGGACAGAAGAAAACGCTATCTTTTCATGATTACTGTGTATACATATGATGATAGTGTGTATACATTACAAACTTGGCATAAATACCATGATAAGAAATTAGATAAGGCAATTATTACTTATCACTCTCATTCAAAAGTATATTGAAAAGATAGCGTTTTCTTCTGTCCTTTTCTCAATACGTATTTCAATGTTTAATACCGTAAAATAGTACATGAAAATTCAAATTTTCACAAACTTCAAAACGCTACAGAATATTTACTACTGAATATTAATAAGATATTTTTTTACTAAAATTTTTCTTAAATTCTACTCTACAAAATAGCTATCTTAGATTTTTTTTTTACATTTTATTTAAAATTTAAAAATAATTAATATTTTTAATAAAATGTAAAAAAATTAATTATTGAGATATAGCTATAGACCTAACGTATAACTATTATTTAAAAAAAAAATCAACTAAAAATATTAACTGGATCAAAAGTTATTTAAGTTGTCAGTGAGTGGTGGGCCACTCTGTATATTGGTCTATCATTATTTATAAATAGTATATTTTAGTGATGTGATTTTACTGTGTAATTCAATATAAGAACCAATTTTATACTCCTATTAATTTGAAGATATTTTATTAAAAAAGTTATTTTGAAGAGACCATTATTTACAGTAGCATAATTTTGTGATATTTGTGTTAATTGACAAAATGAAAGGATTTTGTTCCAATATCTGGTAATCATAAGTTCAACATGATTAAAATCGTGTTCTTCTGATGTATTAGTTATTAAAATTGTCCAAAAGAAAGCTAAAAAAATAAATGAACCTCTTGCTACACAAATATCAAAAGTTGAAATTGACTTGTAAAGGTAATGCACATATAATTAAATTTTGGGCGACGTTCAACCCATCTAGTTGTACATAGTTTTAATAATATGTTTGTTTTAATACTTGGACAATGTTCGTCAATTTTACTATTGAACATTTCGAATTGTTTATGAGAGTCTATAATAAAGTTGGTTACTTCTTCAAAAATTCCAATTGCGTTTCTTACATGTTGAATAGAACATGACTTAACTAAAGCTAAATTCAAATAATGACTATAACAGTAAACAAATGTAGCAAGAGGTTGATATTTTGTAATGTAAGCTTCAGCTCCTCTAATTCTATCTGACATATTAGTAGCCCCAAAATATCCTTTAAATTATTTAAACTTAAACCTATTTTATTTAACAGCTCAATTATAACTTTATATATATTATATAGCTTTTCCTATAGCATTTCTACTCAAATCAATAACTTTCAAAAACTGAACAAAATTTTCTCCAATTGTTTTGGTTTCTATATCTACCTACTAATTGATAATTGTTCAACATTACTAGTATCAGTAGTCTCGTCTGCTAATATAGAAAAGTATTTAGCTTTATTTACTTATGCTATTATCTTTTTACTAAAATATCCCTACAACATTTTATCATATAATTTTGAGTAGTGGCACTAATAAAAGTTGTATGTTTTATAAAAGTATATATTTGACTCTAAAGAAAATTTCTTGTAAACCATTTATTTATAGTTAACCACAAATTATCTTCTTAAAATTTTTGTATCGAAGCCTTAAAAATGGCTACCATATTTAAAAATATGCTATTTTTGTGTTCAAATAATTGGTATTGTATTTTAATTTATTTTAAAATACCTTATAAGGGGAGTACACTGATTTTCATGAATATTATATAAAACTAATTGACGCAGAAATTAAAGTTAAATTAAAATTTTTTTGCTGCTTTTAATTTGAAAAAAGTAAGTTTAAAATTTAAATTAGCTTAAATTGTCAATTTTATCAACTGACGGGTCTAAACTCTACCCTTTTACCCTTTAGTAGTTCACTAATTGGAGGGATTGGGGCTGATCAGTGTATCCAACGGGAGGACTCGAGAAGAGCTAAAAACGACGAACTCGTCGTCAAAAACATTATTTAATTTGTGTACTACGTTTTGTGTCTACGTCGGGGTACTACCGACGTGCGACATAAAATGGCGCCAAACTCGAATGTATCGAAATTTGTGTGTCCGTGTAATTTTGCGTCAATGAGGTCCATCGATCACTACAGTACAAGGATTACTTGAAACCATTAGCCGGAAGACCCAAGGTTAGTGCAATATATATATATATATATAATTTTATTTAGTTATCAAATTTTCTGATTTAATAATCTCCCCAGAGAGAGAGAAAAAATTGTGTCTGTGTGTATAATTTCTCAATTTTCTTATATGTTTATAATATGAGTAAAATTGAGGACATAGAGGAGAAATCGCGGTATACATAATATTTTATTTAAACTTAAAAAAATTTAATTTACATAAAATTAGTGTTAAGGTTTGGACTTTGGGGCAATATTTTAATTTTATTATAGAGCAAAATAATACAAATGATCCATATGATATGATTTTATTAAAAAAAAAATTTAACGAACTTTATATACAGAGTGGCCCACCACTCACTGACAATTTAAATAACTTTTGATCCAGTTAATATTTTTAGCTGATTTTTTTTTTTAACATTAGTTAGACGTTAGGTCTATAGCTATATCTCAATAATTAATTTTTTTACATTTTATTAAAAATATTAATTATTTTTAAATTTTAAATAAAATGTAAAAAAAAAATCTAAGATAGCTATTTTGTAGAGTAGAATTTAAGAAAAATTTTAGTAAAAAAATATCTTATTAATATTCAGTAGTAAATATTCTGTAGCGTTTTGAAGTTTGTAAAAATTTGAATTTTCATGTACTATTTTACGGTTATAAACATTGAAATACGTATTGAGAAAAGGACAGAAGAAAACGCTATCTTTTCATGATTACTGTGTATACATATGATGATAGTGAGTATACATTACAAACTTGGCATAAATACCATGATAAGAAATTAGATAAGGCAATTATTACTTATCACTCTCATTCAAAAGTATATTGAAAAGATAGCTTTTCTTCTGTCCTTTTCTCAATACGTATTTCAACCTAACCTAACGTCTAACTAATGTTAAAAAAAAAAATCAGCTAAAAATATTAACTGGATCAAAAGTTATTTAAGTTGTCAGTGAGTGGTGGGCCACTCTGTATATATNTAAGTTGTCAGTGAGTGGTGGGCCACCCTGTATATAATATGTTTTAAAAGTATATAAACTACCTGCTAAATGAAAAATATGCATAATAGGTATTTAAAATTATTGTTTTTGTTGATTAAACTGCAATTTTAAAAATAACGATTTCAATTGTTGGCTAAAATTAACTGACAGCTCTTATAACTTTTTATTTGATAACCATTTCACAATTATTTTATTTTTAAAACATTCTGCATTCTAAACTACAAACAAATTAATTATTATTATTTATTTTTAATACAAAAAAAAAAAAATTGGTATTTTTATTAGATTTAAAAATAGTCAAAATACTTCACCGACGTTACATATTCATTCTATCTATTAAAATAATTACTAGTTGAATGATGAAAAAATATTATCAATTACTCATAATAAATTTGTTATACTATTTAAAAAAAAATTTTTTTTTTTTAATTCAATTATATTTTGTAAATTGGTTTTCTGTCTCTTGGGCGTATTGTTACTTGATATCCATCAGCGTTTTTTATCGATAATTCGAATTTTAACTTTATATCAGACATTTTGTATTTAGTATGAACACTATAGTTACGTAAAAATGTTGCTAGCAGAACTTTCATTAATAACATTGCATACTTTTGTCCTAAATTATTAGAAATGTCGAAATGGTTATATTTATTTTATGATGATAACAATATCTCATATTTTACCTATACAGTTCCTAGGTCCATCACTAAATGGAATAAAACTATACTTGTGTCTATTAACAACTTTTTCTGGATCAAAATTATCTGGATTGTATTCCAAGGGGTTTGGATACAATTCTGCTAAACGATGAGTGACTATTATTGGTATAAAAATAGTAGTGTCTTTTGGAATTGTGTAGTTACCTTAATAACAAACAACACGAATTAAAGCAGATTTTATTAATGATACACTCAGAAAAAATTACTTATTTTGACATCATCTTGAAGATATCTCACTATTATTGGTGTTACAGGGTACAATCGAAGAGTTTCCTTGATACATTGTTCCAGATATACAAACTTAACAGTATCTTCAATTGTTATAATTCGATCACTTTCTCCCATTATTTGGTAGATTTCATTATAGACTTTGTCCTGTAAATTTGAAATTACATTTTAAATATGATAAAATATTGATGATCATTCATAACTGTATAATATACAGTTTTATACAGGTAATATTATTACCTGAATGTCTTGATAGATAGCTAACATTAAAATACAGAAACATACGTTTATAGAAATAGTCTCACTGCCCTATTAAAAAAATAGTTTTATTACATGAATTGGGGTTTTAAAGAATTTATTAAGATTTAATAATTTTATTTTACTGCAATCATCATAGTTACTACTTCATCTCTTAAATATTTGTTTGAAAAATTTGCTCCTTCATCATTTAACTCCAACAATAAATCCAAAAATATTGGTCTTTGTTTTTCTACAATGGTCATCAACATTTATTTCATAAATAAATGAAATATAAATTAACTAGAACATTACCTTCATTATTGGTTAAGTTTAAAGAACTGTGGTTGGTTTTCTTCCTTTGAGCATACTGGCTTTTTCTTTCTTTAATTATCTAATAAGTATAGCGTTATTAGTTAAGTATGTACCCATTTTTATGTGAGTTGTATACACGATATACTAATCAGGGCTTGAATCAAAATTATATATTTTATTTTTATGTTATGACAGTTAAAACGTTAACAATATTATTGCGTTTTACATTATAAATAATTTAAACGTTATGGAGTTATGTTTTTCGTTTGCGATATTTAAACAACATCAATTTTTTGTGTTTTACAATTTGCGATAAATGTTATTGATAATTTGTTTACCTTATTAGTAATTAACCTGTCATTTTTCGTCTATGAGAATTTCCCTTACATAGTTTAATTTTAAGAAATACTGATTTACACTGGTTTACTCGTATTAAATATTATCAGTGGTATGAATAAATTTTATACAAACCACAAATTTATCATATAAGTTATAATGAATCATCAATATATTTATAGTTTTCTGCTTATTTTTGTTTTTTATTAATTCCGTTTTTAAGTCATGTTTGATGTGTTGACTTTTGTTTTATTTCGTTTGGAGTTATACAGAATGTTCAGTATGTAAGGAAACAGATAAATTGTTCTTATTGTCTGTAACAATTTACATTTTATGGTTGACTCACACTATACGAACTTCAACATCACGTTATACAGAGTGATCGAAATCTGGTAAGACACTTATTTTCTCAGAAACTATTGAGAATTTAAAATTTTTGTAAAAAGAAAAAATATTAAGTTTATAAAACTCTACAATAATATGAAGTTAAATACATTTTTTTTTTATCCGTTCAGGGTTAAAAATGTTTATTTATAATTTTTTTAAATGGAAACCACTATTTTTGATTTGATAATATGACAGAAAAAAATTACAAACAATTTTGTTCTTATAATTTTTTTTATCCGAACAACCGTTTAGGTTTTATAATTGTTTAAAGATTTTGACTTCAAGAAAAAATATTGTCATTTATTACGTTTCATAATATCGGTGGTAGTGCAACCGGTAGTTTTGTTAGATTCTTTAGTCTTACAAAATCATAGACTCTTAGCTATTAATAATACACCGAAAACCTGATTTGAATCTATTATTGTTATCACTCATTTAGTGCGTAGTAAATTTTTGTAGCTAATTTACCTGTCATAACTTGATCAATAAAATTTGGTTTATGCAACAGCAAATAAAAATAATGACTTCTGTATTTAATACAGTAAAATGACAATAGAAATTTAGCCTAAAATCACTGAACTTTAACAAGCTGTAACGGACGAACGGTCAATCGGATAATAAAAATTATAAGAACAAAATTGTTTGTAATTTTTTTTTTTATCATATTATAAAGTTAAAAATAAGGGTTCCCATTTAAGCATATTTATTATAAATAAAGGTTTTTATCCTTGAAGGGACGAAAAAAATAATGGTTTGACTACATATTATTGTAGAGTTTTTTGAACTTGATATTTTTTCTCTATAATAAAATAAAAAAATTCTCAATTTTTCTGAGAAAATGAGTGTCTTACCAGATTTCGATCACTCTGTAGATCGTCACCATCACGCCAAAAATAAAGTAACCATTTATTTACGTAATGTTGACGTTACGTAACGTGGCCGGTGTATGTGAACAATACAATACAAATACATGGTTAGATATTTTGACGTGACGTTGACGTTCAATATAGGTGAATTGACCTTAATTCAGTTTTTCATTGATAGGCGTTGTAATTAAGTATGTATTTTATATAGTATGTATATTAAACATGCCGATGTAACAAAATATAAAATATTTTAATATTTCTATAATTTTTCCGTATAAATTACTAAATTAATGAAAATCGATTTTAAATTGTGCTGGGTTTTTTATTATTAAAAATAAATAACAAAAATGTTATTCGAACGCAGTTCAGTAGAGTACAGTAAAGCCTCTGATGGGTGTATTTTTTTAAATATAAATTATAAAACTCACTTTTTCCGGAAATTTAAATAAATTTTCATACAATTGATTCAAGCCTGTAAATTTTCCATAAATATTAAAAATAAAATCAGGATACAGCCATGGCTTAATAAGTCTCACATTAATTTGCTCTGTAATTCTTAAAAAATGTTCATTGATTAATAATTGAATATAAAATTGATTTTATCAAATCAATTAAAATTAAACGAGACAACTTTAACTCTCTGAAGCGATTATTTAAAACACAGATGAAAAATTCTTTTGAGTTATTAAAATTCCGAGATGACATTAACTTTCATTTGTAATAAAAATAAACTGTGAATTTTTCAGATTATTTTGATATCATTTAGGAGTAGATAAATTGTTTAAAAAAGTCAAAATTTGAGATTTCTCCAAAAAATTCTGTTTGCAATTTTGCAATTTTGTCATTATTCAAGTTACTGTAAGTATAATAATAACTCATTGTTTAGAATTAAATTAATATTTTACTTTTTCATTGAATCAATAAATTCAGATATGTTTTTATCCTGCGCATCATGATGATATCCCAGTGCTGCTTCTATAAATAATATGTAAATAAATTAACACTTTTTGAAAGTTATTAAAATACTACTTAAATAATTTTATTTTAATACCAAAAGTTACATATTAATGATTACTATGATTTTTTTTTGAAATGATTAATTTCGATAATACAAAAAAATTTTATCGAAAATTTGAGCTATTCTCAAAATTTAAAGTTAATAGTAATTGAATCGGTCATCTCCACATTTTTTCAATACTACTTTTATGCGATAGATGTGTTTATCTAATAACAATGCATATTTCCTGCGAGACCGTCATATTTCCAACAATTCGTTATCGTTTAAAAATAACGAGTGAATTCGAAAAGGCCATTTCTCCAAAAATAACTTGATCAGCAATTTTATTTGTTAAGATTCTATTTTCATCTGGTATGTTGTCTTATCTGTTGTCGATAACAGTTATAAAATAATAATAAGTCAACATGAGTGAATTCGAAGAGTAAACTGAGTCTACCATTGGTATTAAAAGAAAACATTAACTAAAAGAAAGTGATGTTGAAGTTCATAAATAAAATTATTACAAAGAATGCACAGTATATTTTGTAAGACTAATTATTTAATTTTATATGATATTCAATAAACAATTGATCAGAGTCGCGAGGTCATAATCAATGAAAATTTACAATCCATTGGAAAAGGCCATATCTCAAACACGTTCATTTTCTCATAAAATAATCCAATAGGTATAGTCAATATTACATCATAGTTGGTTTTTTATAAGGAAATTCAATAATTCAACCATTATTAAATTTTCGTCTAAATTTATTATGATCTTAAAAACATTTTTTTACGTTTCTTGAAAAATAAAATTTTATGGAGATATGGCTTTTTTGAAAAAATCGATTCAATTAAATAAGTCCCGGTGTTGTGTCACCACCACTTTATTTAATATTTATCTTTGCGAATATACATGTTTATAATTGATAGGGACATCCGCATGCGGATGTTCCCTTGATTTCTTTGTATGACTATTTTGCAGCAATAGTCAGTCTAGTGCAGGGGTCCTCACTAGGATTTCTGAGGGAGCCAAATAGTTCATATCAAATTTTCCTTAGGGCCGCAAGTACAAATTGTATAGGTATAGGTTAAATAACTTACAAACAATATGACTATAACATAAGTTTATTACATTAGTTTATTACTTAAGTTTATTACATCAAAAAATAAACATTTTGCATATAAAAAAGTAGGGAAAAGTCTTTTACTTAATTTCATGATTTGGCCTACTTGAATTTGAACTTTAATTCTTTGAAGTCGAAGGGCGAAATCTTTCACAACTTTCTAATATGGCATCTATGTTGGCAGGTTGAGAAGAAACTGAAATTCTCAAAATGTTGTCAACGTTCTCACTTGTTAATCTGGATCTGTACTTGTTTTTTATGAACTTCAGCTTACTGAATGTAGATTCACAGACATACGTAGATGCAAAAACACACAAAATCTTCTGAGCACAGTCAATTAAGTTAGGAAATTTGTCCTTTTCAACTGCATTCCAGAACTCGTAATGAGCTTTATTCTTGTTTTTTTCTTCAAAAACACTTTTGAGCTCTGTATCATGCTGAAGATCAATTAACTCATTTTTCAAATCCCTAGCTTCGTATCCAAAAACAGAAAGATGAGCTATATTTGCTGTTGTAATTGACCATGGGTTTTCCACCAAGCGAAATGGTTCTTGATACTTCCTGAAGCCACTAAACCTCAAAGACAATTCGTTCTTTAGATCTGTCAACAGCTTTATTAAATCAGAAACATCTTGACTTTCATCTGGATTTTCATCAAATAAAGTTTTAACAGAAGGAAAGCTAGAATAATCACTGTTTAACAATTCTTCGATATACATTTTGAGTTTTTGTTCCTGTGAAAACACAATACTAATCATTTTTGTTACAATGTTATTGTAGTGTCCTTGCAATCGAGTCAGTGTTTCATTCATAAAGCCCATTGTATCAGTGAGAAACGCTACTTTGAGCCACCAACTAAAATCATAAACATCAGGATACTCTTTTTCCTTCGTAGCTAAAAACAGAGTAATCTCATGACGAATACTGAAGAAACGTTCCAAAACTTTACCCTTACTCAGCCATCTCACTTCTGTATGGTAAAGCACGTCCCCGTATTGTGATATAAGTTCTTTCAAAAACTCTTGGAACGCTCTGTGGTTTAGTTCATTTGACCTTATAAAATTCACGATCTTTACAACTTGTTTCATAACACAGCTGAAATTTTCACCAAATTTAACAGCTAAGCTTTCTTGATGAATAATACAATGAAAGCTTAATAAATTATCGTTTTCCAAATGCTTTTTCAACAACTGAACGAACCCTATATTACGGCCTAACATTGATGGGCAACCATCAGTACACACAGAAAAAACCTTTTTCAAATCAATACTACGCTCGTTAAAAAAACTTACTACCGTGTTCAAATAATCAACACCTCGAGTTTGTCCAGTCATGGGAATCATGCCCAAAAAATTTTCTTTAACAACACAATCCTTGGATACATATTTAACGAACAATAGTAATTGAGAAATTGACGTTATGTCAGTGGATGAGTCGAGTGCAAGACTAAAACATTTGCTTTGCTGAAGTTCATCGGTAATGTTAAGTGCAATATTTGCTGCTAAGTCTTGTGACCGCCTCATGCAAGTTGAGTCAGACAGCTGAAGTTTAGAAACTTCATCTAATATTTGCTTACTATTAGGTAAGTGTGAAAACAAAGTTTTACAAACGGTGACAACACACTCTTTTACAATTTCTGCATCAGAAAAAGGCTTCATCTTTTGTGCTAAAATTTCTGTTACTTGGTAGGATGCTTTTGTAATAAGCTCATTCTTGTTCATTGCATTAAAAAGGGTACTACGTTCACAAGCAAAGGACTTTTTCAATGATTGCAATTTTTCCTCTCGGATCTTAGATTTTTGCGGGAATTTTTTTTCAAACTGCGAATGAATTGAAGTGTAGTGTCTGTTCAAATTATAACGTTTGTTTCCGTTTACCGTTTCACGACATATCAAACATAGGGCAGTTCCTTCTTTCTTACCTTTTGTAAAAAAAAAATCTCCTTCCCACTCAGCTTGAAATGCACGGTTTTCATCCTCAAGTTTTCGTTTCCGCTCTTTTGAGTACACTCCCGCCATATTTATTTACAAAATTCAATCACCGAACGAAGTGTTATGTTCGTAAAATAATTTGTTCAATTGATAAAGTTAGCCGCACTAAAATCACATTAATACATGTTTGCACTGAGCTAGATAAAACTCTCCACTGTTGACAAACAGTTAAGATAAAACTGACGACCGAGCAATCGTCGAGGTCAGATATTTCATTTGTTGTTCGAGGCATTCTGGGAATTACCGTTAATAATAGATAATCATTTCGTAATTGCTACCCGTACATAAACTTGTTATATAAATATAAAATATATACTGGAACCTATTTATAAAGTATTGAATATTTTTCCAAAAAAATATTTATTTCAATAACTCTAAAATGTATGTTGGTATAACTATCCTTAACAGTCAGTCCGAGAGCCGCAAAAAAACGTTCCAAGGGCCGCATGCGGCCCGCGGGCCGCGTAGTGAGGATCGCTGATNTTTACTATTTATAACCAGTATTTCTATCGAGAGTGTTAAATTTATTTTTTTATAAATAATCACTATTTCCTATATACATCTTGGAGGACTCTGTGCGGATAGCTCAATAGGGATCCAGACGGTAACCCGAACAACAAATAAATATTAAAATTACCTCAGGCGAGCCTTACAGGTCCGCCACACCTGAATACATATAAATCTAGACAATACGATTTTTTAAATTCTTATATAATTTTCGATTTATTGATATAAATTTTAAACATTTTTAAGTTATACATTTTTGTAAAAATCAATTTAAAAGAACTAAGAAAATAGGTTAAAAATGGTATTTTGAATCGAAATGTTGCACAGATTATTTTTACCATAATATAAAACAAAATTAGTAATAATTTGAAAAAAAATTTTTTTCTTTATAATCTGTCATTTATATGTAAATACTCGTTTTTTACTATTTAGTAATAATGTCATAAAAGAGGTTATAGAAAATATCTAATTGTAGATTTGAAATCAGCGCAAAAATTTGATATAGCAAAGTATATTTTGATTTATGACGATTAAAAAATGTTTCATTTAAGTGACTATTTTAATTTTCTTTATAATGTTCATTTTAATGATTTTTCTGTGTAACTCAAAATAAAAACAAATTCTATATTCTCATTATTTGTGGAGATATTAAATTAAAAAAAAAATAAATAAAATATTTTTCTTAAAAAAAATTGTGAAGTTTTTACATTAACAGCCAATTTCTCGTTGTGGAACAATCATCGGTACAATTTTTTTAAAATCTAATAGTACATTTCAAAAGCATTAATTTCATGTAAGTTAAAAGATCACAGTCGTTCAACGAATATATCCAAAAATTATTAAAAAAAAAAACGAAATTTTATACACTTAGTAAGAATATTTTCATCTATTAAAAAATTTAATAGCTTTACATTTAAAAATAATATTGACTTAGTTCAAAAATTATCTGGTTATATCATTCATAATAATGACAGGTTAATTTCTTTTGACTTAGTAGCCTTATTTCCGAATATTCCTATAAATATAACAAATGATTTTTTAAAGATTGGTTAAAGGAACAAAATATAGAACAAGATAAAATAAATGAGCTTATTAATTTAATAAAGTTATGTATGAGTCAAAATGTTTTACAGTTTAAAAATAAATTTTATGAGCAAACTAAAGGCCAGCAATGGGGAATCCGCTATCACCATTTTTAGCAGAACTTTTCATAAGTAGGTTTGAAACAAATTTAAAATACACTTATAATGATTTTTCAAAAATTTGAGTTAGGTATATGATATTTTTGCAGTAATAAAGATTTTAATATGGAGGTTTTCATACAATATTTAAAGTCTCTTTACCCATCGATTTAATTCACATATAAACAGGAAGGAGAAAGAAAATTGCCATTTTTAGATGTAACTGATACAGAGCAGAGGGGGAACTAAATTTTGAAATTTATCGGAAAAACACGCACACGTTTAGGTACATTCAGAACAAATCGAACCACAGCTGGCGACACAAATTGGCAGCTTTTAAAAGTATCGTTTACAATTTAATTAATATTTCGATGAATAAAATAGATTTTGATAAAGAACTGGTGGTTATAAAAGAAATAGCTAAATTTAATGGGTGTAATGAAAACATAATTTCAAAATTAGTCCAAACACTTAAGTGGAATAAAGAAAGGAGGGGAGCTAGTACACTCACTGAAAGTGTTCCGGAAAGTCTGATACTTTTATATATATCTTAAATTAAAGCTAATGTAATATACTTAATCATGGAAAAAAAAAATTCGGACTTTATTTTGTCTTCACGGTGAAAATAGTTTCCAAATGCTATTTATGTGTGAAAATTCTGGATTTTATTTTTTACATTTTTAACTTATTGAAAAGTGTATGGATCAATACAATTTTTTTATGAGAAATAATATTTTGTATCCCTCTTTCATTCGACATACTTTATCTTAATCAGGATATAAATAAGGAAATAGTAGATCGTGTAGCTTTTGTAATACTCCATCAATTTTTTAAAATTAAACATTATCTAAAGATTTGCATCGAAGCGTTTTTTATGATAGAGTGATTTTATTCACTGTCAGATATCATTATACTTGATCCAACTATGACACGTCACCACTGTGCCGCGACCCCCCGGTGCTAGGTTTATTATATTTATAGAAATTAATTTTCTTTCTATTTCTTTTTGGTTTATTACACATACGAACATAATAATATATTAATAAAATATTATGGTTCAAAGATTGGTTTTTTATGTTTTGTTACAATCCCCGCTCTAAACTCGTACTTTAAACAATAATATTTATTTGTGTCTTCTTATAAGTAACAATAATTAACTTCATGCTTACATAGGTGTAAAAATATTCTTTAACACAATTACTTTTTCAGTAACAATATAAGTATCAAAGGTAAAAGCATACTTTTTTAATAAATAATAGCGTGTTGCGGCGAGTTATCCGTGTTCAACTTACAACCCAACCATGTACCCACGTATGAAGAATTTACTACTCTAATTACCCGTGTCGAGGCTGTACTGAATTCTCGACCATTAACCCCTATGTCTGCAGACCCTCAAGATTTAGACTACCTAACACCCGGACATTTTTTAATTAGTCAACCTCTCCTAGCCATTCCATACCCTCCCACACCAGAGATCTTAAAAAATTAAATACAACGATGGAAATTGTTTGAGAATTGCCAACAGAGTTTTTGGAAGCTGTGATCTCAGGACTATCTACATACCTTACAACAACGGTTGAAATGGACCAGAGAACAATCCAACATCGCGGTAGGAGATATGGTTGTGATAAAAGAGAACAATACAAGTCCGTTAGTATGGAGGTTAGGTAGGGTGACGGGTGTTATTCTAGGCAAAGATAAAGTTACGCGTGTAGCCCAGTTGCACGCCATTAACGGACCGGTTACTAGGCCAATCGTGAAGCTGGTATTATTGCCAACGTCATGATTCCCTGAGCACATATTCATTATATCTCTAGTCTAATTATTAAGTTCCTATTATTCCTTACCATATATATATATCTTTAATTATGAAATAGTATCTTTATTTATTAATAATTTATTTTGTTGTAACTTGTAGTTTTTTTTTATTCATTTTTTCCTTATTCAACTATTATTGTAGTTAATTAATCATTTCTTTTTATATGTCATGTCATTATTGTATTTTAGTTTTGTGTTCTGTAATTGTAAATGTAATTGTTGATACTTAATGCTACCTTAATTTAATAATCGTTTTTTGTAACTATTTAATTTATGAATGTCATAACTGACCGTGAAGCCATGTCGGACGGAGATCTGCAACTCACTACACCATTGATAATGTTATCATAATGATCACACCATTAAGCCCTATCTTTTAACGTTCATTTAGAAATTGTAAGGGCTAGCCCTTCCAAAGGGGGAGTATGTTGCGGCGAGTTATATGTGGCCGAGTTCAACTTACAACCCAAATGAAACCGGTTACATATAGTAGTGGTGATGCCGTTCGCTGTCCGGTAAGTCGTCGCCTTATCTGGTCAGTCAACCAATGTACGGTCCGGTTGATTGGACCCATCGGCGTCGCCACGAGTTGTTCCGCGACTTTGCGGTATCGTAACGTACATGTGAATTCGGTGGATTTACTGTGCGTGTGATCGATATAATCAAGTTGGTGTTTTGTTTCATTCAAACGGTTGAAGTTGGTTGAGTTACCAATTATAATCCGATCATTGATGTTATGCCGAGGTCAGATTATTGAATTCAACGACACTTAAAAATCTTATACTTGTACTCATTACTTGCATTGTAATATGTAGTTGTTATTAGTAATGTAAGTGGGGACGCCCAACTATAAATTTTATTTTTAATTACATTAATACTGTTATTATAGACAATCTCCTTTTGAGTTTCTTTAATTAATAAGTTATAGGATTTCCTTTTAGTCACTTCCTAAGTCAATCAGGCCAGCCGATATTTAGGAGCCTGTAGACGAACAATAGCGTATATTCAAAAAATAAACTTATCATAGAAATTAATAATAAAATACATGATTCGATAAAATATTATTTTTAACAATATTACTTACCACATATGGAATTAACAGAAACAGAATTAACATAATTCCAAATATCAAATGTCTCAGAATCTCCTAGTTCTTTTTGAAGATTTAATATGAATGTTGCATTTTTTTTATTGAAAATTGACATAAATTTATTTATGGAAGAAGTGTTAAAAAAAGGAGAGATAATTCGTCGATTCACTTTCCATTTAGGAACTGAAATTATAAATAATTTTTATAAATTTGATATTTTATGAAAAATGATTAAGTTAATATTAAATATTATCAATTTTTATTTTTATTGATATTAAAGTATAATATAAGAAATAATTATTTTTCCTCACTAGGAGCAGTAATCAATCCTTCTCCAAAAGCACTACTCATAAGCTCGGCTAATTTACCCCTGTCAAAAGCATTGGAATTATTTAATATAATCTGAAAAAAAATTTAATATTATTTTTTGTTTTTAAAATAAAGGAAAATGTTTTTTATTAAATAAGATAACAAATACCTAATACAAATACTAAAAAATGTAATATTTTAATTTTGAATACTTTTCTTTAGTATACTTTTCATCATTTAATGTAACTAAATAAATCCCCAAACAATACTCCTGAAATTATTATTATTTTGGGAGTAATTAAGTAAGTTATGTGTAACAGATTGGTCTGTAAATTATACTGGTTGGTAAATTATACTTGAATTTCTCAAGTAAAAATATTTTTATAAGTATTGAGTTAATAATTAAATATTTCTAATTATATATATATATTAATTTTCAAATAATACATTATTTCTTTAAAAAATAATTTAATACATTAAGTTTATTGATAATAATATTACATAATGTTTAAAATATCTAAACGTACTTGTAAATCTTCAGGCTTGGTTACATTTAAAGCGAGTGAAGAACCCAACCAGATTTTAAATGGTTCCGGGCCGTACTGTTCATTTAACTTAATAAAATTGTTCATAACATCTAAAAATAAATTTATATGTATTCACACCATTTACATTTATGATTATTTTAAACAATAACTAAATGAACTATGGAATTTCACATACAGGGTGTTCTCATTGTTTGTAACAATGAGAACAATAGATACCCGTTTCCTGACTTACTGAACATTCTGTATATACATAAATTGCATTTTAGAGATATCAATTTATTATTATTAATTATGGAAACATTACATAATGGTGTATTTTTATAATGCATAGCCCATTTGTGCCACATAATCACGCAATATATTAAAATTATTATAACGCTACATTGATATAGCGTTATGTTCCTAAATTATTCCCTTGGTTTAATTTGTATCCCTCTTTCTTGTATTTCTCTATATACTTTTAAATTGAATTATATTGATTCTGTCTATTTCTATTTCATCTAACTTTTTAGGTTACTTAGTTGATAATATTTCTAACAAAAATATCGGTTTATGATTTTTTTTTTGCTTTAATTTTATTAACTGAAAATATAGGTTTTAATATAAGTAATTAAAGTTAAAGGCATTTATTCTTGAAAGTGCGAAAAAAAAAAGATTTAGTTTTATAATACTATAGAATTCATTAGATTAAACAATATTTCTTCTATGGAAATTAATAATTCTCAACAATTTCTGAAAAAATAATTTTTTTATCCTTAATTAGTCAGTCTATATATTCGTCCAATCTCCCAAAAGAAAGTAGACCAATTTTAGCTTCGACGTAAAGCTGAAAAGGTATTTATATTACCATGATGTGTTTATATTTATACATATATTTTTTTTGTTACCACTTTTTCTCAGCTTTCACCGACCGATTTTTTCAACAATACGTCAAAAAATCATAAATCGTATCTATTCGAAGATATTATTTTAAAAATTTGAAAAAATTTCCCTTGATCCCGTAACTAGTGGAAATCTATAAAAAAATTACAATTTTTAAAATTGGTAAATTTTGATATTTTAAAATTTTTTTTTTGCTTAAAACAGTCATAACTTGATTGAACAATGAAGGAATTAAAAAAAATAATTTTTAAGTAAACACCATATGTATTTCCTTTAAATTTAGTATAATTTTTTTGGAAATCTGATTTTTTAAATACTCACACAATAGGGATTCAAAACAGAAACTTTTGAATAAAAAGGTTATTTTTTCCATCGCTAGAGACAGAGGAAGCCCACGCCGTCCGGTACAGGAGGGTCTAAGGCGCTGGTTTAGGCCGGTGCCTTAGGTTCTTATTTTTGTGTTTTTGTGAGTTATTTTACCAACCCTCCCTAATGGTTCAAACTTTTGGGATCCGGCTAATGGGAGGGGGCCACACCATGTTGCGAATCAGCTCTTATTTAATTTCGGATTGATTCACAACGTAACGGTGTGAATTATTAAGACGTTGTGGGCCGCCCTGAAGTAATGCCTAACAGCAGTTCCAGGGTAGCCCACAATAAGTCGGTCATGGGGGAAAAAAAGTGTGGACGTGGCATAGTTGGGACAAGTATAGATGATATCTGACAGTGATTAATATCATTATCATAAGAAACGCTTCGATGCAAATCTGTTTTGAATCCCAATTGTGTGAGTATTTAAAAAATCAGATTTCCAAAAAAATTATACTAAATTTAAGGGAAATACAAATGCTATTTACTTAAAAAATTAATTTTTTTAATTCCTTCATTGTTCAATCAAGTTATGACCGTTTTAAGCAAAAAACAAATTTTAAAATATCAAAATTTACCAATTTTAAAAATTGTAATTTTTTTATGGATTTCCACTAGTTACGGGATCAATGGAAATTTTTTCAAATTTTTAAAATAATGTCTTCGAATAGATACGATTTATGATTTTTTAACGTATTGTTGAAAAAAATCGGTCCATTCTGTTTATTCTGTGATTCACCCCGCTCCTTTCGTATCTTGAACGTCATTTGCACTGCTCACCAACTATATTGTCGCTTTATGATTCGAATTGTTCTTAATAATTTCCGGCACTTGGTAGTAAAATTTGTTGATCCCTATTCTAAAGCCTAGCCATGTTGTCGCCATCGCACCGCCGAGTCAAAAAACGGGCGTATTGTCGGAAATAAGCCATCGTCGGACCAGGTACGTGAGTTTTTGTTTTGTTGTGTGCGTGGCAACAATTTGTTTTATTTATATATATATATATATATTTTTTTTTTTTCGTGAGCCCATTACTACTTTAAATGTAATTTTCGTTTATTGGCGTCGGCTAAACCTGACTCCAGTTGCTTTAGCCCCTCGAGGCTGGTAATATATAATTTTTTGTAAATATGTTTAAGCCAGATTATTTTAGTGCGCCGTGCATTAAGCTCGTGTGGCGAATTTTTTTTTTGGTGTCCCCATTTTTTTTTTATTTAGGTCTCTCAACATGGCAGGCGTGTTACAATACCACTTTTCATGTTATGTATACATATATATTTTGTGATTTTTTTATATATAGGTTGTACAATGTGGTGACGTAGTGCATTTTATTCCGGGGTAACCCAAAGTCTTGCAAGCCAAGTCTAATTACCTAAATCCAGTCGCTTACTTGGGGCATATAGCCGGTGAGTATCCGAAGACGTTCATTGTATTCTCTAATTGTTAAAATGTAAGTGTAATAATTTTTATTAATATCTGATTTTTTTTTCTTTCTCTTGTTCTTTTTAATTTGTAGACAAGTTTTTTTGACTGTTCGGTTTTTTGCCTCGTGTTAACTTAATTTTTTTTTAATTATTTAATAAATTCCCTTTCATTTAACCATAATTGTTTTTTTTGCGTGTTCCATCTTCAACGGACTCGTGTATTTTGTATTTTTTTCCTTTCTAAAATCAATTCCCCATAGTTTATAAGATACGGGCAACGGCCTTGTAAAAGGTCATCCCTGATCATCATGGTTATGTAACAACTGTCACAAGGTTTTGGTGTACATCAACTATCAACGACTCAACAGACGTCAAATACAACCTTTATTACTTTTCTAATTTTAGCTTCGATGCGAAGCTGAGAAGGTATTGGTTTTACTAAGATGTGTTTATTTTTTTTATTTTTTTTTTTTTTTTGTGTCTGTTACCACTTTTTCTCAGCTCTCACCGAACGGATTTCTTTCAACGATACGTCAAAAGATCACAAATTGTATCTAGTCGAAGACATTACCCTTCAAAATTGAAAAAATTTCCCTCGTTCCCCGTAAATGGGGGAAACCTCCAAAAAAATTACAAATTTAAAAATCGCTAATTTTCGAAATTTTTTCAATTTTTTTTACTAAAAACTGCCGTAACTTTTTCAAAAATGAACATATCAATATAATTTTTTTTTATATAGATGCTTGATGTCTTTACCTATCATTTGGTATATTTTTTTTGTAAATCTGACACTTAACCTGCCCACAGGGGGGGATTTAAAATGACAACTTTTTCACAAAAAATTAACTTTTTCAACTTAACTTTTGAAAATGTTCCGGAAGGTCTGACACTTTTATATATATCTTAAATTAAAGCTAATGTAATATACTTTAATTTGAAAAAAAAAAATTTGACCTCTGGACTTGTCTTCGTGGTGAAAGTTGACATCAAAGTTAATAAAAAATTACGATTTTTGTAAAATAATTTTTTTTTATATTTTTAACTTAATAATGCTCTAACTTTTTCAAAAATGAACATATCAATATAATTTTTTTTTATATAGATGCTTGATGTCTTTACTTATCATTTGGTATATTTTTTTTGTAAATCTGACACTTAATCTGCCCACAGGGGGGGATTTAAAATGACAACTTTTTCACAAAAAATTTACTTTTTCAACATAACTTTTGAAAATGTTCCGGAAGGTCTGACACTTTTATATATATCTTAAATTAAAGATAATGTAATATACTTTAATTTGAAAAAAAACAATTTGAACCCTGGACTTTTCTTTACAGCGAAAATGGCTACCGAATGCTATTTTCGTGTGAAAATTCTCGATTTTATTATTCATATTATATTTAATTTTATAATGCTATAACTTATTGAAAAGTTTATGGATCCACACAATTTTTTTATGAGAAATAATTTTTTTTAATAAACCCTTTTTCATTCGACATACTTTATCTTAATCGAGATATTAAGGAACCAGCAGATCAAGTAGCTTTTGGAATAAAACACCAATTTTTTTAAAATTAAACACTATCTAAAGATTTGCATCGAAGCGTTTATTTTGATAGTGATTTTAATCACTGTCAGATATCATTATACTTGATCCAACTATACCACGTCACAACTGTGCCGCGACCCCCCTGTGCTGGGTTTTTTTATCTTAAATTGCTTTCAATATACAATATTATTTTTAAAATCCTACTGTGGTCCGACAATAAATTGTCTCGCCCAGTGGGTTGGCGACCTTATTTTTGTATTTTCAATGCGTCATGATTTTTTAATTGGGGAATATATCCGTTAAGGCCGATTAATTAGGTTTTTTTTATGATATTTGTAACCTTTCAAATTATTTTTATTCATATAATTTTCAAAAAGTTATGGAAGTTTTAAGTAAAAAAAATGTCAAAAGTGAGCGATTTTTAAATTAGTAATTTTTTGGAGAATTCCCCCATTTACGGGTAACAAGGTAAATTTTTTCAATTTTTGTGTTAAGTCTTTGACTAGATACGAATTTGTGATCTTTTTACGTATTGTTGAAAGAAATGGGTTCTGTGAGAGCTAAGAAAAAGTGGTAACACACACACAAAAAAAAAAAAAACACATAGTAAAATAAAAACCTTCTCAGCTTCGTATTGAAGCTAAAACATGCTATAATTGTGTACAAATTATTTGTTTAATTTCATACGTTTTCTTAAGTTATGAAAAAATATTAAGGTCCACCCCTTTAAAATAATTCAATTTCAAATTGACTTTGTGCACATTTTTTTCAATATCAATTTACATTGAAATTACTGCTTAAAAAATATACAACTATGCGATTATTTTATTTTAAAATACCTTACAAGGGTTTGCCATAGTAATGAGACCACCACCGATTAAGTTAAATGAAACTAATTTTTAATATTAAGTTAAACTTATTTTGAATATTTTTTTTTATAAACTTTCACTTAACTTTATCAAAACTTTTTCACCAACTTTAAATGACCAAAAAAATAGGTTAAAAATGGCATTTTGCATTGAATATTTTTAACATATTAAAAATCAAAATGTATAACTTAATTCTATATTGATACTATGCTTACCGTGTGATGTTCCCACAAATTCTAGTCCTGAACCAATTATTGGATATGATGGAGGCCCTGGTATCTTAGCCGCAAATCTATCAATAAACCTACGATTCCATTTGATGCGACACCAAATAATTACTAAAAGTAGTATGGTAACGTAACTAACCATCTCGGTTTTTGTTTGCCAATTACTCAGTGTATGTGAATACGCCGGAGAAGTATAAAATGTTACATTCATGTTTAATTTTTTTCTAACAGTGAGTCTTTTCAAAACAATTGAACAAGCTAGAATAAAACTGGATTATTATTTAATATTATACAACGTAATACAATTGGAACCAATCGTCACTGATTTGATGATAACTCGTGTTTGATATTTTATACATAGTTTAGAAACAATTAAAAACTGATTTATATGTTTTTAAATAATTATTAATATATTTATTTATTTACACACTTTTATTATAAGATATAATGTAAGATGTAAAATGTTGAGTGACATTGAAAAATTGATTTTTCTTCCGTAAAAGTAATTTAAAATTATTGTCATTATTATATACAAAAACAGATATCTGTTATTATTAATTTAGCGATTTCGAGTGGATTATTTCGAATCATAATTCACTAGTATAACATATATCAAATAAATTAAATTACGAGTTAATACCAAATCATTGAAAAATATTTATATGTATATTTAATTTACCTTTAAAAATATAATGTAATTTATTAAAAATATATACAATAATATTTAATATTAATATAATATTAATATTTTTAATGAAAAAAAATTAGCTTAAATTAATTTATTAGATTTATTTTACCAGAAAACAATAAAATGTAAGACTTTATATATATAACAAAATATACTAGATTCAACCTTCTAAATTAGGAAATACCTAAGAGTAGAATATATTTTGGAATGGTGTGTCATATAATTTAATTTATAGTATAATAATAATATATTATAATGATGTATGATAGCATATTATTATTAAAAAAAATACATTATGTTTATTAGAATAAGAATGCTCATTGGTATTAAATATTTCAATGGAATAATTTCGATTCAAAAGTACACTCATTACAATACAAAATATTAATGATCCATTAGATATGCCAAAAAGCATTCACAGGCTCAATTTTCGACATTTTTAAAATTCAGTATTTTTTAACTATCTTTGCGTGTACACGATAGTAATTCACTGAATCATAATTTACTAGTATAACATATATCAAATTAATTAAATTACGAGTTAAAACCAAATCATTGAAAAATATTTTCATGTATTAGGGTGGCTAAAAAAAAATCGATCTTCGAAATGTTTATAAGATACCTCATAAATGTATTATATACATTAAAATAAACATTTAATGAAAATTTGAGATTAAAAAAAAAAATTTTTACAGGTCGCTCAACGCGTTTTAAGAAAATTGACCAAAAATACTCAAAAAAACATAAAATGTCATTATTTATTCAATTTTTGTTCAAATTTCTTACTTAGTACATCTAAATTGTTCGTTTTTTAATGTCGAATAATAATAATTAGAAAAAAAAATTGTAAGCCCAAAATTGATTGCGTCCATAAAAAGTTCAAAAATATGGTTAAGTTCTACGAACACTTAAGTAAACCAAAACATTTTTTTTTTAATTTGATTAATATTTGTGTGTATTTTAAGAGGAAAAAATTTTTTTCACTAATGTTTAAAACTACTACCTTTTTTTTTAAATTAGAACGTACGCTAAAATAGTTGATGTACATCAAAATAAATGAAAATATCGTCAAATTTTACTGTTTCCTTTTTACATTTTTTGATTTTAAAATTTGGCGTTAGCTATATATACATACATATATATTTATAATTATAAAAATAAAAATTATATGTCACCAATGTTGATTTTTTACAATCGGGGTACTCATTCTAGACAGAATAAACGTATCTAGTTGAAAAGCCACGTATATTTTGGCGTCTGCTTTAACTTAGTGTGATAAAAATATTAATGATTATTCGATAAGTAAAGATTGAATTCAAAGAGCTCGTAATTTTAATAGAAAAATTATAAATAATGAAATAATAAAATAATTCAAACCAAACACCGCTTTAATGGTTCACTGGGACGGAAAAATGTTGCCGTCTTACAACAAAAAAAATTACACTGAACGTTTAGCGGTATTAGTATCTGGTGATGGCAAAACTAAACTTTTGGGAGTGCCTAAACTTTTAAATTCTACAGTCCAATCGCAAACTGATGCTGTTATTAAGCTTTTGGTTGATTGGAATTTAGTTAATCAAACAAATATGATGTGTTTTGACACTACTGCCTCCAACACTGGAAAACTAAATAGTGCATGTATTTTAATCGAAAAAAAATTAGGTAAGGAATTATTGAGTTTTGCTTGTAGGCACCACATACATGAAATAATAATTAGTGGAGTTTTTGATAAATTAATGTCTCCATCCACTGGCCCACACATAGCTCTATTCAAAAGATTTTCTAATAGCTGGGAAAATATAGACAAAAAACTATACTGTAATATGTTGACAGATGATGTTGTGTTAAAGATATTAGCACCAGATATAGACATAATTTCTAAATTTTGTGAAAATAAATTAAATTTAAATCATCCTCGGGATGATTTAAATTTATGACTATAAAGAGTTATTGGAACTTTGTTTGATATTCATCAGAAAAGAAAATGAAAAAATTAATATCCATTCACTAGGAGCACTTCACAGAGGGAGATGGATGGCTAAAATAATATATTGTTTTAAAATTTACATGTTCTGTTCTCAATTAATGGATTTTAATTTTTTCATTTTCTTTTTCGATATATCTTTAATTTATTTTATTAAAATTATGTCACTAGAAAACAATAAAAAATAGGAATTTATTTATATATGAGCAACAAAATATGCTAGATTCGATCTTCTAAATTGGTTAAGACTTAAGAGTAGAATATATTTTGTTATTGTTTAATAATATAATAATGCTCATTGGTGTTAATTATTTAACTAATAGAATTTTCTAAATTATAAACAAAATAGAATTACAAAATTTATATAAATGATGTAAGCATATTATTATTAAAAATTGTACAATTATTATTCATTAGTATAAGAAAGCGTATAGTTATTAACTATTTCAATGGACTATATTCACAAAGTACATTACTAGTATATAAAAAATTATAATTTATTTTATTGTTAAATAAAACATAAATAATGTATGCTGATATAGTATTACAAAATAGCAGGCTGCTATGAGAATTGTTTTTTACTATTATGCGGTTGTCGATTGTATTATTATTGCCGTTACAAAAAATTGTGTGACCTTTCAATTTGTATGAAAAATTTGTGGGAAATACCATGGTGATATTTATTTTTGATTAAAATAAAATTTGAAGAGGGGAACCAGAAAAACTCCAATATTGGAGATAAGAAATTTTAGTTTTTGATTTCGCTATTTTTAGGTCTTATTAAATATCACCTTACTACTCGTGACATTGATTTTACTAACACCCTGTATATATACATACATACATACATACATATATATATATATATATGAAGAGTGAATGTGTCAAACGTTCTATGTGCCAAAAAAATATTTGTTCAGAAAACACAAAAAACATCACAAATTAAAAATTTCCTTATAATTTTGTATAAAAATATATGTTATGCTATATTTACACTATATTAATAGCCTCGTAAATTTCTATTATTTTATTTTGTCATTTCATATTAGTATAAATTAAACATTTGCTAATGACAGTTCTAAGTGCCAAGTATTATAATATTAAAGTTCCAAGTTCCAAATAATGTGATAATATTATCGTTCTAAGTACCAATATTTTATTATAGATAACAGAAAATCATTCTTTATTTTATTAAGACTTCATATATATTTTTATAAAATATGTAAAAAAATCAACACTTTTTTTGAGTATCACAAATTGAAAAATAAATGTACAAACTTAAATANCACAAATTGAAAAATAAATGTACAAACCTAATAATAATTAAAAAAAAACTCTAGATTAAACATAATTAGAACATAACAACATCATAATAAATAGCAAAAAAAATTAATTCATGACGTTATATTTTTATAGAAGTTTCTGTGCTTATCAGGTAAAAAAGGAATCATGGCCAACAAATCTTTTTTCTTCTCTGACGACAATGTGGGTTTCGGTATAGGTATAAATGTCTGATTTTTAAGTTGGTCTATAGTAGCATTTCTTTTAAAAACGTTAAAATCTTTTCAAAGTTCTTCATCTGAAAATGTTTTTTTATAATAGATTTTTTTGGGAGTTAAAAATGAAACTTTAATCATCGAACATTGGAAACTTGGTTGTGTTAAAAAAATTGTTAGCAATGTCTTTAAATGAAAAAAAGTTGTTTTCGTCCATCGGAATAACTCGAAATGGATTTATCAACTTCGCTGCTCTAACCATTTCTTGTAAATCAGAAGGAGTGAAATTTTGAAAAACTCTACGTCTCTTTTCGATAATAGCGAAATCACGAGCACAAGCCAAGAGAGAGTGGCCACTTATCAAAAATTTTTGTATAATCTCATCAAATATCCCCATATTTATTAAATATAACATCAAAACTACTAACGTTTTATTTTTATTTTGGCCAGCACAGTTGTCTTACCATATAATTAGTTTTTTGCGATTTATCGTATTTTCGTTTTTGTTAATAACTTTAAAAAGAAAAGAAGCGATTTCTGAGCTTCCACGAGAAGCAATACTTTCATCCCACATATACATAAAGGCTGTATTGCTGTCACCGAGATGTATTCCAAAGTTATAACAACTAAGTTGACGCTTTCCTGAATTGTATTATTGCTTTTCCTGGTCGCATACGATTTTCCACTAATTCTTTTTTTAGTCTGATCATTTCTTCTTTTTTTACCACTTCGTAAAATATGTATACTTTCAGTATCCATAATAACACAATTAAGCAAATAAAAAGAAAACTTAACGAATACAATAACACCAGTATTAGTTATTTTGAAATATAACGGACTATATCATAATATTGTTATCATCAAACTATTATATTCGCCCAAGCCACTTAGAACGTACAGGTAACAATAGGCATGTCTCACAGAACAAATACAATCTATGAACGCAATTTTGTACAAGTAAAAAATTTAATTGACACTTGAAACACATACAAGATTGTGACCTTTGGCTCATAGAACATAAATCAGAAATAAAACAATTTTTCAATTTTTTGGCACATAGAACGTTTGACACATTCACTCTTCATATATACTTATAAAAATATTTATTTGTTAAATGCAGAATGCATTCTTTAAATTCATTCGTAACATACGATTAAAGATGCTTTTTTAAATTCATTTATGAAATGCGTTCTTAAATTATTTCAAGGCAAGTTACAGCGTATCAATGATACTTGCTTACTATCTCATTAAGTGCAACGAGACCTTTTTTTGAGTATTTAAAACAAAGTTTACATAATATAATACAATTCCCATGAAAAATATAACAATAAAATACATTGTACACATTTATATTAGAAAAAAAAAAATTGAGTTTTAAATGCTAAATAGCTATTTTATTGTTTCATGTGTTTTTAAAAATTAAGTTTATTATTAAGGAACAATTCTTATGGTATAGTAATTTTTTTGTTAATAACACAAGTATATATTTTAATTACTTAATAAAATATTAACTGAATTAATGAATGTAGAAGGTCGTACAGTTGTTCAGCAAGCCTTTGTTCCCGGTTGACTGCTGAATGTTTTAGCTTCGATGCTAAGCTGAGAAGGTATTACTTTTACTATGATGTGTTTTTTTTTTTTTTTGTGTCTGTGAACGCTCAATCTTAACTCTCGCTGGACCGATTTTGATGAACAATAAGTCAAAAGATCACAAATCGTATCTAGTCGAAGACATTACTCTGAAAGTAAAACTTTTTCAAATTAACTTTTGAAAATGTTCCAGAAAGACTGACACTTTTATATATATATTAAATTAAAGCTTATGTAATATACTTTAATTTAAAAAAAAAAAATTTGACCTCTGGATTTGTCTTCGTGGTGAAAACGGACATCAAACTTAAAAAAAACGTACGATTTCCGTCAAAAAATTCTCGATTTTATATTTTATATTATTTAATTTATATTTTATATAACTTTTGGACAAATGTATGGATCAATATTATTATTTTAGCTTCGATGCGAAGCTGAGAAGGTATT